>NC_042981.1:29728225-30040725 GCF_901001165.1 Salmo trutta
AATGTGATGAAAGAAATAAAAGCTGAAATAAATAATTCTCTCTACTATTATTCTGACATTTCACATTCTTAAAATAAAGTGGTGATCCTAACTGACTTAAGACAGGGAATTTTTACTAGGATTAAATGTCAGGAATTGTGAAAAACTGAGTTTAAATGTATTTGGCTAAGGTGCATGTAAACTTCCGACTTCAACTGTATATCTCCACACTATGAGGTTGGAATAATACTGTGAAATTGTGAAAATTATGATAATGCCCTTTTAGAAATTTCAGCCTGTTTTGGTGGTGGGATGGAGATTTGGCTTGCCTGGCGACATCACCAGGTGCTAAATTAGTTAATAGACCAATAATAATGAGAGTTCCAAACCTCTCTGCCAATAACACCTAGTTTTGTAGTTTTCCCCTCCCCGCTCAGACCACTTGCAGACAGTCTGAGCAAAATTCTTGCTTGAGAAACTGCTCTTTGATAAGAAGCTATTATTGCTTATTTTTTTACCATTTAAATTTAAAACAATCACCATAAGGTACTTAATTGTTACCCAGAAAATATTTGATATTGAGATAAAAATGGCTGCATTGGCCCTTTAAGTACTTTATCTCAAGATCCTTTTTAAGCCACTCGTATCGCTTGAAGATGAGGTCTACGCCATAATCAAGAAATAAGTAGATTTCATATGTATGTAGTGTGCAATCTAGGTGCCTTAAATATCTCAGTGAGATAATTAGAGTCAGAGACATTCATTTTCTCTTTTCATTTTGTGGTCCTCTTGTCTGTACTCGTAAGCAAATCTAATCTTAGACAGCTATTCAGAATACATTCTGCAGAAAGATTCATTCTATAACACAATGAGACTGTTTTTGTAATTGCTAGACAATTGTGGTCGTTACCTCTCCCTCCCTCCCACCAATCCCACACTCACATTCGTCATGGAGATGACTATCTCTCCTAATGACTACAGAAGTAAAACATCTGCTTTAAACCTGCATGGAATACAGCCATTTATCAGACAGATGTCCACATAAACACTACACCAGTCCCCTGCTACAGCAAGGGGACTCCAGACAGGACAGGATGTGATCAACCGATATTTCCTGAAATGCTACCACCTCTACCGCTGGTAATTTATCAACACTATAGCACAAGACTCATCAGACCGGGACACACACAGATAGAACTGGTTCCTGTATTGAAAGAAGACCCAAACCTGTGCCTTGGAGAGCGTCAGTCCCAGGCGTGCTATCCACCCACCCAAACACGTGCCATTCCCTCAATATTTCAATTGGCCAAACCTGTGTTGACACGCAGCAGTAAAAAGACGGTTACTAACAACGGCAGGCCAAGCCAAGAGCTAGCCGTGTCTTTATTAGTTTAGAGATTTTAATTTCACCAATAAAACTGGGAGCCAATCTTCCTTCCAGTTAAAACAGTAAAGTACGTGGTGAGGTGATGGGGGAGTCTGATACCTCTCCTGGCTTATGTAAGAGGCAGACAGGGTCGAGCAGCCCACCAGGGGAGCCCTGAGTGAGTATGGGTGCTGGAGGTCAGCTGACAGGGTTATTTACCCTTTACCAATTGAGTTAACTGAGAACATACACTGTATTTATTTGACAGCAACAACCTGCGGAAGAGTTACAGAGGGGATGAATGACATCGCATCTTTGTATCTGTCCCATTATGGCGTCTGTGACTGCACAGGCAGCGCCATTAAGGCCATCTCCAGTTTGAAGTAGCCAATTGTCTTCTACTACTACGTCTATAAGTTAGCAAACAAACTGAAAGGGTGCATACTGCCACCTGGAGTGTGTTGTTTGAACAGGTATAAAGTCAAGGTTGGCGATTTAATGCCACCTGCAGTTATGGAATGTTCGCTCACAAGTATAATTAATTGGCTGATCCCTTCTGGTGACCTGGATGGAATTATGTGATCCTTCCTTAACCCATAAGAAGTCCCACCCAGTTGACTACTTCAAAATGGTTTAAGTCCTCAATGGTGCTGTCCAGTGTGCATGCTAAAACAGGCTTTTGGGTACTAGAGTCCACTATGGAACTTAGCCAGGACACCAGGGTTAAAACCCCTACTCTTATGATAAGTGCCATGGATCTTTAGTGACCCCAGAGAGTCAGGACACCTGTTTTAACATCACATTCTAAAGACAGCACCCTATGCAGGGCAATGTCCCCTTCACTGTCCTGGGCATTTGGGATCAGAGAGAAGAGTATCCCCTACTGGCCCTCCAACCCCACTTCCAGCAGTATCTGGTTTCCCATCCAAGGACTGACCAGGACCAACCCTGCTTTGCCTCAGAGGCAAGTCAGCAGTGGGATGCAGGATGGTATGCAGAGTTGGGTAACCAGAGACAGTTCCGGAAAGAGATTAAAAGGAAAGGTCAGGGTCAGGATAATAGAGGATCGCTAGTCAATGGGATAGTGCAACCTTGGGGTTAAGATTACATGGTCAAGGTAAAAGCTATGATAACTCAATAATTGGTGATTAAACAGTTTGTATCAAAAGACCAGTCTACCATTTGCAACAAAGATTCTGACATAATCCTCATTATGCTGTAACATACTTGATAATCACAAACCATCCTGTGTGAGTTAGAATGGGAGCCACAGTATGTGCAGCAGTATGAAGGAGCCTGTGAACCCCTGTGAGCAGCACAGTCTGAGTCAAAGGTACTGTACTTAGTCTGGTTAATACCCCCATCTTGTGGTGGCTAGTTAGGGAAGTCTGCTGGATGGACACGAGACCCAAGGTCTCCTTCTAGGACTCCACTTACCGCATACATCAAGCAATATACATTTTAGGAGACCCTGGACAATACAAATAAAAAAGCACTTCTGTTCAGTTCAATAACATATGGACTTGTTTTGGTCAAATAATAATAAGCAAGTCAGTTAAGAACAAATTCCTGCCTACAATGACGGCCTAGTTGTAACTAGACAGGCTGTTTTCCATGTGTGTTTAATTTACCTAGAAAATAATATCAAGATAAAAATCTGAGGGGAGATGTTCCAACTTTAACCTTGTCAAATGCAATGTGGATGGACTGATTCATAATCCTAATCAACGTTCCCCCCAACGTTAACTGTTTAAAAACCACACATACTAACCAATCTGCTCTGCCCTTTCATGTCACTGTTTCATGTCACTGATGAGACTGTGCTACAAAATGCCAACTTAATCCAGGCTCTTTGAAACGTTAAAGAAACAATTGCTGTCTGAATATCACCAGCTCACGTCATGGCTCATTGTTTTAAATGGCACCAGTTACATCCTATTGCCTCAGACGGGCCAGTGATCTATATGTGCAGAGGAACAAAGGCGCTCTTGATAGTGGCCTTAGCGTCTCATGTGGACACGCTGGTCTCATGCAGCTGGAATGCTAAGGACTCTTGCGGTCAGCCGGGCTTAATTGCCTTTTACTCTGTTGGTTTTGGGCGTAAAAAAAAAGCTGAAGCAAGCTGCCACGAGTTTAGGTTCTGACGAGCTCCACAGAAAAAAAACGCCGTGTTATCTGAGTGAGGGGGGAGGGTACTGATTTTTGATATCATGTTCCAATGTCTGGTGACAAGGCCAAGAAAAACAGGCTACAGTTAACAGTTCCTTAATTGAGGCCAGACAGTAGGCAGACTAGGCACGTTACACTGGGAAAGAGTAAACCAGGCCTGGGGACACAAGGAGCACAAACATTATGGTGCATGATTAGATGTTTTACATTCAATCACCCCTTATGCTAACACACTCACACCTGAAAGCACATTCTCGCATCTGCACACAGAAGAACAAACACAGACACACACGGTATAAGCGTTTGAGATGTGTTAGCAGCTGATCCTCTGGATGTGACACGTCTGAATGGCTGAGCCTGTAAATCTCTGCCCTTTTTATGCAGATCTCTCACTGAGCTAATAGCCTAAACCCAGATCCCAAGGACTTATGCTCTGGAACTCTAATATGTAAGGGGCATCAAGGTTGTCCATCAGGGTTACACAGAGTATGATTAGGCATACCGTTGAGTAATCTGACAAACATTTATCAATAGCTATTATTAACAATCAGGACACACGATCAGGACACACATAAAGAAATATCAAAACAAACTATGAACCAACTATATTAATTTGGGGACAGGTCAAAACACATTAAACATTTATGGCAATTTAGCTAGCTTGCTGTTGCTAACTAATTTGTCCTGGGAAATAATCATTGGGTTGTTATTTGACCTGAAATGCACAAGGTCCTCTATTCCGACAATTAATCCTCAGATAAAAGGGTAAACCGAGTTAGTTTCTAGTAATCTCTCCTCCTTCAGGCTTCTTCTTCTGTGGACTTTATATGGTGGTTGACAACCAACTTTAAGGTGCATTACCACCACCAACTGGACTGGAGTGTGGACCTCAGTTCATCTTTCAATCACCTACGTCGGTATATGCTCCTAAAAACCAATGAGGAGATGTGAGAGGCAGGACTTGCAGCGCATCAA
The DNA here is from genome assembly GCF_901001165.1 of Salmo trutta. Lineage (NCBI taxonomy): Eukaryota > Metazoa > Chordata > Actinopteri > Salmoniformes > Salmonidae > Salmo > Salmo trutta. The sequence continues at coordinate 29,732,715 of NC_042981.1, forward strand.
GCATCACAAATAGAACCAAGTTCTATTTTAGCGCCTGGCTACGCAGACGCTCGTTGACGCGCATGAGAAGTGTGGGTGCAATGATTGAATAACATGTATGTATTTTGCAACGCTCGCGCACGAGACGCGGGCGGTATGGTCAGCATGTTAGTCCCCTCCTGAATTCCCTGTTCACCCATGACTGTGCGGCTGCGCACAACTCCAACACCATCATTAAGCTTGCTGATGACACAACGGTGGTAGGCCTGATCACTGATGACAATGAGACAGCCTATAGAGAGGAGGTCAGTGACCTGGCAGTGTGGTGCCAGGACAACAACCTCTCCCTCAACATCAGCAAGACAAAGGAGCTAATCGTGGACTACAGGAGGCCCCCCTCCACATTGACAGGGCTGTAGTGAAGCGCGTCTAAAGCTTAAAGTTCCTCGTTGTCCACATCCCTAAGAAATTCACATTGTCCACACACACCAACATAGTCGTGAAGAAGGCACGACAATGCCTCTTCCCCCTTAGGAGGCTGAAAAGATTTGCATGGACCCTCAGATCCTCAAAAGGTTCTACAGCTACACCATTGACAGCATCTTGACTGGCTGCATCATCGCTTGGTATGGCAACTGCTTGGCATCCGACCACAAGGCACTACAGACGGTAGTGTGTACGGCCCATTACATCACTGGGGCCGAGCTCCTTGTCATCCAGGACCTCTATATCAGGCGGTGTCAAAGACTTCAGCCACCCAAGTCATAGACTGTTCTCTCTGCTACCGCACGGCAAGCGGCACTGATGCAGCAAGTCTGGAACCAACAGGACCCTAAACAGCTTCTACACCGAAGCCATAAGACTACTAAATAGTTAACCAAATAGCTACCCAGACTATCTGCATTGACCTTCTTTGCACTAACTCTTTTGACTCATCACATACGCTACTGTTATTGTTTAGTATTTATCCGGTTGCCTGATCACTTTACCCCTACCTATATGAATATCTACCTCAATTACCTCCTACCCCTGCACATCGACTCAGTACTGGTACCCTGTGTATATAGCCAAGTTATCGTTACTAATTATGTATTTATTCCTTGTGTTATTATTTTTCTATATTTATCTCTCTGTATTGTTGGGAAGGGCTGATAAGTAAGCATTTCACTGTTAGTCTATACCTGTTGTTTATGAAGCATGGGACAAATACAATTTTATTTTATTTGAGCCCAGTAGACTTTGTCTGAGAGTCATTGTGGGGTAAATAGAGTTTCTGTCAGTTGTTTCCATTGGCTTAAACGCAAGATAGGAAACTGATCTGTCTCAGCCAGTGTTTATTTTGGACAAGGATTACTTGTTTAGATGTAGGTGGTTCTTGAACCAGCTCCAGACTTAGAAGCTGAAATAGCTCCCATATGTTCCAATGGCACAGTGGAGTTGACGAAAGTGTTTTCTACAGTGGAAAAGCTGTGGTTGCTCCACTCTGACCAAAAAGTTGTTTTTCTGAGATTCTACCCCTGCCTCACAGTACAGTACAGTAGCACATTATGGATACCAAGTCTGGGGAGGTCTGGCAGTCTGTCTCACCAATATGAAATGCAGCATGTACTGAGTTTTTACCCAAACCATGTAATAATAGCATTGATTAGATGTGACCTATACAGAATGCACCAAAATATGTACCAGGAGCGGAAAGCATTGGCTAATGGGGAGCAGAAAGTAAGCAGACTTGAACCATGTTGACTCACTGTTTATGAAGATTTCATAACACTGTCAGTTTTTATCATCAGTTTAACACTGAATGACTGGTGCCTGTGTGTGTGTGGGTGTGTGTGTGTGTGTGTGTGTGTGTGTGAGAGAGCGAAAGAGCGTTAGAGAGAGAGAGAGAGCACGAGAGAGCGCAAGAGAGAGAGAGAGAAAGAGAGAGAGAGAGTTAGAAAGAGAGAGGAGTAAACAAGTAGAGAGGGTCATGTTAAGGTCCTACTCACTATGCAGCCTCGTGGTTCCCAGGACAGGTCATATAGGGCACGTAGACAGCTATGGACTGGATCTGACGCATGAACTCATCTCCAATCCTACCGTTGTCCTGAAAAAGTTTGATTTAGTAATTTACCACAGCATAATACACAGTATTAGTGCTAATGAAGTCTGAAATAACGCTGACAGAATACATTTAAAAAGCACATTCAATTATCTAAAGCTAAAGTACTGTAAATCTTTCCAGACAACTTTAGGAATGTTCCATTTGCATACCAAACAAAACCCCAAGGAAACCAGAACTGTTAATTTCACAAATATTCTAATGGTGGCAATTGAGCTTATGTACACACTGCGGTGGATGTCATGGCCTTCTTCTGGTTTTCAGTTGCCATTGCCCTTAATGAGCTTTCAGACAGAATTTCTATTTCTGTTTTTCTATTTATAATATCAAGGAAGCCGCGGAACAGAGTCAGACATTCCAGTTCAAACTCGGCATGAATTGCAGTTATTAATTTTTGTGGTTGTCTGCTCATAATGTCCAGCATTTTTCTCCATGTTTGAGAAAAGTATGAAATGAGCCAACTTTGCTTTTTAATTTCAGGGAAACAGCAGCCGCTGAAACCATTGGGGATTAATACCTGTATATGTCATAGTAATTATGAAGAGCGCTGGCCAGTTAGGTTTAGGGAAACATGGCCTCTGTCTCGGCTGAATAGAGCCCTGGTGCTGTACTTCATAGGTGTTATGTCCCTAATTCCAGAGTTCAGCACAGGATTAAGGCATTTCACAGCTATGCAGGTCATTACAGCAGTGTGTCTTAACCATGGCCCAGGCTCTTAAGATCTGCTGATGGAAAGGGGAACAAAAGGGGAGCAGGGGCAGAGTGGCTCTATCTCATATATCATCATGGATCTAGACAGATACCCAGATGGCCTTTAGTGGTCTAGGCTCATGACGACAGAGCCCACTTTTACATCTTACCCTGAGGGTACCATAAGCTTTGAGTGTGCCCCTGTATGCCATAGTTTAACTTCATGAAAATCCCATGAGAAAGTGCTTAGCATAAATGGTATGTGTATCATTCTACCAACTGACCAGTGATGGACAAGCGTGTACAGAAAACAAAAATATTTTGATATTTTATCTCATGCATGTCATATGCAAAGTCCCCTAGAAAACAAAAAAGCACATGTTCGTCATGCTTTGCATAATTTTTCCAAAGTGTACTCCATATTTCACCTAAAGTATCAGGTTTCAGGTAAGACCCAAGTGCAGACTGTGTTGAAGTAACAATGTTTATTGCAACAACAGGGGCAGGCAAACGACAGGTCAAGGCAGGCAGGGGTCGATAATCCAGAGTAGTGTGGCCAAGGTACAGGACGGCAGGCAGGCCCAGGGTCAGGACAAGCAGAGGTCGGTAATCCAGAGTAGGGGCAAAGGCACAGGAAAGCAGGCAGGCTCAGAGTCAGGACAGGCAAGGGTCAAAATCAGGATGACGAGAAAAAGAGAGACTGGGGAAAAGCAGGAGCTGAGACAAAACACTGGTTGACTTGAACAAACAGGAGACAAACGGCTGTGAGACATGGGTTTAGATCTAGACAGATGAAAAGTAGGAAGTGTATGGAGGGTACGGGGAAACAGAGGGCGAACAGCAGAGGGGCTATTTATTTTGGAGCAAGGAGGAAAGGTCTCGGCTTCCAGGGGTATTGCCGCGGGGCTATAACGGCGTGCCAGCGCATCCGGCTTAACCTCCTTGGGTACCGGTTGGTGTTGTGGAAGCGAAGTGGCCTGGGCCTTACTGAACCCCTCCTGGAGGCATTGGTACTCCGCACGAAAGGCGGAGCGGTTCGTGGCAATTTCCAAGCCCCCAGGAAGACGTCCCGGGGCAGGCAGAGCTGATTTCAGGCAATGGGTATGGCAGAACGGGCTCCAGCCCACGATGGCACCAGTAGACCAGTCAATCGAGGGATTGTGTCGCTGGAGCCAAGAGAATCCCTATACCACGGGAATGTGCGGAGACTCAATTAGCAGGAATTGGATCGTCTCGCTGTGATTCCCCAACACTCGTAGGTTGATGGGGGTGGTATGGTGGGTGACCCGGCCTATAGAGCGCCCGTTCAGCGCTCTAACATCCATGGGAATGGAGAGGGGTTGAGTGGGGATGCCCAGCTCGGACGCCAGGGTAACATCCATAAGACTCATATCGGCCCCTGAGTTGATGAGTATCTGGAGAGACTTGGACTGGTCGCCCCACCACAGGGTGGCATAGAGAGTAGGGGGAGAAGCAACATTATCCTTAAGACCCACCAGAGTACTCATTCCTACCAATGAGCTAGGTCTCTTGAAGGGACAGTTAGACACATAATGACCGACAGTACCGCAATACAGACAACTCTGGGTGTTAAGTCTGCGTAGTACTCGTTCGGCTGCATTGGCTCGGGGCAAATCGTCAGTCTTCGGAGGCTCTTGGAGGAACTCGGGTAAGCTCGGATCCTCTTGGGGACGAAGACGCCAGGGACTTCCGGAGTTCATCAGATGCAAGGTGGGATCCTTGAGTGAGCGATTGGGACCGCAATCAGACCTCTTCTCCCTCCTACGTTCCCGTAGCCGACCATCGATCCGGATGGTCGAGATCCGTCGGTAGTTCCTGGGCTGCAAGCTCGTCCTTTACTTCCTCTGAAAATCCGTGCAGGAACGTGTCAAACAGCTCTTCCAGGTTCCAGGCACCCTTTTCAGTGTACCGACACATGTATATATATTTTTTTTACAATTTTAAAGGACAGGTGAAACAGATCAGGGTGTGACACAAAGTGAACCACAATTATATACCACTATGATTGAAGTTATTATGCAACGGCAACATTGATATGCTATTCACTTATGACAATCAGTCGGGAGTTAGCCGCATAACCACTTAGGATGAGATCATAAATGCTGCCGACCTGGGTCTACTACTGCAGTCTGGCCAGAGACTGAGGGTTCTCATTGCCCATGTCCCCATAGATGGCAAACCTGGAACCCCAGCTAGCACTCTCATTCAGAGCAGTAAAGGACAACACATCACTCCAGCCAGCCTCACTGCCACAGTGGTACACTGCAGTGAACACAGGAAAGAAAACACTGTTCTATCAATACTACGATGATGACCGAATGTGACAGGCCATAAACATCCATCATGCTAGTTCGGTGAACATGGAAACCTACCATAAGCAGAGGCAGGTCTCAGGACAGTGAGTGTGACCCCGTGTATGTGGATCTCCCTCCCTTCTGATCCCGTCCATAAAAAATCTGTCGTTCTGGCCCTGAACAAGGCAGTTAACCCACTGTTCCTAGGCCGTCATTAAAAATGAGAATTTGTTCTTAACTGACTTGCCTAGTTAAATAAAGGTAAAATAAAAATTTAAAAAAGGGTAGCGTTGCTCTTGGCGGTCAGCTCAAACAGTCCCCCCCCACAGGCCGTACTCCACGGTGCTCTCCTCTGTCTCATTGATGGTGGTCCAGGTGATCTCCATAGAGGCAGGGAGCCCTGGGGAGAAAAGCCCCAAAGTTATCCAGCGAGGGGGCCTGCTGATCAGACTGCTCACCCTGTCAACCTGGATAGAGTTACTGCCCTGGATACTTACTGATCCACTTACGTAAGCTGGGAGACACTCGCTCAAAAGGCTGATATTGTTCAATAACTCACAAGTCTGTGCTTTTGATCTCCCTGTAGACAGGATTTAATGAATTAAACATTTGGTTAAACTCAATGGACTCTGCTTCCTTTGAACGAAACCCAGCCTTTCAGGATCCAAATTATCTCAATTAGGCTTCAGAAAACTGTGCCAGATATGACTTGTTAGTACAGTAGTGCTAGTGTACTATACAGTAGTGCTAGTGTATTATACAGTAGTGCTAGTGTATTATACAGTAGTGCTAGTGTATTATACAATAGTGCTAGTGTACTATACAGTAGTGCTAGTGTATTATACAGTAGTGCTAATGGACTGTATAGTAGTGCTAGTGGATTATACAGTAGTGCTAGTGTACTATACTGTGGTGCTAGTGCACTATACAGTGGTGCTAGTGTGCTATACAGCAGTGCTAGTGTATTATACAGTAGTGCTAGTGTACTATATAGTATTGCTAGTGTACTATATAGTAGTGCTAGTGTATTATACAGTAGTGCCAGTGCACTATACAGTGGTGCTAGTGTTTTATACAGTAGTGCTAGAGCACTGCACACAGTCAGTCAATCAGTCAGTGTCTCTGATAAGGAAATCAGAATCAGTCTACCAAACTGATGAAACAGCAGCCTGTGGAGTTGACTGTGGAGTCAGCAAATGCAGTGTGGCAAGGCATGATGAGTCAATAAAAGCAGATGATGTTGGTTGTGATTGTTGATGTGTTCTCATTTAAAGGACAATTAATTCACTTTGAGTTAATATGTTCTTGCATTGGCTTTTTAACTGATGAGAACTGTATCACTTTGTGATTGCCTCCATACAATTATACAAGCAGCCTTAACGTTCTATTAAAAATAGTATTTTAGAGTGAAGCAGTGAAAGATCCAATCCACTACGAGAATAGGATGAACCTAAAAGTTACCAAAAATAGATCATTCATTCATTCTGTATTTGAAGCAGTTAAAATGTACATTTTGAATTGTAATGCACTAAACATGTTGAACACTAGGGGGTGCAAAACAATAGTCCAGTATTCCTATTGTACATCGAGTGCATTTATGAATCCCCAACAGTGTCTGGTCATAGTTGAGAAAAGTAACAGGGGCTCGGGTTGGGTTAAGAAACCAAGGCGAAAGGATAGCAAAACCAGCCTCGTGAGATCAGAACATCTTAGAAAGTCTATCAACACTGACAGGTAGGTGATTGCAGCTATAGCAAGCTAGCTATTACAGTAGGTTAGTTCGAGGAAGTTGTAGTTATCAAACAAGCAACGTTAATTGAGCTCATCTGTAGCTATCCTTCCACATGCTATTGCTGTCTCGAGCTCTCTTGCTGCAAATGTTAAAACTACAATGCCGGTTTTACTGGCTGATAACTTCAAGAGAGACATGTATCGTGACAACGGTAAACGGACATTAGCTTCCTATAAATTGAAATGCGCAACATAACCAAAAGTGGCACTAAACATAGCTAGCCAAACTTGCTCTCCTTTTCTGGCTACGTCATTATTAAAAAATAATAAACAACGTGCCCGCGAGGAATTCTGGGTAAAACACGTTTACCCAGCTACATGGTGTAGATAGATCTGTAATTACACATTCTTTCCCTATGCAAACATAGGCCCAAAGAAAGACCTGGGAATAATTTTGCCCCTTAATGTATCTCTGACTTTTTTAAGTGTATGTTCAATGTGATTTAATTCAGGTTCTCACTAGGCTGTCAACCCTTCAAACAGTTGTTGTTATACAGACAGCTGTACATTCTCTCTCTCTGGATATTCCCATACCATTTACAGAGCTTTGTGTTTGTGTGAGGAGTTTTGATGTATATTGATTGCAGTGTGTACTTCACCCCCCAGGATATTGATGATGGACTCGGAGGAGCCCGAGGAGCATGATAGTGACGAGGGAGAATATCAAAGCCTTGAAGAGCAGGACATGGTCCAGTACAGAGTATGCTACTCTCATCCAAAGTACACCAAGGAGGTAAGTTTCGGCAGGGAGGGGTTATGATTCTTCTCAATTGCAGTCTATTATATTACTGTAACAACACATTATAGACATTATAGAACTGTATCAACAATGTTTTGGTAACACCTCCATACAATTCATTGAAATTGATTTTGTAATATGTCTTTCTTTACCTTTGAGTTGGATTTCTGTAAAAAGGAAGACGTTAAGAAGAAGAGGTAGGTTTTTGCCTTTTCCAAAAGTACGGGTTTAAAGGGGCAATCAGCCGTTGCTACATTCATCTTTGTATGTATAAATTAATGATACTATGGATTCTTGAATAGTATAACTTATTTTTGCCTCGTGAGCTTAGTTCAACTATTTTACCCCATCAGAACCAAATATAAGCTTGTCTTACTCCAATGTTTGTAAACAAAGAAAATGTAACAAACACTATATAGCCTCAAAACATGGTTATAACTATAATTTTGATATCATGAAAGGTCAGTCATTGCATCCGTAGCTCTATGAATTTGAGAGTGGTTCAATTTCTCCAGCCCCATCCTGCTTTTTACCAAAACAGGGGCGGGGGTATTGTTCAACTGCTGATTGGCCACTAATGAAATCTCCAACTGGAACAACGTACACTACTGTTTTCATTGTTTCATATAATTTATGATTGAGTGTAGTATTTCTGAGTATTCAGCCATATTTCTGTTTCATACTGTAGATGTCCGGCAGGTCGTTCAGGGAACAACCCTGGGAGACAGAAGCGGGTTGTGTCGTGTAAGAGGAAGACCCACCATCTCAATATCTGTCGAAGGAAGCAGCCAGCCACATGGAAAACTTATGATGTGGCCAACAAGGAGAACGAAATGGCCTGTGTGCAGGACATGGAAGAGATATTCTATATGGACCCATGGGAGTTTCCACTCACTGTCCCTCATCCTAACAAGACTGATGAGGCTGGTTCAAAAAACAGTGACTACTTCACAGAGGTGTGAAATATCAGTAGTGTATTATATTTGTCTAATGTCTTTGGGGTGGGTTGTCTCATTATCTTATCATCGTGATATGCTTGTTGTCACAAATATTTGAATGTATTGCACCACCGCTCTGCTGTTTTTCAGTTGTCAAAAGACCACAACACAATGACAGAGGTGCTCTTTGGAAGAAATCTGAGACTGAGTGTAGCTTTGACCCTGTGGCAAAGAAATGTTGGAGAACTGCTTACGTATTTTTTAAGGTACAGTAGAACTTGTCAAGATTGAAATATCTGAGGCTTTATTGACACAAAGTTGTGATTGTATAATAGCAAAGCTCTTTTCTCCCTCAGGATCCAAGACACTGGTGTGTTTGTTGATTTTCTTCCAGTGATAACAAAAAGGTATATTTCTCATTTTATTTTTAGGGGTAAAAAGCAATGATTACAATTGAAGTTTCATGACATTTATTTTCTATCTTTCACCGATAGCCTTGATGGTGAGTCAGAGTCACCCAGCGTTTCCATTGGCTGTTGTGTTGACCTTTTCCCCCTAGTGAAAGAGGTCCTCACTACTCCATATGAAGAGTGAGTACCACTGTTAATGACACACTTTTCATTACAAATTCTTGAAAATCCAACTAAACTAATTCCATGTTGTCTTGCAGGCACCTGGTAGCTGGTTTACGATTGGTACAATCAGTATTAAGACATTGGTGGCCAGAGCTCTCAGCAAGTGAAGGACCTGACACACATTCTATGGATGGGTATGTTGACTCAACATGCTGACTGGAAGCTATGGAGATGTGTATTCTTTGTGGAGCAGGCACGCCCCATGTGTAACTAAAACTTCTCTGTTTTTCATGATCATTGCAGAAATATCCAAGTGTTCAAACAGCAGCTAAAGGAGTTTTGGAACCAGGAGCCTCATTTGAGTTCAGTTCCAGGAAGTGCAGGTGAAATAGCAAAGGTGGGTTCTAATTTACGGTACATGGTCATTTCAATATATCTAATACAAGTGCAAATAGTGTTAGTGACATTTCTGTTATCTTCGTTCTTGTTTTCTAGGTTATAGACTATTACCTGTTACAATTGCCCTGATCGCAATGGTGGCCCATGCCAAGCTGCAGTCCAGTCCTGATGACTTGTCATTGTAAAGTTGGAAACCACATAAGAACACAATAGACTTGTGATACAATGATCTGCACTACTTTACTTTTGATGTGGGGAAAAGCATTATAATTTGAGGGCTCCTAAACAGTGCCCAAAGAGTGCCTGCTGAAGAGTGCCAGAGAGCCACTCCAGACAATGATTGTGCCTTGTTATTTTTTAAGAATTTGAATTACAATTTGAGATGACCAACCTTTGTCCAAAATTGCTAACATGACTTCACCTCACTAAATTTCAATGGTATGAAATTAATCCAAAGGATGAAAGTGTGTGCAATTGATTGGTTACAGTAGAGAACCAATTGAAGTTGTGTTGGATGAATTAAAATGGTACTTGAAATTGTTTTATTGTAAATTAATAAATTATTTTGAAATTAAAATGCCAGTAATGTTATGTGACACCTTTGTGTTCAGCCAGGCAGTGATGTTTCAGAGTGGAATGGTTGGCTGTTGGTTGATGGAGTCGGAGAGAAAGGGTAGAGAGAGGGAGTACACTGAGTGGTGAGAGAGAAGAGGTGAGTCTCAGTGGGAGCATGTGTTGGCCAGTGCCGACAGCTCCAGAGTGACTGCCAGCCAGGCAGCAGTACAGCACAATTAGTTATTAGCAACCGCCACTGCCCCGAAAGCAAAGCTGAAGTTTTCATGTATTTTTAGTCAGGCTATACTGAAATACTCCAAGCCCTAGTTAGAGCCGATAACTAGGGCTGAGAGTATCACTATGTTTTTATTTGTCAGGTCACATGGTTAGGAAAGATTCCTTCCCCTATTCATAAGGTACTTGTATGTGTTGTCTTAGTGCAGAGGTCCTCCAAAATAATGAAGAAATATGTTTCAATTGTGAGAGCAAAATTGCAAGATTACGTTATAATACTTTTATTGCATCAAATGGTTGTTTTATTCAACAGAATAGAGTATTCTTAACTATTGTGTGTGTGTTCTACTGAGGATGGGCCTCTGGGAGATAACACTGACAGGAGATTTACGATGTCTTTTGGGTGATAAAACCTAAAGAGCATTCCAGAGCATGGGTTAATGTTTCTGTTCTATACCGTACCAGGGAGAGATGGTCTATACAATGAAAACTGTTGGAAAGCCTTTTGGATAATGTATTTAAGGTCATTTGTAATACTGATTTCAAGGTCATTTGTAATATTGATAATTATGATATTTGTGATTTGGACCAATGGAGAGGGCGTTGCCATTGACTAAGGGTAGGTAGGCTGCCTTAAGTCTATTTTCCTACAATCATTTTTCTTTATGGAGTTCTTAAGAGTAGTGATTTTAATTAGATTTTATTATTTGAAATGTTTTATTTTTTGACCAGTAGTAGTGTTTTTGTTTTTACACATTACTCTCATGGAGAGTAATGTGTTAAAAATGGGGAGGGTACAGTCCTCTAAAGTTTTGGATTGAAGTTTACACACCTTGAGTGATGTGTATGGAGTGATATGTGAAGGAGTGTATTGTTGTGTTGTTTGTTCTGTTCCCGATAGGTTATAGGTCTAACTTCCTGATGCTGTGGCTCTGCGATGATGTTGACAGTGTGATGGGGAGTATAAGCCAATTTGAAAGAATAGTTTCAATAGAATGTGTTGTTATTCGCTTTGACATATGTTTAGACATTTGTATTACGAATAATTGGTAGAAGTAATCATGTATCATATAGTTAATGAACTGAACTAAACTGTTGTTCTGATCTGTCCTCTCGAGGTTATCATGAAAAGTGACATCAGACGGTATCTTAATGCATGGAAGAGATAATTAGACCGAACAGTGTGTACCTCAAACAACCCTCTAACTGGCTGAGGAAGAGTGAAAGGCGTTCAATACGGCCCTGTCCGCACCACTTCTACCGAGAGAAATGAGTCCGAGCCAGCAACCGGTGTACAGCATCCAATCTAAGCTATCAACTGCTTTACTCTCATGTCTTTTCTCAGGAGTGTGAAAGGAGTCCACGTGGAGTGAGCATGGGGAGAGATCTGTTCTGAACTTCTCTTATGTTGCTGGTATACTGGTTGACGAATGGACAAGACATAATGGATGGTAAAGGTGATGGCGGCTCAGGTGAGACATTGAAATTGGGACATTATCATGGCCATCTACTTTGAACTGTAAAGCTATCTAAAGAAGACGAAAAGGACGCCAGAAGAATCAGTGCCTGAAGGAGGGGGTTGGTCAACTGTGCCCAAAATTGTTTTAGACTTTTGGGGTATCAGGTTGATTGTAGAGGTCTACACTACATAAAATTATAGTAATTTAGATTAAGAATGCATTGAGATACTGATCTGTATTATAATCGTGATAAAAAAAGTGAATAGTAGAATTATGGGATAATTATACTGGATGTTAATATAAATGTACATTCTGCCAATGTTGATGTGTGTTAAATTTAGTTTTTTTTACTTTGAGTGATAGGACCAATTTGAATCACTGAGCAATGTCATTCAACATTTTGGTTGGATAATTAATTGGGTTTTTAATTATGATTTGGAAACGGAATGATTTTTAAAACTGAAGGATTGATTTGAGTTTAGTATGTTAATAACTATATGAGTGAAGCCATGAACGTTTTAGGGATTGATTGTTTTGATTGTTGTTATGAACTAAAGATGTTGACACTATTCTCACCATGCCCTGGTGAATGGAGAGGGTGAACTCTGATCCGGAGAGGGAAACTGATCCTAGTCTATGTGATCTATAGGCATTGCCTTATAAATAGTTGAATCATGATGCTTGTCTTGGGTCATGTTCATTAGGCACCAATGGAATACATTTTACTTTAACTAGGAGTCACTACCTGGATTTGTCCAACAAGATATGCTAATTTTAGTTTCTGGGATGGAAATAGTCATTTCCACCATACCATGCTGATCCATTAGAGTGTGATAGATAACTAAAGCTTATTTTATTAAAGTCCATTGTTGCATGCACTGCATTATGCATTAAATATGTGCTTTTCACTGTCTGAAGATATAGCTTTGAATCTCATAAACTGTATGCATTTCTTGTTTTTATTCATGGGTTCGTGCAGGTGACTGTATCATAACCTTCCCAGACAAATTGCTAGAATGCTTAGAAAATGTGTTGGTGGTTGAAATAGGAGACAGTGCTGAGTTTCTTGGGAGGAGGCTGAGCCAGTGCTATAGCAGCTGGTCATGTGCAGGAACCCATACAATTAGTTATTGCTTTTATGCTTCTTGGTTTATGTAGAATATATGCATTTTTGACATGTGAATGAATGTTCTTAAATTAGCTGCAGCACTGGTGATCAGTGTGATGGGAGTACACACTGAATCCCTGGTAGCTGAAAACACACGTCTCCTGACCTCTGAAGAGCACAAGGTGGTCCTCAACCAGGGAATTAATGGTATGGACATTCATGTAATGTCATTACTAACAAAATGTAGAGATGGATTCTACAGTGAAACGTGTGGCTGTATCTGTAGCAGACTTGGGTTCAAATATGTGTATTTGATTATTTGATATTTAAATACTTCTGTGCATTTGAATATTATCAAATAATGTGGTCTAAATTGACTACAGCTATTGGAAGTATTTGAAAGTACTTTCAAGTACTTATTTCCAAATACATTATTTCAAATACCAAACAGACCTGGGTTGAAATGCATGGGAGTATTTATTTATATTCAAAAATACAATGCGTATTTGAAGAGTTTCCGTCCAAAACGCTATATATCCATTTTGGTAAAACAGATTATATTGTTTAAAGAACTTATGAAAGAGGTTGGTATGTTTTTTCACCATCTAATCATGCCGTGGGCTTGTTCAATGACAGACGGATGTATTTGTTTGAAATCATGATTTGATTGGTTTCATTTCAAAGACAAATAATCTTACATCCGCAGCTTTAAGTAGTATCGCTAGGTGTTGCACAGTCAAATGTGACAAATAACTACACAAAGAAATGTACAAATGACACATTTCTGACATCAACATTTAAAAAATATATACACAGTACCAGTCAAAAGTTTGGTCACACCGACTCATTCAAGGGTTTTTCTCATTCAAGGGTGAAGACATCAAAACTATGAAATAAGACATATGGAATCATGTAGTAACCAAAAAGGTGTTAAACAAATCAAAATGTATTTTATATTTGAGATTCTTCAAAGTAGCCACCATTTGCCTTGATGACAGCTTTGCACACTCTTGGCATTCTCTCAACCAGCTCCATGAGGAATGATTTTCCAATAGTCTTGAAGGAGTTCCCACATATGCTGAGCACTTGTTGGCTGCTTTTCTTTCACTCTGCGGTACAACTCATCCCAAACCATCTCAATTGAGTTGAGGTTGGGTGATTGTGGAGGCCAGGTCATCTGATGCAGCACTCCATCACTCTCCTTCTTGGTCAAATAGCCCTTACCCACCCTGGAGGTGTGTTTTGGGTCATTGTCCTGTTTAAAAACAAAGGATTGTCCCACTAAGTGCAAACCAGATGGGATGCGTATTGCTGCAGAATGCTGTGGTAGCCATGCTGGTTAAGTGTGCCTTGAATTCTAAATAAATCACAGACAGTGTCACCAGCAAAGCACCCTCACACCTCCTCCTCCACGCTTCATGGTGGGAACCACACATGAGATCATCCGTTCACCTACTCTGCGTCTCACAAAGACATGGCGGTTGGAGCCAGAAATCTCAAATTTGGACTCATCAGACTAAAGGACAGATTTCCACTCGTCTAATGTCCATTGCTCGTGTTTCTTGGCCCAAGCAAGTCTCTTTTTCTTATTGGTGTCCTTTAGTAGTGGTTTCCTTGCAGCAATTTGACCATGAAGGCCTGATTCACACAATCTCCTTTGAACAGTTGATGTTGAGATGTGTCTGTTACTTGAACTCTGTGAAGCATTTATGTGGGCTGCAATCTAAGGTGCCTTTAACTCTGTTTACCACCCCTACCTTGTCATAACACAACTGATTGGCTCAAACGCATTTAATAAGGAAAGAAATTCCACTAATTAATTTTGAACAAAGCACACCTGTTACTTGAAATGCATTCCAGGTGACTACCTCATGAAGCTGGTTGAGAGAATGCCAAGAGTGTGCAAAGCTGTCAGCAAGGCAAAGAGTGGCTACTTTGAAGAATCTCAAAGTAATATGAGATCTGTATGTAAAATATTTGCATTTGACATTTTAGTAATTTAGCAGAGGCTCTTATCCAGAGCTACTTACAGTAAGTGCATTCATCTTAAGATAGCTAGGTGAGATAACCACATATCAAATATACAGGATACGAAAATTCCATTCCAAATTAACAATGGATAGACAATCACTAGTGAAAGTCTACACACCCCTTGCATATTCTTCACATTTTGCTGCCTTATAACTCAACCTAAGTGATTAAATTCTCAAAGTGAAAGAAAAATTATTGAACATTTTCCAAATTACTAAGAAATACAAAATGAGGATGCATTGATTGCGTATGTCTTCACACCCCAGAGATAATACTAGGTGGAAGTACCTTTAGCAGCCATTACAGCTGTGAATCATTTTGAATAAGATTCTAAAAACCTTACATAACTCTTAGGGAAACATACAGTGCATTCAGAAAGTATTCAGACACCTTGACTTTTCCACATTTTGTTACGTTACAGCCTTATTTTAAAATGGATTAAATCCATTTTTTCCTCATCAAATGACACACAATACCCCATAATGACAAAGCAAAAACGTTTTTTTGGTCATTTTTGCAAATGTATTAAAAATAAAAAACAGAAATACCTAATATTCAGACCCTTTACTCAGTACTTTGTTCAAGCACCTTTGGCAGCGATTACAGCCTCAAGTCTTCTTAGGTATTGAAATATGTAATGTACAGTGCCTTCGGAAAGTATTCAGACCCCTTGACTTTTTTGTGTTACAGCCTTATTCTAAAATTGATTAAATTGTTTTTTTTCCTATACCTTTGAATGACAAAGCAAAAACCGTTTTATAGACATTGTTAGCTAATAAAATTTAAAAAATTTAAAAAATGACATATCATTTACATAAGTATTCAGACCCTTTACTCAGTACTTTGTTGAAGCACCTGTCACGACTTCCACCGAAGGTGGCTCCTCTCCCTGTTCGGGCGGCGCTCGGCGGTCGTCGTCGCCGGTCTACTAGCTGCCACCGATCCTTTTTCCTTTTAGTTTAGTCATGTCTGTTTTGATTGTTCACCTGTGTCTAGTTTAGGTTGTTTAGTTGGTGTATTTATCTCGCCCTACCCCTTTTGTTTCGTGCGGGTTTGTTTGCGTTTTCCTGTCATTGGTTTTGGGTGGCGTATATTTTGTTCATTTTTAAATAGGTGTTTTTTCCTAGACTATGTTCTGGATGATTTTTGTGGACTGCTATTTAGTCTGTGCCTGTTGTGTTTGATGAACTGTTAATAAATATGCCTTCTCCGTATTTACTCCTCTCCTGCGCCTGACTTCTACACCCACATGTCCTAGAGAGATTTGACAGCAATTTTGGCAGAAATTACAGCGTTGAGTCTTGGGTATGACGCTACAAGCTTGGCACATCTGTATTTGGGGGGTTTCTCCTCTCAAGCTCTGTCAGGTTGGATGGGGAGCATCATTATTTTTGCTTTGTCATTATGGGGTATTGTGTGTAGATTGATAAGGGGGGGAAATTATTTCATCCATTTTAGAATAAGGCTGTAACTTATCAAAATGTGGAAAAAGTAAAGGGGTCAGAATACTTTCCGAAAGCACTGTGTGTCCATTGTTATTTCAAAATTGCTCAAGCTCAGTAAATTTGGTTTGGAATCATTGATGGACAGCAATATTGAAACCAGTTTTTATGCAGATTTAAGTTAGGACAGAGACTGGACAATTCAGGAACAATCAACAACTCCTGAAAAGCCATTCTGGTGTGTCTTTTGCATTAAAATTGGTGTAATTGTCCCGCAGAAAACTCTATCCCAGGGTTTTCAGAAGACGGAGACGTGTTTCCTTTGATCTTTTTACCTGGACTCTGCTCCTTTCACATTTATTTTCATCCTAACAAACTCCCTAGTCCCTGCAGATGACAAGCATACCCATAACATGATGCTTTCACCACAATACTTGAAAATACAAAGGGATCAACAACATTGCATTCATTCCACATTACAGGCCTGTATTTCACAGAAAATGCCGTACTCGTCACGGAAAATGTCGTACTGGAGAGATGAGGACCAAGGCGCAGCGAGAATGTGAATACTCATATTTAATTACCCAAAAAAGGAGTAAAGCATCCACAGGAAACAATAACACGACAGCAATAGTTTGCAGGCTAGCAAACGCAGTGCAAAACAACTACCCACAAAACCAAGTGACAAACATACTCCTACATATATGACTCCCAATCAGGAACAACGATCCCCAGCTGTTCCTGATCAGGAGTCACAAGACCAACACAGAACATTCACACACACAAGACTGCCACGTCCTGACCCCAAAACTACTACAACAGCTCCATCTGCTGGTCAGGACGTGACAGTACCCCCCCCCCCCCACTCAAGGTGCAGACCCCGGAATGCACCTAACAACAGAAAACACCAACAAACAAAATCCCCAACAAAACCCATAAACAATAACCCCTAAACAATAAGGGAGGGAAGGGAGGGTGGCTGCCGTCACCGACGGCACTGTGCTACACCCTCCCTCCCCAACCCACCTATCCTGGAGGTGGCTCAGGTGCAGGACGTGGACCTTGCTCCACCCTCGGCGTCGCCCACTTTGGTGGCGCCGATAGCTGCGCCGGGCAGACGGGCCACTCGGGCTGGACCGGAGGACAGGAGGGCCCCTCGGGCTGGGCCGGAGGACAGGAGGGCCACTCGGGCTGGGCCGGAGGACAGGAGGGCCACTCGGGCTGGGCCGGAGGACAGGAGGGCCACTCGGGCTGATCCTGACTGACGGGCCACTCTGGCAGCTCCGAACAGGCAGGGCACTCTGGCAGCCCCGAACAGGCGGGCCACTCTGGCAGATCCAGACAGGCAGGGCACTCTGGCAGTTCCGGGCAGTCGGGCCACTCTGGCAGTTCCGGGCAGTCGGGCCACTCGGGCAGTTCCGGGCAGTCGGGCCACTCAGGCAGTTCCGGGCAGTCGGGCCACTCGGGCAGATCCGGGCAGTCGGGCCACTCTGGCATCTCCGGGCAGATGGGCCACTCTGGCGGCTCCTGACTAGCGGGCGGCTCTGGCGGCTCCTGACTGGCAGGCAGCTCTGGCGACTTACGACTGGCGGGCAGCTCTGGCGACTTACGACTGGCGGGCAGCTCTGGCGACTTACGACTGGCGGGCAGCTCTGGCGACTTACGACTGGCGGGCAGCTCTGGCGACTTACGACTGGCGGGCAGCTCTGGCGACTCTTGACTGGCGGGCAGCTCTGGCGACTCTTGACTGGCGGGCAGCTCTGGCGACTCTTGACTGGCGGGCAGCTCTGGCGACTCTTGACTGGCGGGCAGCTCTGGTGACTGTTGACTGGCGAGGCTGGGCTGACGCACTAGACGCCTGATGCGTGGGGCTGGTACTGGATGTGCCAGCCTGGAGACACGCACCTCAGGGCTCGTACGGGGAGCTGGCCTGGGGCTCCATCCTTGCCCCGTCAAACAGCCCTTGTGCCCCCCCCCAAAAAATTATTGGGGCTGCGTCTCGGTTTCCCTTAGCTCCCTTAACTTGTCCTCCCAGGTCCATCCTTCCTCCTCGTTCTTCCGCTGCTTGGTCCTTTGGTGGTGGGTAGTTCTGTCACAAAAATGTCGTACTCGTCACGGAAAATGTCGTACTGGAGAGATGAGGACCAAGGCGCAGCGAGAATGTGAATACTCATATTTAATTGCCCAAAAAAGGAGTAAAGCATCCACAGGAAACAATAACACGACAGCAACAGTTTGCAGGCTAACAAACGCAGTGCAAAACAACTACCCACAAAACCAAGTGACAAACATACTCCTACATATATGACTCCCAATCAGGAACAACGATCCCCAGCTGTTCCTGATCAGGAGTCACAAGACCAACACAGAACATTCACACACACAAGACTGCCACGTCCTGACCCCAAAACTACTACAACAGCTCCATCTGCTGGTCAGGACGTGACAGTGTATGATAAAGTGAAAAGGAAGCCTGTGTTAAAAAGTCCACCTCAGATCATACATTCTGTTTTAAACAAGGCCGTTAAGTAAAACTTCAAGACAACATGGCAAAAACATTCACTTTTTGGCTTAAATTAAAAACGACAGGTTTGGGTCAAATCCAATACAACACAACACAGTGAAACCCTCTGTATTATCAAGTATTGTAGTGGCAGCATCATGTTATGGGTATGCTTGTCTTCGGCAGGGACTGGGGAGTTTGTCTGGATCAAAATAAATATGAAAGGAGGAAAGCCCAAGTAAAAAGATAAAGGAGTCAGTCTTCTGAAAATCTAACCCTGGGATAGCTGTTCATTTTCAGCGAGACAATGACACACATTTTTATGCCAAAGACACACCATAATGGCTTTCCAAGAGGTGTTGAGTGTTCCTGAGTGGTCTAGTCTAAGTCCTGGTTGAAATTCAGAGACAAGGTTTGAATATTACTGTCCATCAATGATTCCCAACCAAATTGAATGAGCTTGAGTTATTCTGACAAAAACAATGGACATATGTTGCCCTAATAATTATGCAAAATTTGTAGAATATTATTCAAAATTATTCACAGCTGTAATGGCTGCCAAAGGTGCTTCGACCAGGTATTAACTCTGACGTGTGAAGACTTACACAATCAAGACATCTTTGTTATTTTATTGTTAATTCATTTAGAAATGTTCTCTAACTTTCTTTCACTTTGAATATGTGGAGTAGGTTTTGTAGATCTATAGGGAAAAAAATTCCATCCTTTAATTGTCCATCCTTTAATCATTTTATTTAGATTTATACCTTTAAGGCAGCAAAATGTGAAGACTGTGCAAGGAGTGAATAGACTTTCACTAGGCACTGTATAGCATTTTGCAACAAAAAACATTTCAATACACATCTTAAATCTATGAATAAAGCATCTGAACAGTACTATTTTACACTCACACAAGAAGGCAATCATAAGCAATCATTTCTGATGAAAAAACACCAATATGAAAAATGTGTGTATATAGCGTTTTGGAACTGTGTATTTCCAAATACATTCATACACTACTTGTGTTTAAAAATAACAATAATGAAAATACTTACTTCCAAATACCTTAAATAGTCTGATCTGTAGTTGTCATGTATCATTTCAGGGGGATTTAATTTGGGCTTTAAATTTTATTGATTGAGAAGGGCTTTACTTCTCTGATGATGTAGAATGAGAAGCCCTACTGTATGTGTGGGCTATGTGTGCTAATTTTAAGTCTTATATCTTTGCTGATAGACAAACAAGTTTTGTTTTGAGTCTCCATTATTCTGGAGATAGTTCAAATGCCAAAGTCTAGACCGAATGACTTATTGACCCTTCTGCATCATCGTTTCTATACACTTGTTACACGTTTCACATTTGTTATCTGCTAATAAGAGCAATAGTGTATCGTTGTGACACAATTTTGTCATACTTAACAGCTGAGAAATTATGTTAGAGCATTGATGTTTGATGACACGTTGAAATCCCATGTGTGTTGGAACTGCCAATTGCCATGAGGATTAGTCCAACGCTGAAAAGACAGGGAGTGGCAGGTTAAAGGGATACTTCGGAATTTTGTCAATGAGGCCCTTTATCTACTTCCTCAGAGTCAGATGAACTCGTGGATACAATTTTTATGTTTCTAAGTCTGCATCCTGTATGAAGAAAGTTAGAGGTAGTTTTAGGTGCCAATGCTAATTAGGATTAGCGCAATGTCTGTAAGTCTATGGTATCTACTAGCATGCTAGCAGTTGCCATAGACTTCCAGTCATTGCGCAAACACTAGTTAGAAACTTCCTTCAAACTGCATGCAGACACATAAACATCTACCAGTTCATCTGAGTCTGGGGAAGTAGATAAAGGGCTTAATTTCCAAAATCCTGAAGTATCCCTTTAATCATCATCATAGTACCTTGAAAAGGTGTAAGTAATGCTTCGAAAAAGCAATCCAGATTATCTGCTTTGATTTACTCAGCTTGTCCTCATGTTACCCATCAACTCTTTGTGTGATCTAAGTACTGTGGGTGTTAATTCAGTTTGTTGCTATTTCACCCTGCAGAGTACCCCAGATACTGTTATGAGATGTTGATGGGTTCAGGGGTTCAAGCCAGAGTTGGAGTGTACCTGATTTAGCCTGGTGACTACCCCATCCTGGCTTACTGCACCATACAAGAGGGTAGTTGGACCTTAGTACAGGACATCACGGTCAACAGCAGCGTGGACTTCAACCGCACCTGTGTCGAATACAAGCAGGGTTCCTGACTGGTGACCACTGGCTGGGGAACGAACTCCTCCACCACCTCCCCCAAGGGCCTGGATGCTACAAGCTGTTTGTCAAGCTAGTGAACAAAGATTGCCATCACCAAGATGGGCGAGTATGTCCTTTTTATGGTGGAGGAAGAGCGGTCTGGGTTCAGGCTGCATCTTGGTCTGTTCCAGGGCTCTACCTTAGACGCTCTCACCCAAGACACAGAGAAATACCTGCATGACAACCAGAGGTTTACCACCATGGACCGAGACAATGACAACTACTTCCAGAACTGTGCCGAACTGAAGTTTTGGGGTGTGGCGGGAGGGGGCTGGAGGTACGACGCCTGTGCTGGAGCCAACCTAAACCGCAGCAACGTCATCTACTGGCAGAAGGACTGCAACAAGGACCACCTGTATAAGTATGCCTGGGTGATGGTAAAACCCTCGGACACAGTGATGTTTGTCAACACTGGGGACTGTAGGAAGAATGAACTGTGAGTGTTGTCTAGAGATTAGGTTGATCAATACCATAGGTGTCACGCCCTGATCTGTTTCACCTGTCCTTGTGCTTGTCTCCACCCCCCTCCAGGTGTCGCCCATCTTCCCCACTTATCCCCTGGGTATTTATACCTGTGTTTTCTGTCTGTCTGTTGCCAGTTCGTCTTGTTTGTTCAAGCCTACCAGCGGTTTGTCTCAGCTCCTGCTTTTCCCTAGTCTCTCTTTTTCTCGTCCTCCTGCTTTTTGACCTTTGCCTGTCCTGACCCTGTACCTGACCACTGCCTGTCTCTAACCCTGAGCCTGCCTGCTGTCCTGTACCTTGGCCTCTGCTCTGGATTGTCGACCCCTGCCTGCCTTGACCTGTCATTTGCCTGCCCCTGTGGTTACATTAAACATTGTTACTTCACACAGTCTGCACTTGGGTCTTACCTTGATTCCTGATAATATGCGGTTGTACTTATGCAGTGGTTCTCAAAACATTGTTTACGTAATAGAGACAACAGTTCAACACGTTTAATTCAGAAATACACAGAGACAAAAATACTGTAATATACTTGTCACACATTTTTTTAAGTAATAAAAAAATCAATTGTTAAGTGTCCTCCTCGACCTTCCCCCCCCAAAATTGCAAGCGCATTTTTTTTGTAGTCTAAATGATCACAGATACAAAACATTTTGTGGTCATGATATGATAGCTTATTACACGTGTAATACAACATCTGCAGTATTTTTACTCACTCACCCAATATCACTGAACGAAAAACCTATGTATGTGTTGGTTGTTGGTAGAAAAAACAATATGTACTGAATAAAATAAGATTCTATACAGTAAATTTACAGTAGATTTTCTTATGATCAATTGCAAGTAGTACTCAGCGATGTCATTATTATTCTTTTTTATGTTATTTCTATCAATGGGTAGATGAGAATGATACAGTCCAATATGGAATGACCAAAACAAAGGCCTGTATCCTGAGGACAGATGGACGTTAAACAGATTGTAATGAATACATGACACAGAACAGTGCATGAATCAAACCCTGCTCTCCCCCTGAATGTAAATGTGTAGAGAGCTGTCACTGTGCTAAGTGAATTATAGTGACCCTGGGCAGATGAAATCACTCCCTGATAAGATTTCATCCTTGGGTCTTAACCGTCAAACAAAGAGGTACCCACTATAATTGATTAAAGGCTAATTCTTATCTGAACTTGATGACATCACAATGACTTGGGTGCAGTGAGATCAGAACAACAAAAACCTGTACACCAAAAAAAGTATATATACCACCCCCAAAAGGGCACTTGGCGAGTGGGAGGGCAAAGGGGCAGGTGGGACGGCACAGGTAGAACCCTATCTGTGCACTTGCCTGGTCAGGTGTATACTTTATGCGGAAGTGTCCCATGAACTATAGCATAAAATCACGTTTTATGAAATGTATGTGCACTTTAAAGCTGCTGAGTCGATAATAAAAGTAATAGTTATTTAGAAGAATTTGATACTGAAACCTCAGCATTTACTTTAATCACATCTCTTCCCCTGTGTTTCTGTGCTGTCTGGCTTCATTTGGACTGTGTGTTTGCGCTTGTGGAAAGATTGGCTGTTGAAGGTTTTATTGTTTGTATCTGACTAAAGTGAATGCCACACGTGAACAAGGCTTTGATGAGTGTACAATCGTTTGTTATCCAGCTCGCTTTAAAACCAAGTCAAAAACTGTGATAGCCCTTAAAGCAAACACAATGTAGTCTAACATAATACCTATAAAACAATCAGAAAACTGTTTTTTTTATAAAATATCTCTCACTTTTTGTGCATGTGAGGTTATTTTTTTAAAAAATATTTTCATATTCAATGATGTATTGGTGTACAGTGTCAACATTTTCGGCAAATCAATTTTGTATTTCTTGTCAGCAGTAAGCAAAGTACTGATTAAAGAACAATACCACAAACAAACTAGTCTTGTCTCTAACCTTTGTACATTTGACACACCCTACCTGTAGGCATAATTCAAGTACCAAACAGAAATATGTCCATGTGTATCTGAGTCATATAGTCTTCATACTTGTTCCTCTGGAAGGACAGAGTGAATGGCTCAAGTTAGTTTGCTGCTCACTACAGGGTTTTGCCCGAACCAGTAGAGTTTCTCTTCCACTCTCTTCTTCTTCCACTGACAAAGCAGCAGCATGCGAAAGGTCTTCTGAAAGGTCTTGTTGCAGAGCGCATAGCACATGGGGTTGACTGTGCTGTTGACATAGCACAGCCAGTAGCCCAGGTGCCAGAGAGATACAGGGATACAGTCAGAGCAGAAGGTGGAGATGAGCACCATGATGTTGTATGGTGTCCACGTCAGGATAAAGGCCAGCAGGATGGCACTGAGAGTCTGAGCAGCCTTCCTCTCCTTGATCAGCACCATCCTCTTCCTCTTGGTCAGCTGGATCTTCAGAGTTGCATCTATTGGCTTGCAGGAAGTGGTGGAGGGTGGGGCACTCATGGAGTCTGCTGAGGAGAAAGATGATGGGACCATGTTGGTGTCCCCGTTCTTGCTCTGCTGGGCACCACTGGTAGTGTCTTTGGGAACTGGTTTAAACTTGTAGGACACACACTTCTTGCTCTTATGGGAGTTGGTCTTGGGAGGGGTGTGGAAGAAGTTGTCCTCGTAACTGCTGAGCTGCTCATTCTCACAGCCCTCTGCACCCGTGCTCGGCCCACATGACTGGTTCCGGTAGGTGGGCTGGAAGACCCCCGGGGACACGGGCCGCTCTTCGTCCTCCGAGGAGGCATAGCTGTTGAAGGTGGTCAGCTGGTCGCTCTTGGACCACTCGTCGTTGGTGGCAGCGGCTGATTTGGCTGCGTGGCTCCTGTTGGAGGAGGACCAGGAGGCCCGGGTTCTGTCCCGGGAGGCAGAGCTGAGCTGGTTGCAGTTGAAGCAGGATCTGATTATGGTTTTCTGGGGCTTGGTGGTACCAGCGTCTGTGGAACTGTTGATGCCCTGGAGCTCAGCGAGGTCCTTTGTGCGACGCTCCGTCTCCTTGTAGATCCGACAGTAAAGGATGGTCATGATGGACACAGGGATGTAAAACGCAGCAATGGCTGTCCCAAATGTTATCACTGGCTCAGAGAAGAACTGGATCTGACACTGCCTCTCAGGGACTGTCCTTTTCCCCACAAAATACTGCCAACACAGTATGGGAGGGGCCCACAGGATGAGGGACACCAGCCAGGCCATGCCTATCATGACCCCAGCCCGTTTGGGGGTGCGCTTGGCTCTATAGGTCAGAGGTCGGGTGATAGAGAAGTACCGGTCAAAACTGATGACCAGCAGGTTCATCACTGACGCATTACTAGCCACGTAGTCCAAAGCCAACCAGAGGTCACAGGCGATACTCCCCAGCGCCCAGTATCCCATCAGTATGTAGGAGGTGTAGAGGTTCATAGAGAACACACCTATAATGAGGTCAGCTACAGCCAAACTCAGCAGATAGTAGTTGTTGACTGTCTTCAGCTGGCTGTTTACCTTAAACGACAGCATCACTAGGATGTTGCCCACTATCGTAATCAGGCTCACGATGGCCGACACAGTTGCTATGGTTATGACCTCCCATAGACTGTGTGTGGCAAGGTGGATGTCAGTCGCATTGCCATTTCTAGATGAGTTCTGTATTCCTTCACTTTCCATGTTGTTTCTCTCACGTTGTCCTTATTGTGGTATCAGTGGTATGACTATGAGAGAGTAGTCTGTCGGGTGCACCATCTTGAGTAGGATATCCTGAAAAGAAGAAATAATAAAGAGAGTTAATAAAAGAACAAATGCAGTTTAGAGGTGATCTCCTGATGCAAACTCAAAACTCCATGTAAATGTACGAGTAGTGCCACAAGAGCCACTAGCCACTAGATGGCAGTAATAATCAACAATCATCAGCATGTGAGTTAGTAGGTAGGGCACCAATGCTTACACTGGCCAAAGATGGGGACCATACACCTGGAAAAACTACTCAGTAAGACTGTTTAGGACCTCAATATAATTAACATGTGATAATAGCACCTACATGTAGTATGCATGTTCGTGCTGTGTCATATAAAAGTGTATGATTACTGCCAAAAAAAGCTAATGTAGAACAATGTCATATATTTACATTTTAGTCATTTAGCAGACGCTCTTATCCAGAGCGACTTACAGTAGTGAATGAATGCATGGCTGAACATGTTAGGGCCATTAGGTCATATAAGCACTCACGTATCCTTTGCTCTAGTTCTTGTTAATTCAGCTAGTATATATGCATAGGTGGCTGTATTGAGGTCTATTACAGACAGTTTGTTACAGTACAGAGGTACATCAGCAGACAACAAGGCTTCACAGATGAGCACACTGTTCATTTTAAGCAGTCTAGCCAAACAGCTGTGACACTTGAAATCCAGGTCATTCAAAAATGAGTCCTTTGCTCATTAATATCAGCAAGCATGTTTATTGTCTGTATTAAATGGATTTAGATGTCACAGTATTGTCTCGGTGGCTCTCTGTAACCAGGGAGATGATGAAGGGATTGCTTCTGGATGACAAAGACTGATATCAGTGGAGCTAGAGGAAATATGCTTGAGTTTTGTACTGAGGGATCAATCAACTAACAGACAAAAGGAGCTGTCATTTCTGTCCCTAGAGCTTGTTTGATTTGTCTAGTGAGATGTAGGTTGTAGCAGGTGTTTGCTCTGCCTCCTGGCTGAGTTCACCCAGCTGAAAGAAGAGCAGCACCCCAGTTCTTAGGTCACTTAGCTTAGAACTCTATGTGTACCGACGGGGATTGATAAAGCACAAATTAACCTGGACCTTTGCAGTTTCTCCACACACCTTTATGTGAGATGAATCCACCTCAGATCACTATGGGGATGCTGGGGGTGCTAAATCCCAATACGTTGGCATATGTCTTTGTTTCAATGTTTCCGTACTGTTATCCTGGCTTCAGTCTCTTCACTATGCTTCTGACTGGGTTGACTGGGTTTTTAAATGTCATCGATGTCATGGTTTGTGATTAAGTAGATTGAAACTGTGCAACAAACAGACAGGCTACCTGAATTGTCCATTAGTTATTTAGCACTTCTTCTTAGGGATAACTCCCTTTTTTTCAATTTTCGCCTAAAATGACATACCAAATCTAACTGCCTGTAGCTCAGGCCCTGAAGCAAGGATATGCATACTCTTGGTACCATTTGAAAGGAAACACATTGAAGTTTGTGGAAATGTGAATTGAATGTAGGAGAATATAACACAATAGATCTGGTAGTAGAAAACACAAAGAAAAAAACAACCTTTTTTTCTACCACCATCTTTGAAATGCAACAGAAAGGTCCTACTTCTAGCCATCACTCTGGTTGTTCCGATGGTGTCCACAAGATGGCAGCAGTGTATGTGCAAAGTTTCAGACGGATAACTTGAAGTATGAGCAACATACACGACATTTAGTGTGAAGTCACCCAGGTACATTTGGGCAAATCGTGAAGGAGACGTTTACATTCACATTACATTTTTCTGCAAGAATATCGTCAAATCTGTATACTTGGACTTTGATTTAGTTTTTTCAGTATTAGTAGCCATATTATAAGTTCAACATTTGCAAAACACCCAGTTTTCATAACTTCATAATGTCATGTTCTGACCAGTAAATGGGTTATTTGTTATTGTAGTTTGGTCAGGACGCGGCAGGGGGTGTTTGTTTTATGTGGTTCGGGGTTTGTTGGGTTATGTGTTTATGTAGAGGGGTGTTTGTTTAGAGTGTTCCGGGGTTTTTGGGTTATGTTCTAGGTTAGTGTATTTCTATGTTAGATCTAGGTTGTTTAGTTCTATGTTTAGGTAATTGGGATTGGCCTTCAATTGGAGGCAGCTGTTACTCGTTGCCTCTGATTGAAGGTCTTATGTATAGGGGTGTGTTTGTAATGGGAATTGTGGGTAGTTGTCTCCTGTTTTGTGTCTGCACCTGACAGGACTGTTAGTGTCGTTTATTGTTTTTGTATACATGATTTGTTTGTTTTCCTTTTTCAACATTAAAAAAGAAGATGAGTATACATATTCCCGCTGCATTTTGGTCTGATCATTACGACACCCGTTACACATAACTCTCCATATTCTTATCATTTTTGTCCAAAAGGAAAAGGCTTGCTGTCGCACAAAGTTAGCAGCTACATTTTCCGAGAGATATGGGGTTTCCCGACACTCCCATAAAGCCCAGCTGATTGGCTATCTAGCTAGCTTTGTTTGACCCCAATTGGTGCTTATTTGACAAAGTTACAGTTGGTGAAGTGAAGACCGCCCGCGTCATCGGCGTGTCATGAAGGCGTTGCTCTCTGACCAAATTTGGTGTCCTATAGTGTATACTACACCCCTAATGATATAGTGAAGTCTGGTTACGTTCTAGGATCTCTGAGGAATATATACGAACGTGATTTGACTGGTTGAAACAATGTTTAGTGTTAGATTTTCACAGATTCCTTTCTTTGCAAATTGAACAAGTGGAAATACAAAATCGATCGTGCATGCTTTATGAACCTTTTTAAGATATGAAAAGGGATTTTATTTAACAAAACGACACTTCGTGTTATCTCTGGGACCCTTTGGATGATAAATCAGAGCAAGGTTTCAGAATGTAAGTACACATTTCACCTTCAGAGGTGAATTTATCAAACCTATTGCGGTGAAAAAAGGGTTTTGTTGTTAGGAGCTCTCCTCAAACAATAGCATGGCACTTTTTTCGCAGTAATAGCTACTGTAAATTGGACAGTGCAGATATATTAACAAGAATTGAAGCTTCAGCCGATATAAGACACTTATATGTACCGACATTTGTTGTTTCTCTAAAATCTGTGATTGTGACACAAGGCGCTGCATGATATACAACTGTCCCGTTGACGGGACGCCGATCCCTACCATGAACACTTTTTCTCCAAAGTCATCTACAGATCCTGATGAGTATGTTATAATGCCTCGATGGGAATTGAACATGCAACCTTGGGACCGGTTCCAACCAAATGGGTTATTACAGTGTCCTAAATCTAGCCCTGGAGACAGGCACTTCAAGAACTCGTTTCAACATTCTGCCTATTTCTTCCTGCCAGGTTATTAAATGTAATGATGAACTCAGGCATATGTCAATGTAATAGCACCCTTAGAGTCTGTGGGAATGAAATAGTGATTGGAGTGATTGCTATCATTTATTCTGCCCTGTGTTTCTCGGTCACATGAAAGCAACGTTTTTTTTCCTATCATTTCTATTTTGTTCTGGACAACACTGCAGGTAGGAAAAGAAAACCATAGCTCTAATGATGGTGAGATGAAAGAATGGTATGGTTATAAGAAATGTGAGCAACATGTAGTGTGTCATATTTGATGTATAGGTTTGACTGTGTCTACTACCATGAACATGGTTGATACTGTACATGAAAATTGGTTGAAGCTCGAAGGTATGTGGATGGTAGCATTTGTAGCGTTTGCCATTGCCAACCCGTGCCTATGTTTGAAACCATGCCCCCACTAGCTAGCCTCGCAAGCCGCCTGATCTTGCCGAGCTGACATGGATGCTCGCTACATGGATATCACAGCGGTAATCAGTCGAAGCCCACTAGCACCCCTGTACAGTATTTCCGTGCTGCCATGAGCCTAAAGTACTCAATGTCCCACGTCATCTGGAGTGCTGCTGGAGAATATCCAACATGGGTAATGTTATTTTCTAGGGCTGGGACAATAGTCATATAATCAATAATCATCAATATTGTCTTATTATATACATTTTAGGAAGGGGGGTATTACACTTTATCTTCAAGTAGATATAGTTTACTCAACAGCAGTTTGTCATTTTTACATGAAAATGGTAAAGTTGGCAGTGTTGGGGAGTAGTTGAACTCAGGGGCGCAACATTCACTGGGGACGGGGGGGACATGTCCCCCACACACATTCTGAAATTGCATTTTTATCCCCCCCAGTTTTATCATTGGAATATGATACAAAACAAGGCAACGGTGTTCTTTAGGAACATGTGGACGCCTCCGAGTGGTTGGGTAGGCTGTTTGGAGTGTTTATCTGACTGGATAAAAAAATATGTCTCCCCCACTTCTAAAACCAAAGTTGCACGCCTGTTTGAGCTACTACATGTAGTTCAACTAACTTAACTACATTTTGCAGTAGCTTGGTGGTAGTTGAACTAAACTCAAATCTTGGTGGCTAATTTTCAGTAGTTAATTACTTTATTGCCATGTAGTGGTGTAGCTAACTACAGGAACTACACAACAAAAATATGTCAAGAAGTAGACAATAATTTCCTTAATTGTTTTCGGCATGAGACCTTTCTAATCCTCACTAGGAACATTGTTTTAGTATTTAATAGGCTAAATTAAACCTTCTGTTAACATCTGATTCCAGTGTGATCTGTTCTTGCAATTTGTTATCTATGATATTTCCGATTTAGATATGATTTTTATCACTGTTTCTTTAGTGGAGCATAACTTCTTCCAGTATGAAGTAATTGGTAGCTTAGTAAACTATATTTTCAGAGTAGCTTCCCCAATGCTGAAAGTTAGTAATCATCTTACGACAAAAATTCACATAATCGTCAAAGTCCTATTATTTTCCAATGTCTATTTTATTGAGAGGGAGTGAAGGTGGCATCACAGTACCTCGTCCATGATACTTAGGATCAATGGGATCACTCAATAATAGACACCTGCTTGGTCGATCCCCTTCTCAAAACATCTCCATTATGAGATCTTTGTCCCAAAATGAATGAAACACAGTATTCATATGGTCTTCAAATACATTTTGAGTCCTGCTGTAAGTTGTAACAATGGAAACATTTACAGTATATGTGTGCAATATCTTGCTCAACTTCTTTCCCAGTTTTAGATTGGCTGTCTCAGTATAACTATTATGATAGACTACCACCTCCTCCTTTTCTGATCCTGGATATCAGAAGATCTCATCTGTTATCATCTCAGCATTGGTAGATGAATCTATAGTCTCTGTCAGTTCACCTTCCAGTAGTATTTGACCCTATTTTGACCTATAATAATAATAATATATGCCATTTAGCAGGCACTTTTACCAAAAGTCATGCATGCATATATTTTACGTGCGGGTGGTCCTGGGAATTGAACCCATTATCCTGGCGTTGCAAGCACCATGCTCTACCAACTAAATTACAGTGACCTATCCTTCTAAGTAACTTCTCCACTCATTGGTATTCTGTTGGCACACTGTGGTAGCCTGAGGCCCACACAAATAACATTCCACTCACCACAGGGAGGCTCAGCGAACCCTTGGATCGCCCTTCAGCTTGTTACTGTGACATTTTATCACTCACATAATCGACATCACAGCACTGGAGAGCCCAGGTAGCACTTGGCAGCTGTTTTTTTCTCTGCACTGTCCTTTTAGATTCTGAACTAATCTCTCTTCTTCTCTCTCCCTTTCTATATTTTTTCTTCAATCTATCGGTCTCTCACGCTGACGCTCTCATTCGCCATGAACTGCTTGCCACGAAGAAATCCATTTTTTATTTGATCATGAGGCAAAATGGCAGACGTAATCAAGTTCAAAGTAACCTTACTGGCCTCCCTCGACAAAGGTACTCTAGGTTGGCACCTCTGTCCATTTTTTACGCCTAGCAAATGGGAATATGTGTGCTTGAGGAGTAAGCCCTTGTGTAGTAGACTGAGGGTCTCCACCAAGAGCTTGTTCTCCTCTTGCAGTAAAAAGGGCTGGAGAGGTAGGCCAGGCCACTCTCTCAGTCAGCTAGTTCCATGCCAGGAAGTGGATGAATTAATTATGACTAGTATGCACGGACACTTGAGTGACGAGGCGTTCTCGAGATCAGTCTCTGACTCAAAAATGACTCTCATGCTTAAATATACACACACACACACTCAGGCAAAAATGCATGCACGTATACAGGTACACACAAACACACAAACACACAGCACGAGACACTAAATAGTAGGGCCAAAGAAAACCATTGTTCCATTCCACAAATATTTTGTAAGCAATTGAGGAGGAAGTGTAGCCTGAGAAAGGCTTGAACAAAGCAAGAACTCACAACTTCCATTTCTCCCCAAAAATGGTGCAAAACATGAGTCATAATGGTCAGACTAACACCAGCAGTGAGTTCAAAGCTTGGGGACTTCAGCGGCTTGCCAGCTCAACGGACCTACACTAAATCCGGAATTGTAGGGGAAACATCTTAACGCTACTGTATGCTCAGTAAGGCAAGCCCAAACATAGCTCCAGTTTTACTAGAAATAATTAATAAATAGTCTGTTTTAGCAATTTTGGGGGGGATGTTTGCAGAACAGCAACAAGCGTGATGCACATGGGGGAATCGTCTGTTATCGTTGTCTTGTTCTGAGGTAAAAGCTTTTTAAATGGGGAAAGATGGGGTGGGAAGTAGTCTAGTCTACTCTCTAACATTATGTCAGAGGCGGAAGTGAGATCTGATCTATTTCTATTTCAATCTGACTATCTACAGTATATTTGTACTGTATATTTGTATCCTTTTTAATAATTTGTCTGCCTTCCGTATCTTTGTGTTTTGAGTGTTAGCGCAGCTCCAATCACAATAAAACCTGTAAGTTACATGGATTCTAAGGGCTGCATTCAATCCGTAGAGCGAAAGATCGGC
Source organism: Salmo trutta (assembly GCF_901001165.1). Lineage (NCBI taxonomy): Eukaryota > Metazoa > Chordata > Actinopteri > Salmoniformes > Salmonidae > Salmo > Salmo trutta. Next base: position 29,764,952 of record NC_042981.1, read on the forward strand.
GTTATAGTGCAATCATAATTTAAAGGTCATTTTAGATTGAACTGACATATGCAGCGTCTTTGCCAATGCAGAACATTGCCTTTAAATCACGCTGGCTATAGTGCGGATCTTTGGCGCTACAGATTGAATGCACGCATAAGGGCTCTATTCAAACAGATCCGCTTTAGCCGACATCCGCATAGGGGTTGTTTTGAAGGTGTCTGAGGTGGAACTGTGTTAGAGCTGTCAAGTCCACAAGTGGCTCCTGGCATTGTATCTAAAGTGAACATTGTAATTGGCTGCAAGGAGTCGCATTACGAGAACTCCCATGCAGCATTGGTTACAAGTTCAAACACTGGAAGGGGACTTGTAATCTACATGTCGATAAGGCTGATAGAAATCCTCATTATTTTGTTCAATGATTTTTAATTTGAGCCTAATTATTTCTATATAGCCTACACTTTCTCCTTCTGAACTTCTAACATGAGTGGGATGGGTGTGCCCTAATGACAGTGATCAAGAGCAGCTGCTCATTGATTTGACAGTTCCAACGCAAATACACCTCCGACACCGCCAAAACATCAGCTATGCGGGTTTTGGCTATCGCCGGTTAACGCTTGATCTGATTCAATCTTGGCTTTCATCTCGTTACATTGGTCAGGTGTACGGTCAGGTGTGTATGAATGAATCTATGGCACATCTCAGAGGTCCAAACTAAAGGATGACAGGCTCATTACCTCTAGGTCCATTGGCAGTCAGCTACCAGCCCTCCATTGCCATGGCTTCTCTGTCCACTAGTCTCCACATGCGCTGGCACTGACCACTCCTCAGAGTCACGCTGAACCTTTCCCTGCACCCTACTGTGGCTGCATGACTCCAGCCCCGCACTGCAGCGCTACTCATGTGTGTGTGCTTGGGTAAAGCTAATAGTGAATGAAGATGAGGATGTGTACGTGTGTGTGGATGAGGTGTGTGTGTGTGTGTGTGTGTGTGTGTGTGTGTGTGTGTGTGTGTGTGTGTGTGTGTGTGTGTGTGTGTGTGTGTGTGTGTGTGTGTGTGTGTGTGTGTGTGTGTGTGTGTGTGTGTGTGTGTGTGTAAGAGAGAGAGAGAGAAAAAGCCAGAGTGTGTGCACACGTTCTGTGTGTGTACTCTGGAGAGCGGCCGAAGGCTTTTTGGCACAGTGTATCCCGCATGCCTCTAGTCATTCCAGTGACCCATGCTTAAGATCCCAGCATATCTGGCATTCTAGAGGAGGACCTATGACAGGATTCCCCTGAGGCAGGGTGCAGTGTAGTAGGTAGAGAGGGGGATGATTATATGAGCAAGGAGAAACATTTCAGGTGGGATGTTGCGACAGTCTTCTTGATTATTGACATTTACTTTGCTCAAGTAAAACCAGTCCTGTAAAGCTTTCCACATACACTCTTATACACATACACTATCAGAAAAAAATAGTTCCTAAAGGGTTCTTCGGCTGTCCCCATAGGATAACCCTTTTTGGTTTCAGGTAGAACGCTTTTTGGTTCAAGGTAGAACTCTTTTGGGAACCCTCTGTGGAAAGGGTTTTACGTGGAACCCAAAAGGGTTCCACCTGGACCCAAAAAGGATTCTTCAAAGGGTTCTCCTATGAGGACAGCCATATAACCGTTTTAGGTTCTAGATAGCACATTTTTCCTAAGACTGTAGCTACTGTTGACATGTTTTTGTCATTAATCTTTTTCACATTTGTTTCAAATCATTCATTTATAGCTATTACTGTATACACATTATCTATCTCCTAATGTTCAATTGAATGAATTTCAGTGTGTACTATTTTTCCCCTTCAGCACTCCAAGTGTCTCTTTTTCAACTGTGAGGACAAACTTTGTAATTGCATTTCTATTTAGATGAGAGACGCTAAGTCTGATCATTACATGCGTTTTATGATCAGTTTGATGGAGATGACAATAGCGGTTTGATGTCTGTTGATGAGAATACTGACTATCCCCCAGGGGATTTCTTTTTCTATCACCACTGGAACATTGCGCTTCTGCTGCATCTCTACTTCATACCGTTATTATTGTTTGACTTAAGTCATTTGTGTTATTAACAGCTCTAACAAGGTTCTAAAACGGCAAAACGTGTGTCTGTGCCCTTAGAGGGTTTTCTGTTGTTTTTATCCCAAGTCCAAAACATGCCAAGTCATTCCAGTCAGAGAATCATGTCTCTATTATATGTGAGTGCCTGTTTGTGTGTGTGCCAAAGTCCTTGGTTTGATTAGGATTTGGGCACACTGATGGGATTATTTGAATGAACCATGCTATTATAAATATCCTCTATGTGTCCTGACTCTCTCGCTCTCACACACACACACACACACACACACACACACACACACACACACACACACACACACACACACACACACACACACACACACACACACACACACACACACACACACACACACAGCACTACCTCTGCCAAGGCCTGTGTGGAAAGAGCTTATGGACATTGTCAACAAATTCAGGTCAATTACTCAATTTCTCAATATGCTCGCAATTTTGCCTGTATGAAAATGGGTGAAATGTGCTCAGGTGTCATTGCTGCCAAAAAGTCAGTAGAACTGAAAGGAAAAATACATATGTAAATACTATGAAATACAATATGAAATACAGTAATACAGGAACCCTATACACTCTCAGAAATAAAGGTTTAGATGTGTTCTTAAAGGGGTACAAACGTCACTGTAGTGGTACCCTATAAGGTACATCCTTTTAGTTCTAGGTACATAATTGTACCCTTGCAGTTCATACCTTAAAAGAGCCAATAGTGCAGCTAAGGGGATAAGATAGTACAAAAATGTACCTTAAGTTCCCATATGTGAGGCTCCACTGGACACAAGGGAAACAACAGCTACCACTAAACCAAGCTCAGCAGATGCTTCCTGTTTTGTGGCAACCTATCCCCGAATATTGGATAGCCTTGTGCTTCCCCACATTTCTTTAACGCTCCACCAAGTTTGAGGGCTCTGCAAGGACTCGTTAAAATCACGCTCCACTGCTTAATCCTTTTTTTTGTAGTTTTCATTCTGTCAAAGAGCAGGTCAGGGGATCGAGGAATGGGTGTATTGGGAGATGGATGAGTGGAACGTTAGGATAAGAGACAGCCTACTGTGGGTTTTACAGTAACTAGTTCCTCAGGACCATTTGGGGACAATTCCACCGTGTACAAAATCCAAATTGAATCTAATCATTTTGCTGTTGACTTGACAAGGTAGCAAGTTCTAGGACTTTAGTGTTGTTCTCCTCATATGCCACTGTTTTTTTTCTGCATATGCTCATTCTTAGTCCTGTGCCTCCAGGGAGAAATGAAAGGTATCTGAAGAGGAGACACGGGGTAAAAGGAGAAATTGATGGAGGAGAGAAGGATAATGAGAAGAGAATAAGAAAGAGCCAGAGTGATGGGATGGGAAGGGAAACAGAAGGAGTTAAGGAGGAAGATGAAGAAAACCTAATAATATGGAAAGGGAGGATGAGAAAAAGAAACAGAAGGATACAGAGTGTGAGATAGGTCAGGGATGTAGAAAAGGAGATGTATGGGTGGGGGTGCACAGTGGGCTGTCAGATGATAATAGAGTGATGGATGAAGGAGAAGATTAAAAGTGATGAATGGGGAGGAAAATGTAGTAAATGTATAGAAATGTGACGTGAGAGTGAGGTACAGAGACAGACATTTCTAGAAAGGTGACCTGAGAGAGAGGTTTGAAGTTTCCATGAGCTGTCTGTTTATGTCATCCATCAGTGATTTACTGCAGAAACCTAAATGTGCTGCTATTTGATACAGTAACCCTATGTGGCTGTACACTGTAATTCTTTCCCTTAGCCCCGTTTATACCTGGTGCTAACATGCATCCTTTGACCTGATCTCGTCCACATTCTGATCGTGCCCACATTTTTGGACAGGTGTATTGGTTTTCGGTATTTTATTAGGATCCCCATTAGCTGTTGGGAAAATAGCAGCTACTCTTCCTGTAGACGATTAAAATACACATTGTGATCGGATTGTCATGTGGTCATCCTGACCACCTCTAGAGGTAGTCAGGGACCCATTGTGTCTGGATATCTTTAGTGTAAACATATCTGGATAGTGAAACCATTTAAATCCTCATTATCCTGTCCTGTAAAATCATTGACAGGTGGCAACATTGACTTATGGCATCAATATGTGTCTTAAAATAAATAAATATTATTTTGAAAGAATATCTGCCAAAAAATGTTCATACAGGGAATGATCATTAAATCTGGTCACAATGTGAACATAGTGGATGGATAAAAGACACATTTTAAAACCATGTGTAAACGCATGCCTGAAAATGTGGGCACAATCAGAATGTGGACAAGAAAAGGACAGGATAAGGCAGCATTAAATATACATGCTATGACCTCTCAGACATGCTTGTAGCAGTTTGCGCTCGCCTTTATTGAGGTCACACGTCTGTGAATATAAAACTTCCAGAAGAATCACTTGGTTTTCTCTAGAGACAACTGAGCTAGCCAGAGAACAGACACATACTCACAGTTGACTTTCACCATCCAGCTTCTCCTTGATGTGCAAAGATTCTCCCAGTTCATGTTGAATCCCTTTGTTTTGCTATGAACTCTCCAGGTAATTTTCAGGGCTGAAAAGTGTTTTCACAACCCTGGGAAAGAGGATGAGGAAGAGGACACAGCTGATAAGAAAGCCCTCTGAACGGATCCCAACATGCTACAGAAGTCCAGATAGACAGATCCCAGAGTGTAGAGTAATAGTAAGACGAGGAACAGAAGGCTTTAGTCATCACCGCTCAAACGCTGACAATAGAAGAGAGGACATCTCTTCGGAGAGCAAAAATGGACAGAAATCAGTCAACGTAGCAGTTCAAGTATCCACGAATTGCATGATATCCTTACTTTATTATTTGTGAATGAATCAATGCTTTGGAGGAGTAGACACGGGTTTCTGATGAGACGAGAGAGAGAGAGAGAGAGAGAGAGAGAGAGAGAGAGAGAGAGAGAGAAAGGAGAGAACTTTCCCCCTGAATTGCTGTGGGCTGTCTGGTGACGCTCCCTCCCTCTCAGTAAAGTGTGAGCTCAGTCAGTGTCTGTGGCAGAGAGGACAGGAGAGGATGCCTGATCCTGCTGCTGCTGCTGCTGCTGTCCTCCCTGACAGACAGATGTAGCTGACGCCAGCTGGGAGGAGAAATTCCCATAGGGCTGAATGGGTCATCATGTTTCGGGACAGTAAGCGTGCAGCCCAGCTGTGGAGCTGAATAGAGAGGGGGGAGAGAGGGAGGAGGATATCTTAAGGGAGGTGTGGAAGGTTAGCGCATAAGCAAGAGAAGGATTGTGACTGGCAGGAAGGGGCGGTGTTACCGGTTTATCTGCATTTCTGTGAGTACGCAGCACTAACGAGCAGAGCAGAGCTGTGTCATACAGAGTGAGCCCTTTAATTGCCCTTAGGGCACAACTATTGTTGCTCCTCAAAGAGCAACAGGGAGACAAAGCCCAGGTTATCAGCTGTGATTGGTGTCCTTGCATTTGAACAGCTTTGGGTGAGTAGCGCCTATCACAGACGGCATCTGTAGCTTTCTATGCCTCTGCACAAATCACGCTGCTTTTCCCCTTTTCACAGGCAGTGTTGACCTGGCCTGGCCAGATAAGGATGCTGCTGAGGCTATGACGTTTCTCCATAGGATCTTTGTGTCTGTGTGCTCCTGCCTGGCTGCCGTGCGGAGAATAATTTGTTTGGCATTATTAGGAGGGAATGATTAGGGCTGTGGCTGTGACCAGGGCTTTATTAGACTAAACCCCTTGTGTCTTTCTAATCCTGGTGAAGGGTGCTGATCTGTCCCATGCGGCCCCACTAAATCACCAGGGGAGTTGCACTGAGATATGACAAGTACATTCAAGAAGGACACAGAGATATCAGTACAGCACGTATAATATACTGTACATTTTTCCTATGTGAACTGAATTAGGTCACTCTCTTTAGGTCCTAGAGCTATCCATGAACAATAACCTCCAAAACCACAAAATGAACATGCTAAATGATTGACCAGTAACTTTGATTTCTAATTTGGAGATAAAGAGCAGTAATATTATGCACTGCAACGGGGTTTACTCAGAAGGTCAGTGCCATTTAAACGCTTTTAAATAGAGTAGCCTACGTCTTGGCATGTCAATATGTACTACTTGTTCCAACTGGAATAATACTGTATAGTCCCCCTGGTCAGAAGATTATTATTCTGGGATAGTACCTATTATACAAGTATTAGTGTTGGTCAGTCGAGACCACTGGCTTTTATCTTCCTGGGGGCAGAGTGAGCTTACCACTGGCCCATGGAGACACATGGCAGTCCCTGAACCCCCCCCCCCACATCACTCTTGCCACATCAGGAATTATGGGATGCTCTGTCTGAGACGATAATGAGGCCATGCCACAGCTATATGCGAACGTCATGCTGTGCGCTTTTGCATGAAATCCTATCGCCACATCTGCTCCAAAGATCCCCCTCAATAATGACTCTGTCAGGCACCAGACCACTGGAGAGTGGACTGGGCTAAACATCTGAGACGTACCGCTGACCTGCTCTTGGTTTATGGCTTGATCTTCATGAGATTACCCTCACCCTACACACAAATATTTTCAGCATTTTCCAACCATTAATGCTGAATGGTTTGTATATTCCACAAAACATCCATTCAAAATGTACATGAACTGCATTATTAACTTTGCCACTAATGCATTGGAAAACAATAATAAATCAATTATTCCAATGTCCAAAACGTACTTTGAGGAAGTCAAATAGAACATCTGATCTTTGTACTATGATAAGAGCAGCAAAACAGCTTTTTCATGGCTCCAGCTAAATTATGCCTTTCCAATACACCAAAACCGTGGGGCTTTTCCTCAGACCCAGTGGGGATGAGTTGTAGTGTGATCATGGCTGGCCTATGTTCTCTGTAACTCTGTGCTTTCTCCCATCGCCTCTGATAATGTATCTATGTTCTCTGTTAGCTGTGCTCTCTCACATCGCTTATGATAATTTGCCCATGTTCTCTATAGCGTGGGGCTTTCTCCTATGGCCTGTGATGATGACGGCTGATGTGTCAGATGCTCCTGTTGCCTGTTAGAGACCCTCTTCGGAACAATTAGCCCTTATCTGACTGTCTCTATCTGGAGGGATTAGATGCAGACACTGTACCTGTTTAGGAAAAATATGGTCTATAAAATGTATGAAAATGGGACCTTCCATGACCATATCACCGATGATAGGTAATCAAAAAGAGTATCCCCTCACATCCAATGAAAAAGGGAGGGATCCTTGTCCATTGAGCCAATTAGTACATGTTGGTCCCCCCCCACCCCCACACTTCTCAGGACTTTGATTAGAGACGAGCATCTCTCTGTCTCTCTCTGTGCCACTAAGCAACAGGTCCTTTTTGACATACTGTATTGACTCAACAATTACTCACCTTGTTTATGTGGATTTACAAATCCCCTCTGAGCGACTAGCTTTCATCTATTAACTTTCTGAGAGACTGAGTTGTAAACAGCCTCACAAACCTTTTTATTTGTTATTCCTAAATTCAAAACGTATTTCTTGTAGTGATGTAATCATTTTATAGCATTTCTATCTCATCTTTGACCATTTGAAGAAGGCTGATTAACAAACCAAAACAACAGGACTAGTGGAATTGTTCATGGATGACAACTGGCTGCACTCACCGTGCCACATGAGTCCTCCCCTTTCCAATGAAACTTTTATGATTTCTTGACAGAAGAGATTAGCTCAGCGGTGGCTCTGATTGAGCTGTTATTGTGAGGTTGTGGTTTGCACTTCTTTAAGGGCCACTTATATCATTCTTCCCCACCAGGCCCTGCGTCAGCGCCAATGACCTTGTCTGGACAAGACTCTGGTTGACGTGTGTGTGGAGGCAGAGATAACTACTACCTGCCTGGGAGAGCCACTAACTGGGCCTCGGCCTCAACCAGCCAATCAGAGACAGATTCTGAAAGGATATATCTGGTTCTTACAGTTCCTGGCTGATACCTTCTATCTAGCAGCAAATGCAGTGTAAAAATATTGTAAAAATATTTGATAGGTTTTTAATGAGGAACACGAAGCCAAAGGTAGTTATCCTTAAATGGCCCTTCAGGAATAAGTCCAGGACATCAAATATGTTTGGTTTGGTCATAACTGAGACATTGGGAAACTGTGTAGCCAGCACGACAAGCACAGCTGATAATAACTTGGTACCAATTCAGGCTCTTTTCAGACACCAGGATTGTAATTTCAGACAGTGAGTGCTGGTCAGGGAGTGCCAACATTACCCTTACAGATGCAGATATGGTAAAACGTATTTATCAGTCTATCTGTGTCCTTGTACATGCAGGTGTGTTGGGGTGAGTGTTCTGACTGTAGCAGACAGTGGGCGGTTGGACTGGACAGAAAATATGTACGGACTCTATCTATCTGGCCACCCAGTATCTGTGTGATTTATTGCCCCCTGCCACGGTGTCAAGGTTCCGGGAGTGCCATGCCAGTGCCATGGAGAGAGCCTTAAAGAGACGGGGTGGGGAGAGAGAGGGGTGGAGAGAGAGGGGGTGGAGAGAGGGGGTGGAGAGTGAGGTGGAGAGTGAGGTGGAGAGTGAGGTGGTGGAGAGAGAGAGGAGGTGGAGAGTGAGGAGACCTCAAATAATTGGTCTGGTGCTATCCTGCCAACATGTAGTGCTGGTATGCCAGGACTGTCTGTGTCTGGGTAATTGGTCTTATTCAGGGACCGCCTGCTTCACGCCTCCATCTGCTTCTCAAAGGTGGAATAGATAGATAGGTCCTTAGGTGACAGAGCAAAGCCACGCCCCTACTGAGAGGTAAAACAAAAACACAACAAAAACAGCTCCGAACACAAGCAACCTATAGGCTATCTATTGCTGAAGTGAGATGTTTACTATTTTTGTATTTTCTCTGGAAACGATTACATCTGTTCGGCCACACATTCTGATTGGCTAAAAAGTGGATTCCAGACACGTATTACCCAGATTCCACTAGTCTTATTATAATGAGCTGTATCAGCTGTGCTGCCTATTAGTCTAATATCAGCCTGTTGCCATGTAGGGAGAAGAGGTCTTGTCAGAGTCCTGAGAACATCATAATCTGCTGTATCTGCATGCTATGTTTGACCCCATCAGAACCTCGTCTCACATGCAAGGTCCTGAAGTAACTTTCACTGAATCACGCTAATGGGAATGGTTCTTTAACTCAAACTCAGGGTAGGGTATGAGCCACTTTTCTGAAGTCACTTATCTGAGCTGATGTTTTTCTCCAGTAGAGGCATAGTAATCCGGGGGAAATGTAATACTATTTTGGAATACTGTTGATTAGAATAGATATCACTACGATAAATTCCCCGTTAAGGGTCTAATATCCCCATACTAATAGCCTGAAAATATAAACTCCTCCAAAGATGCAAACGTGCTCTTTGGTAACACTTACTCCCTTATTGGTCATCCTTTATCAACATTATGTTTTTGTATTTCATGGCAACCATTACATTAGTATTCATGATGTAACCACACCAAACCTGCTGAGTTAAAGTCAATCTCTGACCACTGTGGTTCTTCCTAGAATATACACCTTTAATATTATCCATATTTTCCACTTGCACAGTCACAAGGCCTTGGTCACATTTCTTTCTGCATGACCAGCTGTGGGGCCAGATCTAGCTGTCTATCACCCATGTCGTCTCTCTCCTGGTGAGCACCTCCTAGTCCACACTGTCTGCATCTTCTCCTCTGTTGGGCCTGGACACAGATGTGTTATTTCGAAAAAAGAAAAAAGCTTTGGTTTATGTCAGTAAAAAAAACCCTGGCAAACCTGACTCTCCAGTAACACAGTGTAGCCTAGATATCAGTGTGATCTTCTTATTTAGTGCCTCATCCCAAGAGGCTGTGATGTGTGTTTGTCCAAATCACTCAGCCCAGTAAGCATTATCCTCGGGCTAAAAACAAGCCTGCCCGACACATTCTGTCCTTCTCTCTAGAACTCCAGACTGTTCCACCTGTCAGTCTGTCTTTCTTTTACAGTCTATGATGGTCAAAATCACATGAAGAAAATCTGAAATAATGAATTGTCCAGTATTTGCAGAATATTAACATCTCCCATAAATCAACGATTGAATACGCTAGATATTATTGACTACTACTATGCCTGCTACACTAGCCTACAATGAGGTATTCTGAAGGATTGGGTTCCTGCTGTGTATGCTGGAGGTGTTTTGCATTTGGAACATAGCAGTTGTTCACAGACAGATTGTGGAAGAGCTTGTTAATAAAATATACAATACTGACATTACAAGCGCGATTCAGAAATTAGGGAGAGAGATTTTTAATTAGAGAAGAATGGATTATGCTAGTTAAGGATACTATAGTTATGTTTCAGATCGGATTTATTAACTCCAAAAAGGTAAGATATGTTTTTATTTTAATTCTGGTGCCGCTCTGCACACACAGCCTTGCTAGTTAGCTAGCTGTTCCAACGTTAAGCCAACTCTCAAGTTCAAAGACATTCAAAGTTCCTTCGTAGAAACCGCTCCTCTGTAGGTATAATTCTGTGGGCCTAAATCAGATAATGCAAACAACAAGATGCCCAGCGCTTCAAACCAACACTCCACCATCTTTTGCTTTCTCCCCATCTGCAACATTTGTCACATCTCATTTCAGTCACATTCACTCACATCTCATCTACACTCATCTGTCCAATGCGTGTAAATAGCTTGCCTGGTCCAAGCTGCTCTATCTGAAGTAATTTAATGTCGAACTAAATGTAAAAACAAATGATTTCAGAGGTTTAAAAAGGAACAGAAAGTAACTTTGGTTCGAACCGGTTCAGAACGTTACTTTGCTGGTCAGAACGGTGGAATGTAACAAAAAAATAATAATGGTTCTGTTCAGAATGAAACAATTGGAAAATTATTTTGGTTTCAACCTCTGTTTTGAATAACCTGTATGCATTATGGTCGCATGCTTGTTACAACATGTTTTGCCATTCATAAAATAATTTTCAAAGTGGTGGCTATTTAATTAAATATTGTTTTTTTTCCTATTGTCACAATCTTCTTCATCAGATGATAAAGAAAAATCATTGTCGGACCAAAACGGAGCGGGGTTATTGTTTTACATTACATTTTAGTCATTTAGCAGACACTCTTATCCAGAGCGACTTACAGTAGTGAATGCATACATTTCATACAATTTCATACTTTTTTTTTCTGTGCTGGCCCCCCATGGGAATCGAACCCACAAGCCTGGCGTTGCAAACACCATGCTCTACCAACTGAGCTACATGTGCACTCATCTACTTTTATTGAATTGGCAAAGAAGGAAAAACCAAAATAAACACGTACACAAAACACAATGACGAATAACAGGCCGGTAAGGCATTAAGGCTATACCTAGCACAATCTCCCACAAACTACCAACACAAACACATACCTATATATAGGACTCTCAATCAGAGGCAACTAGGAAACACCTGCCTCCAGTTGAGAGTCCAACACCCAATGACCTAAACAAAGAAATACTAATACTAGAATGAACATAGAAATACAAAACATATAACCTAGCCCAAAACCCAGAAATAATAAATCAAACACCCTTCTAAACAACCAACAACCCCGAACCACATAAAACAAATACCCCCTGCCACGTCCTGACCAAACTACAATACAAATAACCCCTATTACTGGTCAGGACGTGACACCTATGGACATTTTGAATGGTATCCAACAGACTATTTTACCAAAGAAACCTGACCCAGTTTACTATTTCTCTTTCAGCAAGAGAGACTCAATCTTCACATCCTGTCCACGAGCACTTCTCCTTACCCACATTTTCACATAAAGAATGACAGGAGAATCACACTGACGCCTCCACACAAAGTAATTCATATTGCCAAAGAATGGGAGGATTACATTGTTTGAGTATTACCACACACATTGTGTGATTAGGTAATGGTTGTAATAGCAGCCTTTTAGAAGGGAACCTGTTTCTCTATCAGAAAGGGAGACTTTATGGCTGCTCTTCACAGATGACTGCAGTTGCTCACTTAAGTCTTACCTGTTTCTCTGTCAGAAAGGGAGACTTTATGGCTGCTCTTCACAGATGACTGGAGTTGCTCACTTAAGTCTTTTTTCAACATCACTGCCCACATATAAAGAATTGAAGCTGGCTCTTTCTCCTGCTCAGGACAATGGAGGACAGCTTATTCTGACGGTTCCAGTCAAGCAGACGTGTCAGGTGCATGGTGCTGGGCATTAGGAGATACTGTATATCACAGACAGGTGTCTCAGTCAATGTAGCAGGAGTGTGGATGTAGCAATAACATTTTAAAAGTATTGAGGACCTGACATCTTCCAAGTTGGGTTCAGCTCTGCCTCTTCAAAGGCTTGGATTATCTGATATTGGCTTTTAGTTCATTTCCATAAAAGATCCATAGATTCAGAGACAAATACCATCTGAAAGCAGTGTGAAAAACTGTAAATTCACCCATGGAGATCAATGTTAGAGTAAGTCACCTTCAGCCCAGATAAAATCAATCTCAGATACAGTTGTTGCTACATTCAAAGTGCTGCATATTCTGCACATTTACTCTGTTGCATTTCATCCAGGACTAACCAGAACATTTCAAATGCATAAAGATGAAGAGAGAGGCTGAAAGTGCAGCATCAAGTAATAAAGTCAATTATTGATATCCTAATATTGACTTTCAACCACCCCCCCCTCCCCCCACTGTTGAGCATGGAAAACCCAGCAGTGTTGCAGTTCTTGACACACTCAAATCAGTGCGCCTGGCACCTACTACCATACCCTGTTCAAAGGCACATAAATATTTTCTTGCCCATTCACACTTTTAATGGCACACACACAATCCATGTCTCAATTGTCTCAAGGCTTAAAAATCCTTCTTTAACCTGTCTCCTCCCCACCATCTACACTGATTGAAGTGGATTTAACAAGTGACATCAATAAGGGTCATAGACTTACTAGGTGAATCGAGGTGAAAGCTGTCATGGAACGAGCAGTTCCTTATGTTTTGTACACTCAGTGTATACCTGTTACTATCCCAGTACAATTCCCTTGCTTATCAACCTTACTTTAAAGCTGGATTGATTGTATGTTGACCACTAGAGGTCAACCGATTAATCGGAATGGCCGATTAATTAGGGCCGATTTCAAGTTTTCATAACAATTGGTAATCGGCATTTTTGGACACCGATCATGGCCGATTACATTGCACTCCACGAGGAGACAGGGTGGCAGGCTGACTACCTGTTATCCGAGTGCAGCAAGGAGCTAAGGTAAGGTGCTAGCTAGCATTAAACGCATCTTATAAAAAACAATCAATCTTAACATAATCACTAGTTAACTACACATGGGCAATGATATTACTAGTTTATCTAGCTTGTCCTGCGTTGCATATAATTGACGCGGTACCTGTTAATGTATCATTGAATCACAGCCTACTTCGCCAAACGGGTGATTTAACAAGCACATTCGCGAAAAAAGCACCGTCGTTGCACCAATGTGTACCTAACCATAAACATCAATGCCTTTCTTAAAATCAATACACAGGTATATATTTTTAAACCTGCATATTTAGTTAATATTGCCTGCTAACATGAATTTCATTTAACAAGGGAAATTGTGTCACTTCTCTTGCATTCTGTGCACCAGAGTCAGGGTATATGCAGCAGTTTGGGCCACCTGGCTCCATTGCGAACTGTGTGAAGACCATTTCTTTCTAACAAAGACAGCCAACTTCGCCAAATGGGAGATGATTTAACAAAAGCGCATTTGCAAAAAAAGTACAATCGTTGCACAAATGTACCTAACCATAAACATCAATGCCTTTCTTAAAATCAATACACAGAAGTAAACATTTTTTAACCTGCATATTTAGTTAAAAGAAATTCATGTTAGCAGGCAAAATTAAACTAGGGCAATTGTGTCACTTCTCTTGGGTTCATTGCACGCAGAGTCAGGGTATATGCAACAGTTTGGGCCGCCTGGCTCATTGCGAACTAATTTGCCAGAATTTTACGTAATTATGACATAACATTGAAGGTTGTGCAATGTAACAGCAATATTTAGACTTATGGATGCCACCCGTTAGATAAAATACGGAACAGTTCTGTATTTCACTGAAAGAATAAACGTTTTGTTTTTGAAATTATAGTTTCTGGATTTGACCATATTAATGACCTAAGGCTCGTATTTCTGTGTGTTATTATATTATAATTAAGTCTATGATTTGATATTGGATAGAGCAGTCTGACTGAGCGGTGGTAGGCATCAGCAGGCTCGTAAGCATTCATTCAAACAGCACTGCCCTGCATTTGCCAGCAGCTCTTCGCTGTGCTTCAAGCATTGCGCTGTTTATGACTTCAAGCCTATCAACTCCCGAGATTAGGCTGGCAATACTAAAGTACCTATTAGAACATCCAATAGTCAAAGGTATATGAAATACAAATGATATAGAGAGAAATAGTCCTATAATTACTACAACCTAAATCTTCTCACCTGGGAATATTGAAGACTCATGTTAAAAGAAACCACCAGCTTTCATATGTTCTCATGTTCTGAGCAAGGAATATGGCACATATTGCACTTTTACTTTCTTCTCCAACACTTTGTTTTTGCATTATTTAAACCAAATTGAACATGTTTCATTATTTATTTGAGAATAAATTGATTTTATCGATGTATTATATTAAGTTCATTGTTCATTCAGTATTGTTGTAATTGTCATTATTACAAAAAAAATAATATATATATATATATATATATATGTGAACCTCTCCAAAATATATATTTGGACCCAAGTGAGGAGCTGTTCCTGAGAATTACATTTCTCAGCCTTTCAACACTCAGACACAGACAGTCGAGAGTCAGAATGAGTTTTGCCGTTCCTCCTCTTACAGTTTGAAACAAACTCATTACTGTCTGGTGCTCTCAATAGTCAGAAAAGCTACCACAGTTCTTCGAGATTGAGATTCCCACCATAGACTCCCATTGGTTTTACAGAGTAAATCATCTCCTGTGTGTCAGGGTTAAGTCATATGTCATATCCAGGAACATTTTGGGATGGACAGATGTCCATCTGTAATCGTCTCTCCTCAGTGCTCATTTGTTCCTCATTACTGTTTAATCCAAACATGAGCGGAATCCTCTGATAACAGTTCTAACATGGATGGGGTTTACACTGTGAGCAAAATACTCCGTCTGGGCCAGACAGTTTATGTTGCGACGGATTTGCGAGGAGAAAATTGCTTTATAATATATTTTTTTACTGTTTAAATGCTTTATGATGAAAATCATGTACAGCTATACTGACGAGACTTTGAGACTGTCTGTCATGTTTGGAGCTTATGGATATATTAGTGTAATTTATGTTTATGCTGACATCAATGAAAGTGGTTTAACCCTCCTGTTGTGTTGTTTCATGTTAATTAATTCTGTGTTCCCGGTCCAAAATGACCGCCCCATTATAGCTGATTATAAATCCATAATAATACATTCTTTATTTTTACTATTTTCTACATTGTAGAATTGTCACGCCCTGACCATAGAGAGCCCTTGGTTTTCTATGGTGTTGTAGGTCAGGGCGTGACTAGGGGGTATTCTAGTCGATTCGTTTCTATGTTTGGCATTGAGTATGGTTCCTAATTAGAGGCAGCTGATTATCGTTGTCTCTAATTGGGGATCATACTTAAGGTGTCCCTGTTCCCACCTGCTTTTGTGGGATATTGTTTTGTGTATGTGCATGTAGCACCACGTAGGTCACGATTCGTTGTTTGTTTTGCTGTAGTTTCACTGTAAATAAAGATGTGGAACACTCATCATGCTGCACCTTGGTCCGTCCATTATCACGACCGTGACAAGAATAATGGTGAAGACATCAAAACTATGAAATAACACATATGGAATACTGTAGTAACCAAAAAAGTGTTAAACAAATCAAAATATATTTTTGATTCTTCAAAGTAGCCACCCTTTGCCTTGATGACAGCTTTGCACACTCCTGGCATTCTCTCAATCAGCTTCAAGAGGAATGCTTTTCCAAAAGTTTTGAAGGAGTTCCCACATATTCTGTGTGTTTTGGGTCATTGTCCTGTTGAAAAACAAATTATAGTCCCACTAAGCATAAACCAGATGGGATGGCATATTGCTGCAGAATGCTGTGTTAGCCATGCTGGTTAAGTGTGCCTTGAATTCTAAATAAATCACAGCAGTGTCACCAGCAAAGCACCCCCATACCATCACCACTCCTCCATACTTCACGGTGGGAACCACACATGCCGAGATCATCCGTTCACCTACTCTGCGTCCCACAAAGTAACGGAGGTTGGAACCAAAAATCTCATTGCTTATGTTTCTTGACCTAAGCGCGTCCTTTCTTCTTATTAGTGTCCTTTAGTAGTGGTTTCTTTGCAGCAATTCGACCATGAAAGCCTGATTCACGCAGTCTCTGAACAGTTGATGTTGAGATGTCTGTTACTTGAACTCTGTGAAGAATTTATTTGGGCTGCAATCTGAGGTGCAGTTAACTCTAATGAACTTATTCTCTGTAGCAGAGGTAACTCTGGGTTGTCCTTTCCTGTGGCAGTCCTCATGAGAGCCAGTTTCATCTTAGAGCTTTATGTTTTTTGGGGCCGCATTTGAAGAAATGTTCAAAGTTCTTGACATTTTTCCACATTGACTGACCTTCATGTCTTAAAATAATGATGGACTGTCATTTCTCTTTGTTTATTTGAGCGGTTCTTGCCATAATATGGACTTGATATTTTACCAAATATGGCTATCTTCTGTATACCACCCCTACCTTGTCACAACACAACAGATTGGCACAAACGCATTAAGGAAAGAAATTCCACAAATTAACTTTTAACAATTGAAATGCATTCCAGGTGACTGCCTCGTGAAGCTGGTTGAGAGAATACCAATAGTGTGCAGAGCTGTCATCAAGGCAAAAGGTGGTTACTTTGAAGAATCTCAAATATAAAATATATTTTGATTTGTTTAACACTTTTTTGGTAACTACATTATTCCATATGTGTTATTTCATAGTGTTGATGTCTTCACCATTATTCTACAATGTAGAAAATAGTAAAAATAAAGGAAAACCCCTGAATGAGTAGGTGTGTCAAAACCTTTGACTGGTACTGGAAGTATGATGACACACACACACACACACACACACACACACACACACACACACACACACACACACACATTACTGTAGAGTAATCTTTGACTGTGCCCCTTACCCCATAAACCCTCCTGCAATTACATTTTTTTTCAATCACTTTGGCAAATTCTTCAGGATGTAAGTGGTATAAAACTCTAAACGGATAACACTTATAATGCCCTCTATCTTATGTTCAGGACTTTGTGCATTCATTGGCCTTTCACACATCTTTGACCCCTAAATCATTCATGCAAAATCTAAGTTTTCCGTGAAATACCATGAGAGCATTTCGTGTAGTCACCATGGGGGGAATTCCGACCCGAGTTAAGCACATATAAATGGATCTTAATTCCCTTTTTATGCACTTTTCTCTCTACACTTATTCTGTCCTTGAACTTAAACATGAAAATAGCATACTATTCACCCACTATTCATTTGGGGTGGAGATTGGATAAATGAGGGTGTGCGGAGGTGTGTCTACAGATAAGGTCAGAATACAGCTTGACTTAATTCCTTAATAATTCCACCAACTATACGCACGAGGAAACCATGAATAAGGTCTAGCGAACCTACTGGTTCCAAGTGGAAAAGCATCTACTTTATAATCCATTTGGATAAGGGAACTGTAAATATGAAGGACACTTGTTTTAGATCTATTTTATGTTATAATCTGGAGACAAATGTGAAACCAGTCATAGCAAACTGAAGCATACCTACATATCATTTTTCCCACAGTAAAGTTTATGAAATGCGGTACCATTATGCTGAATGTAAATTGTACGGCCTTTTAACTTGCAAGGATGTGCACTCTCGAATGTCTTAATCATAGGCTACCCCGACTTTCTGTCTCCTATTTCTATAGTGTTAAAAATTAGACACTATCAATATTGAGCATCAGTAAGCCTAATAACCACACATATTCAACTGGCAATTTACTGTTAGTTCCCTTCAGTTGGTATAGCCTACATTATCATTCCATTTCCTTCCTCTGTAAATGCCGTCACGGGCATGTGGTCGTTGCTGAGGATCATTAGTAACAGTTGATAATATATTTTAAAGACATGAAGGCTAATTAAATTGCTATTGTTCGGAGGGCAGACCAAGTTGTGACAGTTTGATCCTGATAAAGGGCGCAATACTTGGCCGTGTCATCACACAGTTCCATGGTTAGTGCAGGAAATAGATGAGTGTATAGCCTACTATTGTATACTATTCTCACTATAATAATAATTCTATGTACACTAATCTTCCAACTTTACCATGGGTTGAAGAAGTGAATGTGGCAATTTTCTGAATGAATCAAACCACCGTTTTCTCTCGTACGTAAGGGCTCTCCAAACCAGTTTATGATTCATAAATACTTTACTAAACCTAAATAATCTACAAAATAGGAGTATTTTTTTATATACCTATTGGCGCTGAAATGGAGACGAATGTGCATATGTTTAGATTAGGGATGCACCGATATGACATTTTTGGCCAATATCCGATATTTTCCTTGCCCCAAAAAATCTATACCGATAACCGATATTTACAATTTTTGCGGCTTTTTAAGCATTCTAGTACAGTTAAATAGTTGAAACACACACACACACTGACCAAAAAGTTATTTTGTTGGCATTTACGTATGTCCCCATTACCAGTAAAACATAATCAAAACCTATTTCTTTAATTTACTTGCTGTGCTGTTTCGTTGTTCATTTGTTCAGTCGTTTCATTCTCAACCAGGATTTCATCATACATGTCAAACAGTGAAGTTTCAGCTCTGCCTGTCCATGGCCTCTCTTCCTCTGTGCGCACTGTCACTGTGTCCGTTTCCATCTTGTCCAGCTGTGTATGTAACATTTCACGTAAACCCTGTTTCTTGTCTGCATCGAAGTAACGGTCCTTGTACCTAGCATCGAGTATGGTGGCAACACAGTACAGGCTCAGAGAGAATGTCACCGAATCGCTTGTTCACAGCCTCTAGTAGAGTACTTTTCTAAGTTAACCCAACGGTCTGTGTTGGCATTTTTGTTGAGCAGGCGTTTCAATGTCATGACAGGGTATCACGTCTGCTGCAGACGCAGTTGAGCTAATTTCTCGAGTCAGTTGTTCGAATGGAGCTAGGAGTATTCATGTTTCCAAGTTTCAAACATGTTCTCAAATGCCATTGAAATGGCAGCAGCGGTATGAGAACAGGCACATTCTTGAGCATGCGATACTGCTTTCCTCAGTACGAAATCCTTGTCGACCCACTGTGCTGTTAGACTCATAATGCTCATGGGGCTGACATCGCTGGTCTAAATGTCAGTCGTGAAGCTAATAGCAGTGACGCCCATAGCAAGTAGCTCATGGATGTGAGTTTCAACAATACCGTGTAACTCCAGTATGGCAACATCTGAAAGATAGTGCCTACTTAGTAGTGTGTACCGGTGCTCAACCAGTCGGCGAAAGCCAACATTATCCATGGCAGAGAATGGTTGATTGTCAAGGGCAATGAATTCCATTATCTTGGCGTTAATGGATTTCGCCTTTGAGTTGTCTCGCTGAAATGTTCTTACTCTTTCAAATGACTGCTCGACTTGTTGACTGCACAATCCACACAGCAGCACGTCAGGTATGCACGTCAGCTTTGACATCGGTTTTGCACATCGGCGTTACACTAGACATCGGGCCGATGCTGGCATTTTTAGCTAATATTGGCCGTTTCCGATATGCTTTCATTAATTGATCCCAAATATTATGAACTCGTTCTCTCGATATATTATAGTGAGTCTGTTGACAAAATTCTAACCAAAAGGTACACAATATTTAAAGGGATGGCTTAAGATAAATGTAATGAAAACTCTACAAGAAAATCTGATGGCCAGCAAGTAGGAGGGCTTTCAGCGATGGAATTAAATTTATTCAGAGCGTGCAAGGTAGCCACACTAGCAGAGCATGTTACTGGACTGAATAAGGTAAGTCTGAAAACCAAATACTGAGAAGTACGTAGGAAAGGTGTGCGAAGGAAAGGAGTAAATTACATAGGTCTGAATCGGCCCCCAATACGTCAGATAATTATAGGCTCACCATTTAATCATATTACCTACCATTTAATCCAGCAAAAAATGTAAGATACACATTTCAAGACATTATTTTTGAAGTGCTGAATAGAAATGTCATTTTCCATACAGTATATGACTACAACTTGACATACACTATTTTTTTAAATAATTTTAAATGTGAGAAATATGTCAGTCTTACAGTTTCATTGTCCTTATTCAGTACATACGTAGGGTAAATCATCAGAAATAGGGGTATTGTAAAGCAGTTGGCTAAAACATAGCACAGTGTTGTATCACATTTCTGCCCCATGCAACATTGTACACGATCACCTTTTCCAATTGACTTGTCAATTGATACAGTATCACCTGTCTCGCTGCTTGAAATTCATAAATTTAGGGTAAGGGAAAGGGGGATACCTAGTGAATTGTACAACTGAATGCATTCAACTGAAATGTCTCTACCACATTTACAGTGTTTCAATGAAATTCAGATAATGAGTGGAATACAACTCTGGTATTTCAACAGTGCATTGTACAATACACTATAATTCCAAATGGCAGCACATAGAGTGTCTTACGCTTTGTTCTATTGAAGCACACTGGCTGATTGAATACGATGATGTAGTATTTACAGCCACATCCATATATGATTTGGTTGTACCTTCCAACATAAATTGATGTCAAATTGATACATTTATGAATGTACAGTGCTCAGCAGTTATCAAACTATATACTTTAACTAGGCACTACATCATTTTGGTTCAGTAGTTAACAGTTTTGAGCAGTTTGATTAAGTGATAGTTCATTGGATTGTTGACAAATGACAAGAAACTCATATCAAAATAATATTTAATTTTGAAAAGGAGATACTAAGATTTAATGTGTATACAAATCGAAAGAGTAATTTGATGCAGTGAACAAGGAATTTGTACCACATATGTCAAATAATAGTTCTGCAGGAGGGGTGAAGTCAGGCGCAGGAGACTCAGGTGCGTGAAACACGTAGTTACTTTAATGAAGAAAAAACCAGTAGAAAACTATCAAGCCGACAAGGCCAGGGAAAAATATTCCAACACAGTCTTCTGAATATATCGGGACGCAGCCCAGCAACCCTAACGCCAAAACGCTAAAATATAAATAGACCAGAAAATAAATTCCCCCAACCTACAATAAAAGACACGAAACAATCCCGCACAACCCCAAACACAAAACAGACAGACTAAATACCCCACTAATTACTAAACACAAAACAGGTGCTACCCTAACCAGACATTACCAAACAAAAACAGAAAAGGAAATCGGTGGCAGCTAGTAGGCCGGCGACGACGACCGCCGAGCGCCGCCCGAACGGGGAGAGGCGCCACCTGTGGACGTTGTGACAGTACCCCTGACGCGCGGCTCCCGCAGCGTGCCGACGCCGGCCTCGAGGACGACCCGGAGGGCGAGGCGCAGGGCGATCCGGATGGAGGCTGTGGAACTCCTGCAACATTGCAGGATCCAAGATGTCCTCCACCAGTACCCAGCACCTCTCCTCCGGACCGTACCCCTCCCAGTCCACGAGGTACTGCAGACCCCTACCCGACATCTGGAGTCCAAGATGGACCGGACTGTGTACGCCGGGGCCCCCCCGATGTCCAGGGGGGGCGGAGGGACCTCCCGCACCTCAGCGACCTGCATTGGACCAGCTACCACCGGCCTGAGGAGAGACACATGAAACGAGGGGTTAATATGGTAATACGAAGGAAGCTGCAACCTATAACACACCTCATTTATTCTCCTCAGGACTTTGAACGGCCCAACAAATCGCGGACCCAACTTCCGGCAGGGCAGGCGGAGGGGCAGGTTCCGAGTCGAGAGCCAGACCCTGTCCCCCGGAGTAAATACGGGGGCCTCACTGCGGCGGCGGTCAGCGCTCTCCTTGTGCCGCCCCCCAGCCCGTTTAAGGGATTCCTGGACGGCACTCCAGGTCTCCTTAGAGCGCTGTACTGTTCTGCGCCAACTCGGCCCACAGTACAAACCTCGCCCACTCTCCCGGCCGGTCCTGGCAATAGGACCGCAGAAACCTGCCCACATCCTGGTTAATTCTCTCCACCTGCCCATTACTTTCGGGGTGAAAACCCGAGGTCAAACTAACCGAAATCCCCAGTCGCTCCATAAACGCCCTCCACACTCGGGATGTGAACTGGGGACCTCGATCAGAGACGATGTCCTCAGGCACCCCGTAGTGCCGGAAGACATGCATAAACAGAGCCTCCGCGGTCTGTAGGGCCGTAGGAAGACCGGGCAATGGGAGTAAATGGCAGGACTTAGAGAACCGATCCACAACGACCAGGATCGTGGTGTTCCTCTGAGACGGTGGGAGATCCGTGAGGAAATCCACCGACAGGTGGGACCATGGCCGCTGTGGAACGGGGAGGGGCTGTAATTTCCCCCTAGGCAGGTGTCTAGGCGCCTTACACTGGGCGCACACTGAACAGGAGGAGACATTGAGCCTCACGTCCTTCACCAAAGTGGGCCACCAGTACTTCCCTCTAAGACCTCGCACTGTCCGTTCAACCCCAGGATGACCTGAGGAGGGTAGCGTGTGTGCCCACCGAATAAGGCGATCGCGAACACCGAGCGGGACGTACTTCCGCCCTGCAGGACATTGAGGGGGAGGGGTTTCTGAACGCAATGCCCGCTCGATGTCCGCATCCACCTCCCAGACCACCGGTGCCACCAGACAGGAGGCTGGTAGTATGGGAGTGGGGTCGATGGACCGCTCCTCGGCGTCATAGGGGCGAGACAGTGCGTCAGCCTAGGTGTTCCGGGAACTTGGGATGTACGAGATAGTAAACTGGAATCTTGTAAAAAACATAGCCCACCTGGCTTGGCGTGGGTTCAGTCTCCTCGCCACCCGGATGTACTCCAGATTACGGTGATCAGTCCAGATGAGGAAAGGGTGTTGCGCCCCCTCTAACCAATGTCTCCACACCTTCAGGGCTCTAACCACAGCTAGCAACTCCCTGTCCCCCACATCATAGTTACGCTCCGCCGGACTCAGCTTCTTAGAAAAGAAAGCACAGGGTCGAAGCTTAGGGGGCGAGCCCGAACGCTGCGACAAGACAGCTCCAACCCCTGCCTCGGACGCGTCCACCTCCACTATGAATGGTAAAGAGGGGTCCGGGTGAGCCAGCACCGGAGCGTTGGTAAACAGGGCCTTAAGCCGACAAAAAGCTCTGTTCGCCTCTGCCGACCACTGCAGCCGCACCGGGCCCCCCTTCATCAGTGATGTAAAGGGAGCCGCCACTTGACCAAAAGCCCGGATAAACCTCCGGTAGTAATTGCAAACCCTAAGAACCGCTGCACCTCCTTAACCGTGGTCGGAGTCGGCCGAAATGCGGTCACATTCCATCACCACCCCGGATCTGGAAATGCGATACCCCAGAAATGAGACGGCTCGTTTAGAGAACTCACACTTCTCAGCCTTGACATACAAGTCATGCTCCACCAGTCGCCCAGGCACTTTACGCACCAGGGACACATGTTCGGCGAGTGTGGCGGAGTAAATCAGAATGTCGTCGATGTACACCATCACACCCTGACCGAGCAGATCCCGGAGAATCTCATCCACAAAGGATTGGAAGACAGCTGGAGCATTTTTTAACCCATATGGCATGACGAGGTACTCATAATGGCCAGATGTAGTTCTAAATGCAGTTTTCCACTCGTCCCCATCTCGGATACGCACCAAATTGTACGCGCTCCTGAGATCCAACTTTGTGAAGAAGCACGCCCCATGAAATGACTCCACCGCCGTAGCGATGAGAGGTAATGGGTACTTGAAACACACCGTGATGGCATTTAGACCTCTATAATCAATGCACGGACGCAAACCTCCATCCTTTTTTTTCACAAAAAAGAAGCTCGAGGAGACAGGTGATTTGGATGGCCGAATGTATCCCTGCCTCAAGGACTCAGTGACGTATGTCTCTATAGCCACTGTCTCCTCCTGAGACAGAGGATACACGTGACTCCTGGGATATGCAGCGTTAACCTGGAGGTTTATCGCACAATCTCCTCGTCGATGAGGTGGTAATTGAGTTGCCTTCGTTTAACTGAAGGCGATAGCCAAATAGGCATACTCTGAGGGAATGTGCACGGTAGAGACTTGGTCTGGACTCTCCACCGTAGTAGCACCGATGGAAACCCCTATACACCTGCCCGAGCACTCTCTCGACCACCCCTTAACATGTTGGGGCTAGGGGGCAGTATTTGCACGGCCGGATAAAAAACGTACCCGATTTAATCTGGTTACTACTCCTGCCCAGTAACTAGAATATGCATAAAATTATTGGCTTTGGATAGAAAACACCCTAAAGTTTCTAAAACTGTTTGAATGGTGTCTGTGAGTATAACAGAACTCATTTGGCAGGCCAAAACCTGAAAAGATTCCTTACAGGAAGTGGCCTGTCTGACCATTTCTTGCCCTCCTTGATCATCTCTAACAAAAACAGGGGATCTCTGGCATGACGTGACACTTCCTACGGCTCCCATAGGCTCTCAGAACCCGGGAAAAAGCTGAATGACGTAATTCAAGGCCCAGGCTGAAACACACTAGCGCATTTGGCAAGTGCTCTATCAGAGGGCCATCAGACTGAGGCTCGTGCATGAGGGGATAGCATGCTTTTACTTTCACTCTCTTTGTAATAAAAAACGATTTCCCGGTCGCAATATTATCGCTTTTTTACGAGAAAAATTGCATAAAAATTGATTTTAAACAGCGGTTGACATGCTTCGAAGTACGGTAATGGAATATTTAGAATTTTTTTGTCACGAAATGCGTCGTGCTCGTAACCCTTATTTACCCTTTCGGATAGTGTCTTGAACGCACGAACAAAACGCCGCTATTTGGATATAACAATGGATTATTTGGGACCAAACCAACATTTGTTATTGAAGTAGAAGTCCTGGGAGTGCATTCTGACGAAGACAGCAAAGGTAATAACATTTTTCTTATAGTAAATCTGACTTTGGTCAGGGCTAAACTTGCTGGGTGTCTAAATAGCTAGCCTGTGATGCCGGGCTATCTACTTAGAATATTACAAAATGTGCTTTCACCGAAAAGCTATTTTAAAATCGGACATATCGAGTGCATAGAGGAGTTCTGTATCTATAATTCTTAAAATAATTGTTATGCTTTTTGTGAACGTTTATCGTGAGTAATTTAGTAAATACACCGGAAGTGTTCGGTGGGAATGCTAGTCACATGCTAGTCACCTGCTAATGTAAAAAGCTGGTTTTTGATATAAATATGAACTTGATTGAACAGACATGCATGTATTGTATAACATAATGTCCTAAGATTGTCATCTGATGAAGATCATCAAAGGTTAGTGCTGCATTTAGCTGTGGTTTGGGTTTATGTGACATTATATGCTAGCTTGAAAAATGGGTGTCTGATTATTTCTGGCTGGGTACTCTGCTGACATAATCTAATATTTTGCTTTCGTTGTAAAGCCTTTTTGAAATCGGACAGTGTGGTTAGATTAACGAGAGTCTTGTCTTTAAAATGCTATAAAATAGTCATATGTTTGAGAAATTGAAGTAATAGCATTTCTAAGGTATTTGAATAACGCGCCACGGGATTCAACTGGCTGTTGAGTAGGTGGGACGCTTGAGAAAGGTTTTAAGAGCCCTCTGTCTCCTCGAAATTTGGGGATTGTGAGTGGCTAGCCAGGGAATACCCAGTACCACCGGAAATGCTGGGGAGTCAATTATGAAGAGGCTGATACGCTCCTCATGACCCCCCCGCATCACCATAACCAGTGGCGCAGTAACCTCCCTAACCAGGCCCGACCCAAGTGGTCGACTGTCTAGGGCGTGCACGGGGAAGGGTTGGTCCAACTGGATAAGGGGAATCCCTAACTTATGGGCGACCCCACGGTCCACAAAACTCCCAGCCGCGCCTGTATAAGGCGCTAGTCGCCTTATACTGAGAGTGCAAGGAAAACTCAGGAAAAGACACTAAGACATGCATGTGGCCAACAGGGGGCTCTGGGTGAGAATGGTGCTGACTCACCTGGGGTGTCGACATGGTACTCTGCCTGCCCTCTGAACTCCCAGGTGAGCCTCTCCAGCACCAGTCGGCAGTGTGCCCTCTGCGACGACAGTGGGCACAGGAGAGACCCCCCCCCTCCGGTCCTCCTAGCTGCAGCCCCCCCTATCTCCATGGGCATTGGATCAGGAAGACTGGGAGCTGGAATGAAAAGGGCCCGAGGAGAACGCCCACAGGCAGCCAGCAGGTTGTCCAGTCTGATGGACAGATCGATAAGCTGGTCCAGGGTGTTTGTAGTGTCCCGACTTGCCAGCTCCCGGCGGACGTCCTCCCTCAGGCTACAACGATAATGGTCAATAAGGGCCCTCTTGTTCCACCCTGCTCCAGCGGCTAGGGTCCGGAACTCCAACGCGAAGTCCTGTGCACTCCTCGTCTCCTGTCTCAGGTGGAACAGTCACTCACCCGCCGCTTGCCCTCCGGTGGATGATCAAATACAGCCCGGAAATGGCGGGTGAACTCCGGGTAGTCGTCCCTGGCTGAATCTGGGCCCTCCCAGACGGCGTTGGCCCACTCCAGGGCTCTACCAGTGAGACAAGAGACGAGGGCCCTCACCTTCTCCTCTCCCGAGGGAGTGGGGCGAACGGTCGCCAGGTACAGCTCCAGTTGGAGTAGGAACCCCTTAGACCCAGCGGCCGTCCCATCAAACTCCCTCGGGAGCGCGAGCTTTATCCCAGTCGGGCTGGACTCCGTCGGTGCTGAGGGGGGAACAGGGTGGTGGACAGTAGCTGGGGCAGGTGGAAGAGCACGTCTCTCCCAATTCTCCAGGCGTGCTAACACTTGATCCATCGCAGTCCCCAAGCGATGAAAGACGATGGAGTGTTGGCTAACCTGTTCCTCCATGGACGGGGCTGGTGCTTCAGCTCCTGCTGACTCCATTATGGTGCGGGATTCTGTCAAATAATAGTTCTGCAGGAGGGTTGAAGTCAGGCGCAGGAGACTCAGGTACGTCAAACACGTAGTTACTTTAATGAAGTAAAAAACAGTCCAAAATATCAAGCCGACAAGGCCAGGGAAAAATATTCCAACAAAGGAAGACTAACACAGTCTTCCGAATATATCGGGACGCAGCCCAGCAACCCTAACGCCAAAACACTAAAATATAAATGGACCAGAAAAGAAATTCCCCCAACCTACAATAAAAGACACGAAACAATCCCGCACAACCCCAAACACAAAACAGACAGACTAAATACCCCACTAATTACTAAACACAAAACAGGTGCTACCCTACCCAGACATTACCAAACAAAAACAGAAAAGGAAATCGGTGGCAGCTAGTAGGCCGGCGACGACGACCGCCGAGCGCCGCCCGAACGGGGAGAGGCGCCACCTGTGGACGTTGTGACAACATAATTGTGAAAATTGCACAAAAGTTATTAAAAAATGACATTTTCTGGTCTCAGTATAACTCTGAGTGCTTCTTTACATGAGGGAGTGGAAAGGCACAGTTGTACCATTGGGAACATGAGTCATGATGCGCTAATATGGGTCCGATGTAGATCTGCTGTGACATGAAGAAGGTGGCCTGGCTAAGTCAGGCCTCTGTGGGATACACAGCCACACTTGTCACTGTAGTCTGCAACACGCAGGCCAGACCATAAGGAGCCCAATCAGCCTCCATCCTCCTGAGGCCCCATTAGCCACCATTACACTGAACCAGGGGCAGTGTGGCTACACTCCCCTACTTATTTATTTAGACAGTGAAGCTAAAACTCTTATTTTGTCTCTATAATCCAGCATTCTGGATTTGAGATCAAATGTTTCATATGAGGCGGCAGTACAGAATGTCACCTTTTATTTTGGGGTATTTTCATACATATCTGTTTTACTGTTTAGAAATGAAAATACCTTATGTATCTGGCTCCCCCATTTTTAGGTGTCATAAGTATTATAATGCTAACCTCCCTTGTTATTGGTAATGGTTAGCATGTCTTGGAGGTATGAGCTTTAAAGATAACAAAAACAAATATATACAGTTGTCATGACTGTCCTGATCAGGTCAGGGTACAGGAGACCACCACCCTACAGATTATCTCCCAAACCCCCAACAGAGGAGGAGAGATCTAAGGGTCTGAAGATGTGGGGGTTTTATGACACCTCATGCCCATAATACAGAGAAATTCCTTTGTCCTAACAATGGAGAACTGGCCTCAGAACCTTAAACATGCAATAAAGGGACTTTGGAACAATGGTTTCCGTCAGCCACAATGGTGGTTATGACGAAAGTGGAATATTAAAATGTATGTAACTTTTGTATTTGTTTTTAAAGGTTAAGAGATGACGTTATTATGAAAACATTGTACCTTTAAGAGTTTTCCCAGTATATGCCTGATGTTTATACATTGTACGCTGTTTGGAAAATATCCAAATCAAACAGAATGTTTTGATAAAGATGAAATGTGAAGTTAGTGTCTAAAATCGGATTTTTAGCCAAATCTAAGCCTTGCCCCCCTTGACTTGGTCCGCCCAGAGAATCGCCCTAAAGGCTGTTACACCCACTTCTGACCCGAGGGTATAAGACAGGAGAGTGAAGAATTAAGATAGAAGACTATTGACCCCAAGCTGCAGCCAAGGTCTAACAAAGTCGACGAACCCCAAAACGAAACACAAGGTTGAAGACAAAGAAATATTTTTCTACACGAGCTACGGACGAGTAGCTGTGTCTAAGCGGGTGAATTCAAGCCGAACCACCCAGCCTCCACTCTCCATTGAATCGTGGTATCGACACCATTCGAGCCGAAGCTGTGAGCTCTGAGCTACAGAGCTGTCTGTCCTCAGAAGACCCCTTTCCGATCAAGGGTGAGGATCAGACCACTTAGCCAAGAAGGACACTGACATCGTGAGGACAACCAGAGAGTTGCGCCGGAGAAGAAGTGCGTCATTTAGAAGCCTAAACGACCCACGCGGAGCTTCCCACCTGAGAACTACAACACGTAATTACATCATTATATTCTGACCCATAAGAGCGGCAGTTCGGGGCAAGGCTAATTTGAAATAAGCATGGCTGACAAATGAACCCAAATGTATATTTCTCTCGTGTACTTCCTTTCTTTCTCTCTCTTTAAAATCCCCATTTTGGGTAACAAGCGCCATAGTGTCCTAATCAATAGCTAGACTGTGTTTTGTGTATGTGCATTTTTATCATCATTTTAGCTTGCTAGTAAATAAATAATCAACTAAGATTGGTGTGGTAAATTCAGTGGTAAAGCCCGGGTCCGTGCAGATTCCCGGATTATACGACTTTCAGATTATGAGACTGTAGAGGAAACTGATTAATTTAGCGACTGTTGTAATCGATATTCTGATATCCTTTGAGTTAATTTGGGAAATAGAAACTCAATCAAAACAATGTTCCCATGGTGCCCCAGGTTAATGAGTTAATAATTGCTTGATTCATTGCTTAATTCATTTAATCACGTAATTATAAACCGTTAATCATTCGATGAGCAACAGTCGTCACATTAACTAATACAACGTCACGACACAGTATATTGTCATATACTGTTGCAGTGTTATTTTATAGGGTCAACCATAGTAGTACGGTGCCCCTGGAGCAAATGAGGGTTAACTGCATTGCTCAAGGGCACATCAGCAGATTTTTCACCTTGTTGGTTCAGGTATTTGAACTAGCGACCTTTCGGTTACTGGCACAACGCTGTTGTAACCAACATCAGAGAAGGCATGTTTTTATATAGTTTTATATAGTTTTTATATAGCTAGATAGCTACTCTACTGGTGTCAAAATTATTTACAAAATATACACTACCGTTCAAAAGTTTGGGGTCACTTAGAAATGTCCTTGTTTTTTAAAGAAAAGCACATTTTTTGTCCATTAAAATAACATCAAATTGATGAGAAATACAGTGTAGACATTGTTAATGTTGTAAATGACTATTGTAGCTGGAAACTGCAGATTTTTTATGGAATATCTACATAGGCGTACAGAGGCCCATTATCCGTAACCATCACTCCTGTGTTCCAATGACACATTGTGTTAGCTAATCTAAGTTTATCATTTTAAAAGGCTAATTGATCATTAGAAAACCCCTTTGCAATTATGTTAGCACATCTGAAAACTGTTGTTCTGATTTAAAGAAGCAATAAAACTGGCCTTCTTTAGACTCGTTGAGTATCTGGAGCATCAGCATTTGTGGGTTTGATTACAGGCTCAAAATGGACTTGAGTGTGCAAAGCTGTCATCAAGGCAAAGGGTGGCTACTTTGAAGAATCTAAAATCAAAAATATATTTTGATTTGTTTACCCTTTTGTGGTTACTACATGTGTAGTTTTGAATTCTTCACTATTATTCTACAATGTAGAAAAATAGTAAAAATAAAGAAAAACTCTTGAATGAGTAGGTGTCTCCAAACTTTTGACTGGTACTGTATATATATACTGCTCAAAAAAATAAAGGGAACACTTAAACAACACATCCTAGATCTGAATGCAATAAATAATCTTATTAAATACTTTTTTCTTTACATAGTTGAATGTGCTGACAACAAAATCACACAAAAATAATCAATGGAAATCCAATTTATCAACCCATGGAGTTCTGGATTTGGAGTCACACTCAAAATTAAAGTGGAAAACCACACTACAGGCTGATCCAACTTTGATGTAATGTCCTTAAAACAAGTCAAAATGAGGCTCAGTAGTGTGTGTGGCCTCCACGTGCCTGTATGACCTCCCTACAACGCCTGGGCATGCTCCTGATGAGGTGGCGGATGGTCTCCTGAGGGATCTCCTCCCAGACCTGGAATAAAGCATCCGCCAACTCCTGGACAGTCTGTGGTGCAACGTGGCATTGGTGGATGGAGCGAGACATGATGTCCCAGATGTGCTCAATTGGATTCAGGTCTGGGGAATGGGCGGGCCAGTCCATAGCATCAATGCCTTCCTCTTGCAGGAACTGCTGACACACTCCAGCCACATGAGGTCTAGCATTGTCTTGCATTAGGAGGAACCCAGGGCCAACCGCACCAGCATATGGTCTCACAAGGGGTCTGAGGATCTCATCTCGGTACGTAATGGCAGTCAGGCTACCTCTGGCGAGCACATGGAGGGCTGTGTGGCCCCCCCAAAAAATGCCACCCCACACCATGACTGACCCACCGCCAAACCGGTCATGCTGGAGGATGTTGCAGGCAGCAGAACGTTCTCCACGGCGACTCCAGACTCTGTCATGTCTGTCACATGTGCTCAGTGTGAACCTGCTTTCATCTGTGAAGAGCACAGGGCGCCAGTGGCGAATTTGCCAATCTTGGTGTTCTCTGGCAAATGCCAAACGTCCTGCACGGGGTTGGGCTGTAAGCACAACCCCCACCTGTGGACGTCGGGCCCTCATACCACCCTCATGGAGTCTGTTTCTGACCATTTGAGCAGACACATGCACATTTGTGGCCTGCTGGAGGTCATTTTGCAGGGCTCTGGCAGTGTTTCTCTTGCTCCTTCTTGCACAAAGGCGGAGGTAGCGGTCCTGCTGCTGGGTTGTTGCCCTCCTACGGCCTCCTCCACGTCTCCTGATGTACTGGCCTGTCTCCTGGTAGCGCCTCCATGCTCTGGACACTACGCTGACAGACACAGCAAACCTTCTTGCCACAGCTCGCATTGATGTGCCATCCTGGATGAGCTGCACTACCTGAGCCACTTGTGTGGGTTGTAGACTCCGTCTCATGCTACCACTAGAGTGAAAGCACCGCCAGCATTCAAAAGTGACCAAAACATCAGCCAGGAAGCATAGCAACTGAGAAATGGTCTGTGGTCACCACCTGCAGAACCACTCCTTTATTGGGGGTGTCTTGCTAATTGCCTATAATTTCCACCTGTTGTCTATTCCATTTGCACAACAGCATGTGACATTTATTGTCAATCAGTGTTGCTTCCTAAGTGGACAGTTTGATTTCACAGAAGTGTGATTGACTTGGAGTTACATTGTGTTGTTTAAGTGTTCCTTTTATTTTTTTGAGCAGTGTATATAATTGATGCAATTTCAATTTGCCTTGTGTATCACCAAATTTGCTTGAGATGATTTGACTGCAACACTGTTTACTGCATCCAAGTTGCTTGACATAGGCATTTAAAAGAGCTGTCAGTCAAGGAAGCTCATGAAAATAAAGCTCCCTGCTCCCTCACTCAGCCTGTCTTTTCACTTCCTTGTAGTTAGCCATGAGTAAAAAAGTAGTGATGTTCCCTTTAATACCAGAGCGTGTATCACTTTATCTGAAGTATGTTATCGATGAGGTCAGAAGCTTCATTTGATCACATGCTTTTTCAAGCCGTGTGTTGCAAAATGCGAGATCCCACTGATTTTTGCCGTGGTTACGGTGCTTTCTTCGATTCCAAACTGCTTTCAAACACAACCTCTACTGGACACCGTACTTCAAATATAGTTAGGATATTGTACATACAGTGCATTCGGAAAGTATTCAGACCCCTTGACTTTTTCCGCATTTTGTTACGTTACAGACTTATTCTAAAATAGACTCAATTGTTAGTTCCATTACCAATCTACACACAATAACCAATAATGACAAAGTAAAAACATGTTTTTAGAATTTTTTGCAAATTTATAAAATTACAATAACTGAAATATCACATTTACTTAAGTAATCTGACCCTTTACTCAGCACTTAGTTAAAACACCTTTTACAGTTATTACAGCCTTGAGTCTTCTTGAGTATGACACTACAAGCTTGGCGTAGCTGTATTTGGGGAGTTTCTCCCATTCTCGTCTGTAGATCCTCTCAACCTCTGTCAGGTTGGATGGGGAGCATCGCAACACAGCTATTTTCAGGTCTCTCCAGAGATGTTCGATCTGGTTTAAGTCCGGGCTCTAGCTGGGCCACTCAACGACATTCAGAGACTTGTCCTGAAGCCACTCCTGCGTTGTCTTGGCTGTGTGCTTAGTGTCATTGTCCTGTTGGAAGGTGAATCTTCACCCCAGGATGAGGTCCTGAGTGCTCTGGAAAAGGTTTTCATCAAGGATCTCTCTGTACTTTGCTCTGCTCATCTTTCTCTTAATCCTGACTAGTCTCCTAGTCCATGCCGCTGAAAAACATCCCAACAGCATGATGCTGCCACCACCATGCTTCACCGTAGGAATGCCAGGTTTCCTCCAGACTTGACGCACAGCATTCAGGCCAAAGAGTTCAATCTTGGTTTCATCAGACAAGAGAATCTTGTTTCTCATGGACTGAGAGTCCTTTAGGTGCCTTTTGGCAAACTCCAATTGGGCTGTCATGTGCCTTTTACTGAGGAGTGGCTTCCATCTGGCCACACTACCACAAAGGCCTGATTGGTCTAGTGCTGCAGAGATGGTTGTCCTTCTGGAAAGTTCTCCCATCTCCACAAAGGAACTCTGGAGCTCTGTCAGCGTGACCATCAGGTTCTTGGTCACCTCCATGGCCAAGGCCCTTCCCCTCTGATTGCTCAGTTTGGCCAGGCGGCCAGCTCTAGGAAGAGTCTTCGTGGTTCCAACCTCTTCCATTTAAGAATGATGGAGGCCACTGTGTTCTTGGGGACCTTCAACGCTGCAGAAATGTTTTGGTATTCCTCCCAGATCGGTGCCTCGACACAATCCTGTCTCAAAGCTCTACGAACAATTCCTTCGACGTAATGACTTGGTTTTTGCTCTTACATGCACTGCCAACAGTGGGACCTTATATAGACAGGTGTATGCCTTCCCAAATCCTGTCCAATCAATTGAATATACCACAGGTGGACTCCAATCAAGTTGTAAAAAACATCAAGGATGATCAATGGAAACAGGATGCATCTGAGCTCAATTTCGAGTCTCATAGCAAAGGGTCTGAATACTTACGTAAATTAGGTATTTATATTCTTTATTTTTAATACATTTTCAACATAAAAATAAACAGTTTTTGCTTTGTCATTATGGGGTTTGTGTGTAGATTGATGAGGAAAAACGTGTATTTAACCATTTTAGAATAAGGCTGTAACGTAACAAAATGTGGATAAAAGGGAAGAGGTCTGAATACTTTACGAATTCACAGTATATACTGAAAATATAAAATGCAACAAGCAACAATTTCTAAGATTTTACTGAGTTACAGTTCATATGAGGAAATCTGTAAATTAAAATAAATTCATTAGGCCCTAATCTATGGATTTCACACGACTGGGAATACAGATATGCATCTGTTGGTCACAGATACACCGTTCAAAAGTTTGGGGTCACTTAGAAATGTCCTTGTTTTTGAAAGAAAAGCACATTTTTTATCCATTAAAATAACATCAAATTGATCAGAAATACAGTGTAGACATTGCTAATGTTGTAAATGACTAATGTAGCTGGAAACGGCTGTAACGGCCGTCGTAAAAATGAGACCAAGGTGCAGCGGAGGATGTGTTCATCGTGAATGATTTTAATGGACCGAAAGAACACTATACAAAAATAAACCAGAAAACGACGAGCAACAGTTCTGTCAGGTTAACAAAACTAAACAGGAAAATATTCACCCACAAACCCCAAAGGAAAAACAGGCTGCCTATGTATGACTCTCAATCAGCAACAATGATCTACAGCTGTTCCTGATTGAGAGCCATACACGGCCGAAACAAAGTAATACACCAACATAAAAAAAGGAACATAGAACGCCCACCCTAGTCACACCCTGGCCTAACCAAAAATAGAGAACCAAAACCCACTCTATGGCCAGGGTATGACAACGGCAGATTTTTGGGGGAATATCTACATAGCCGTACAGAGGGCCATTATCAGCAACCTTCACTCCTGTGTTCCAATGGCATGTTGTGTTCTCTAATCCAAGTTGATCATTTTAAAAGGCTAATTGATCATTAGAAAACCCATTTGCAATTATGTTAGCACATCTGAAAACTGTTGTCCTGATTAAAGAAGCAATACAACTGGCCTTCTTTAGACTAGTTGAGTATCTGGAACATCAGCATTTGTGGGTTTGATTACAGGCTCAAAATGGCCAGAAACAAATAACTTTCTTCTGAAACTCATCAGTCTATTCTTGTTCTGAGAAATGAAGGCTATTCCAAACTGCCAAGAAACTGAAGAGCTCATACAATGCTGTGTTCTACTCCCTTCACAGAACAGCGCAAACTGGCTCTAACCAGAATAGAAAGAGGAGTGGGAGACCCCGGTGCACAACTGAGCAAGAGGGCAAGTACATTAGAGTGTCTAGTTTGAGAAACAGATGCCTCACAAGTCCTCAACTGGCAGCTTCATCGGTGGATGCATGATCTTGGCAAAGCAGAAATGCTCACTAACACGGATGTAAACAAATTTGTGCACAACATTTGAGAGAAATAAGATTTTTGTGCGTTTTCAGGGATCTTTTATTTCAGCTCATGAAAAATAGGACCAACACTTTACATGTTTGCATTTATATTTTTGTTCAGTGTAGTTTCACCTGACCAGTCACTTAGCAGGTAGTGTGGGGCACTATGGGACGTGAGGGTACTACTGTAGGTCGAATACTGTTGAAGGTGCCCTATTTAGAAAATAGTTTTACATAAAACCAGCTGTTCAAATAATTTGTTTTACTTAGTATAGCATAAGTTTCTGTATTATGCATCCTAAATAATGCCATAGATTTAGTTTTTGAAAAATAGTAAACTTGAATGCAAAAAATAGAAGCATTATGTAAGATTAAAACCTGGTATTTCAACTGATTATAGGCTACTAAAGACAACGACTTACCGCAGTGTCACCGTGTTTTGACGAAAATAGTGGAGAAAAATAAGTCTCTGACAATCACACACTGACCAGCAGATGTCACTAATGCGCATTGTGAACTGATAATGGACCACGATTAATGAATCATTTTTTGGCACAATTTGGTGAAAGCTCTGACGCCTTCAAAACGCCTCGGTTTCCGTCACTAAGAAAAGTACTTTTCGGAATGGCTGTTCAAGACCTTTGAGAAGACCTTGAAAGAAAAAATATATATACATCCCACACTTGAGAACACCGGTGCAGGGTTAATAACATACTACGGATATCATAAGGTGAATGCACCAATTTGTAAGTCACTCTGGATAAGAGCGTCTGCTAAATGACTTAAATGTAAATGTAAATACTATGAGAACGCAATATTCCGTTTGCGGACGCCTCCCTTTATCAAGGCCTTGAGAGGACGCATTGTCAATTCAGTAGTGCCAACATGCCATTTCTTACCTGTTGTGTGGAGAAAATGTAATAGTTTGCAAGTAAACTAGAGACAATCTTGTAATGTCTTGGTAAAGGTTAGGTATGAGTCATCATTAAGAGGAGAGAATAGCAGAGCCTTGTTTGGTGACTCACTCTCTCTGAGCTTCTTTCTTCCAGGGTCTTCAGAGAGCTTCTAAAACCTGAGCTCTGTGAGCACTAAGCACTGCTTTGAAAGGCAGGCTCATCCTTAATGTCTAACCTCTCAGGCCTCATCATGGGCTGGGGCTCCAGAGTTTTGACCATTTGTTTGTGCATGTCCATTTAGAATGACCCCTGTTCTGCCTGCTGACTCGTCGACCTGAGCCCTGGGGACTGACGTTCGATGGCTGTGTGGACTTAAACCATCCTCAGTAAAATAGTTCCTTCATCTCAGAGTGTTGGGCTGGGGGGGGGGGGGGGGCGATATACACAGTACAGTTACCAGCTTCTTTTAAATCTAAGGCCTGGAATATTCCCTCAGAAAACACACACATTCCATCGTAAAAACACAGCCCCCACTACACCTCTCCTTCTTTCTCCTCTGTACCCCTCCCCATATGTGCAGTAGTCTGGCTCTTGATCCAGCAGTGTAGTGATCCAGCAGTGCTGGAGCAGAGCTGTCCGAGTCCATCTTGTCTGCAGAAATCCCACTCACATATCAGCAACCCCTGCTGCTCTATCCAACAATGGCAAGCTACAGAACTGTAGGGGAAGGCAAGGAATTTTGGGATTTATACAAAATTCCACGATGTCTCAATTTAACAAATGAGGATGTCAAACTTTCCTTACAATCGGTTTGAATTAAAGTATAATTAAGGTGAAGTCTGTGTCAATTCAAGGGAATGTTGAAGATATACTGTAGATTATCTAATCCAGATGTCAGATGAGTAGTGAGTAGTGATGTCAGACAACTCCTATGTCCCCAGAGTACTGTATGGCTGAAGCATATGTTAACTTTCCCTTAGGACTTTCATAGAATGTATGGGTGCCGATTTCATTTGCATCACTCTGACGTGTCCTTCTTTCCTATTTTTCACAATCCTAAAAGAAAGAACGTTTACTTTTTTATTTTGAAAAAGATGAATGTTAAATGATTTCCAGAGTCAGAGACTGAATTATATTTCAGAGTCAGCTCCATTACAACTGAGGAACACATTTTCATTTTTTTCTCTCCATTTCTTCAACCTCAGACCCACCTGGCTTCAGATAGGCAGGTCTCTTTTGAATGTGGGACTTTTACATTGTGGTCAAAAGAGATTTGTGGAGCCATTTCTCCATGGAGGCTTTTGATGTATGGTTCTTCGTGTGTGCACGCCTCAGTGTGTGCACGCCTCAGTGTGTGCACGCCTCAGTGTGCGCACGCCTCAGTGTGCGCACGTCTCAGTGTGTCCCTAATGATCCAACCGGACTCATTATCCAGGCTCTGGTCCTGACTCTTCCACAGCCACACAGTGGGCCCGGCTCTCCTCACTCCACACAACCCACAAATTACTCCAGCTTAGCCCCACACTGAGAAGCAGTCGGCCTTCAAGGAACCCTCTTTAATTTCTCCCAAGGGAAAAATAGACCTGTACCTAACTTCACATACCTCATCCAATACCACAAGTATCCAATGTTAATGTATGGCTTGTCCCTTCATGATATTAGCAATGCTTTTATACAGTTGGATTAAGTCGGAAAGTTTGGTTGAAAACCATTCAGTGAATCGTCACTTCCTGTTGAACGTGGAATGAAGGAGAGCTTGGTTTGTTGTTTTGAAAAGTTTTGAAAGTCTTTGAAAAAGTGTTTCTATTGAAAAAGTTTGGTTACTAGCTAGCTACCTTTTGAGTTTGGATCTCGCAACGTGGTTGGCATCAGTTGCTGGGACCGCTGCTATCTGTCCAGGGATCCTGCCGACCAAGGGTCTGAGGAGCTGCTTGGCATAGCAGCTAGCCTAGTTTTTATTTAGGGCATGAACGCAGCCCGCAATGCAGTTAGCCCTTGTGGCTGGGTACGAGGACTGTCTAGATCCCTGCTGTTTGTTGCTGTTTACATCTTCCCTGCAACCTGCCCTGTCTGGAACTGCGAGGAGTAACAGTGTAGCCTAAGTTGCTACCATGACAAAGACCAAAGCTTGTGGGAGCACTGTTGAGGACAGTGGTCTCTCTATCACAGGTGAAGGATCTTTTAAACGAACAGAAATGGTTCTTACAACAACAAGAAAATAGCTTCAAGTGTTGTGTCCAAATACTGGTAGAGTCAACTAATAAAATAATGGAGGACCTGACCAGAGAGGTCCAGGACCTGGACAGTTTGCAGTTCTCCCAGCGTCAGCTCGATGAGTTTAAACAGGAGAACGGCAAGATGACAGCAATCTGTAAGTCATTGAGAGAGGACATCAGTTCTGTCACGCCCTGGCCATAGAGAGAGTTTTGTTCTCTATTTTTGGTTAGGCCAGGGTGTGACTAGGGTGGGCATTCTATGTTTTGTGTATTTCTTTGTTTTGGCCGGGTATGGTTCTCAATCAGGGACAGCTGTCGATCGTTGTCTCTGATTGGGAACCATACTTAGGTAGCCTTTTCCCACAGGGTTTTTGTGGGTAGTTAATTTCTGTTTAGTGTTTTGCACCTTACGGAACTGTTTCAGTTTTTTTCTTTGTTATTTTTTGTTCAGTGTTCTGTTTATTAAAGAAAGCATGAACACTTACCACGCTGCGTTTTGGTCCGATGATTCTTCCTCCTCAGACGACGAAGACTGTTACAAGTTCTGTATGTGAATCCATGATAACAATGATGGAAAAATCAAATTATGTTGAGGAACAATCAAGGCGGAACAAGAACTTTGTGGACAGAATTGCAGAATCTCCACATGAGACCAGGATGCAGTCTGAGGACAAAGTGAGGGAATATATCTCGGAGAAACTTAAGATGGGATGATTTAGATGGAGTGCGCCCACATGACTGGAAAACCCACCACCAGCCCAGGTGACAGGCCCAGGCCAATAGTGGTCAAGTTCCTGAGGTTCAAGGACAAGGTACTGTAGCTGTTCTGGAAAGAGCCAAGAACTTGAGAGGAACGTACATCTTCCTCAATGAGGACTATCCTGAAGCTGTGCGCCAGAGGAGAAAGAACTTATCCCAGCCATGAACGCTGCCAGAGCATGTCAGGACATCCGCTATAACAGGCTCATTGTGGACCCTCTGTCCCAAAAGCCTGGATAGTATGAGAGAGCCAAGCCTATGGGTTCGTAGCATCAACCCCGCAGCACACACACAGACTTACACACACTGATTAATGGACTGCTGAATGTTTGTTTTTTCTCTTGCTTGGTTTGCTCTTTTCCATATTAGGTCAATCTCTGATAAGCTACACAAGAAAGAGCTGACAATAGCCCATATTAATATATGTAACCTTAGAAATAAGGTTCATGAAATCAATAACTTGCTAACATCAGATAACATGAATATTTGAGCCATTTCTGAGACTCACTTAGATAATTCCTTTGATGATACAGCAGTAGCAATACAAGGATATAACATCTATAGAAGAGACAGGAATGCTTATGGGGGAGGTGCTGCTGTATATTTTCAGATCCCTGTAATGCTTAGAGAAGATCTCATGTCAATTTTTATTGAAGTGTTGTGGTAGCAGGTTCACCTGCCTCATCTGAAGCCTATTATTTTGGGGTGTTGCTATAGTTCTAACAGTCAGTATCTAAATAATATGTGTGAAATGCTTGATACTGTATGTGAAGTAAACAGAGGTCTACTTTCTTGGGGACCTGAATATTGACAGATTTTCAGGAACAATATCATCCACATGTATTGATAACATTTTTACTAATAGTGTAGAACTTTAATCTAAAGCTCTATCCATACCCATTGGATGCAGTTTTCACGATATAGTGGCTATATCCAGGAAAGACAAAGTTCTAAAAATAGTGTATAAGAGATCATACAAAAGATTTTGCTGTGACTCTTATGTCAATGATGTTAAACATATTTGTTGGTCTGATGAGATTAATAAAAGGAGCATCCAGACACTGCACTTGATGAATTTATGAAATTGCTTCTTCCAATTATTGATAAACATGCACCTGTGAAGAAACTGACTGTTAGAACTGTTAAGGCTCCATGGATTGATGAGGAACTGAAAAACTGTATGGTTGAAAGAGATGGGGCAAAAGGAGTGGATAATAAGTCTGGCTGCACATACTGTGTGACTGGCTGACTTACTGCAAATTGAGAAAGTATATGACTTAAATCCACAAAAAGAACAAGAAACTATATGATTAAGATCAATGAATGATGGCAAAAAAAAGTATTTTAAATGAAATTATGGCCAGAAAGACAAATTCAACTCCGTCTTTCATTGAATCAGATGGTTTATTCATCACAAAACCATTTGATGTTGCCAATTATTTTCATGATTTCTTCATTGGCAAAGTGGGCAAAATGCCAACAAAGAACAGTTAGCCATCGTATTCATGCATAAAAAAAAACGAAATGGAAAAAAAATCATTGTAAGTTTGAATTTTGTAAAGTTACTGTGGGAGACGTGGAAAAATCATTGTTATCGATCAATGATGACAAACATCCTGGCATTTACAACTTAAATGAAAAGCTACTGAGGATGGTAGCTGACTCTATAGCCACTCCTATCGGTCATATCTTCAATCTGAGCCCAGAGGAAAGTGTTTGTCCTCAGGCCTGGAAAGAAGCCAAAGTAATTCTGCTACCCAAGTCTGGTAAAGCAACCTTTACTGGTTCTAACAGCAGACCTATCAGCTTGCAGCCAGCTCTTAGCAAAGTATTAGAAAAAATTGTGTTTGACCAAATACAATGCTATTTCTTTGTAAACAAAATAACAACAGACTTTTAGCATGCTTATCGAGAAGGGAAATCAACATGTACTGCACTGACACAAATGACTGATGATTAAATGAAATACATTGATAAGATGAAGATTGTGGGTGCTGTACAGTTAGATTTCAGTGCAGCCTTTGATATTATTGACCATATCTTGTTGTTAAGAAAACATACGTGTTATGGCTTTTCAACCTCTGCTATATCATGGATTCAGAGCTATCTATCTAATATAACTCAGAGGGTTTTCTTTAATGGAAGCTTCTCTAATGTCAAACATGTAAAGTTTGGTGTACTGCAGGGCAGCTCTCTAGGCCCTCTACTCTTTTCTACTTTACCAATGGCTGCCACTGGCATTAAACAAAGCATGTGTGTCCATGTAGGCTGATGATTGAACCATATACACATCAGCAACATGAGCTAATGAGGTCACTGAAACCCTTAAAGAGTTGCAGTCAGTTTTGGAATGGGTGGCCAGTAATAAACTGCTCCTGACCATCTCTAAAACTAAGAGCATTGTATTTTGTACAAATCCTTCTCTAAGTTCTAGACCTCAGCTGAATCTGCTAATGAATGGTGTGGCTGTTGAACAAGCAGAGGATACATATATTACTTGGTGTGATCTTAGATTGTAAACTGTCATGGTCAAAACAGATAGATTCAATGGTTGTAAAGATGGGGATATCCGTAATAAAGAGATGCTCTGATTTTTTGACACCATACTCCACAAAGCAAGTCCTGCAGGCTCTAGTTTTATCTTATCTTGATTATTATCAAGTCATATATTCAAGTGCTGCAAAGAAAATAACTAAGGAAGCTGCAACTGGCCCAGAACAGAGCGGCACGTCTTGGTCTTCATTGTAATTAGAGGGCCAATATTAA
The DNA here is from genome assembly GCF_901001165.1 of Salmo trutta. Classification (NCBI taxonomy): domain Eukaryota; kingdom Metazoa; phylum Chordata; class Actinopteri; order Salmoniformes; family Salmonidae; genus Salmo; species Salmo trutta. Next base: position 29,807,235 of record NC_042981.1, read on the forward strand.
TACTCTGCATGCCAGTCTCATTTGGCTAAGAGTTGAGGAAAGACTGACTGCATCACTTCTTGTTTTTATAAGAAACATTAATGAATTGGAAATTCCAAATTGTTTGCATAGTCAACTTACACACAGCACTGACACACACACTTACCCTACCAGACATACCACTAGGTGTCTTTTCACAGTCCCCAGGTCCAGAACAAACTCAAGGAAACGTACAGTGTTATACAGAGCCGTGAGTGCATGGAACTCCCATCTCATATAGTGCTAGTGAACAGCAAACCTGGTTTAAAAAATAAATAAAGCAACACCTCACTGCACAACGCCTCACCCCATTTGACATACTTGTTGTGTGTATGTACTGACGTGTTACTGATAGAAGCACATACACGCACACTACATGTTAATGTTTTCAAATGTACAGTAACAGTCAAAAGTTTGGACACACCAACTCTCCATGGTTTTTCTTTATTTTTACTATTTTCTACATTGCAGAATAGTAGTGAAGACATCAAAACGATGAAATAAGACATATGGAATCATGTAATAACAAGTCCAAAAAGTGCTAAACAAATAAAAATATATTTTATGAGATTCTTCAAAGTAGCCACCCTTTGCCTTGATGACAGCTCTGCACACTCTTGGCATTCTCTCTACCAGCTTCATGAGGTAGTCACCTCGAATGCATTTAAATTAACAGGTGTGCCTTGTTAATTTGTGGAATTTCTTTCCTTCTTAATGTGTTTGAGCCAATCAGTTGTGTTGTGACAAGGTAGGGTTGGTATACAGAAGATAGCCCTATTTAGTAAAAGACCAAGACCATATTATGGCAAGAACACCTCATATAAGCAAAGAGAAACAACAGTCCACCATTACTTTAAGACATGAGGGTCAGTCAATACGGAAAATTTCAAGAATTTTGAACATTTCTTCAAGTGCAGTCGCAAAAACCATCAAGCACTACGATGAAACTGGCTCTCATGAGGACCACCACAGGAAAGGAAGACCCAGAGTTACCTCTGCTGCCGAGGATAAATTCATGAGAGTTACCAGCCTCAGAAATTGGCAATTAACTGCACCTCAGATTGTAGCCCACATAAATGCTTCACAGATTTCAAGTAACAGACACATCTCAACATCAACTGTTCAGAGGAGACTGCGTACATCCGGTCTTCAGGGTTGAATTTTGGCAAAGAAACCACTACTAAAGTACACCAATAACAATAAGAATCTTGCTTGGGCCAAGAAACACAAGCAATCTGTCCTTCGTTTAGATGAGTCTAAATTTGAGATTTTTGGTTCCAACCGCCCGGTCTTTGTGAGACGCAGAGTAGGTGAACGGATGATCTCTGCGTGTGTAGTTCCCACCGGGAAGCATGGAGCAGGAGGAGTGATGGTGTGGGCGTGCTTTACTGGTGACACTGCCAGTAATTTATTTCAAATTCAAGGCACACTTAACCAGCATGGCTACCACAGCATTCTGCAGTGATACGCCATCCCATCTGGTTTGTGCTTAGTGGGACTGTGATTTGTTTTGGAGTGCTGCATCAGATGACCTGGCCTCCACAATCACCCGACTTCTACCCAATTGAGATGGTTTGGGATGACTTGGACCACAGATTGAATTAAAAGCAGCCAACGAGTGCTCAGAGTATGTGGGAACTCCATCAAGACTGTTGGAAAAGCATCCCAGGTGACTACCTCATGAAGCTGGTTGAGAGAATGCCAAGAGTGTGCAAAGCTGTCATCAAGGCAAAGGTTGGCTACTACAAAGAATCTAAAATCTAAAATATATTTGGATTTGTTTAACACTTTTTGGGTTACTACATGATTCCATGTGTGTTATTTCATAGTTTTGATGTCTTCACTATTATTCTGCATTGTAGAAAATAGTAAAAATAAAGAAAAAGCCTTGAATGAGTACGTATGTGTAACGGCTGTCAAATGGAGTAGACCAAGGCGCAGCGTGGTTAGTGCTCATCATGAATTTATTATACTGAGAACACAATAAACAGAGAAACAAAAGACGACAGCCAAACAGTTCTGTCAGGTAAGATATAAACAGAAATAAACCACCCACAAAACCCAAAGGAAAACAGGCTACCTAAGTATGGCTCCCAATCAGCGACAACGATGTACAGCTGTCCCTGATTGAGAGCCATACCAGGCCAAAACAAAGAAATACAAAACATAGAAAAAAGGACATAGAATGCCCACCCTAGTCACACCCTGGCCTAACCAAAATAGAGAATAAAACCCTCTCTATGGCCAGGGCGTGACAGTATGTCCAAACTTTTGAGTGGTACTGTATGTAAATTGTAAAGTATTTTGTCTGTAATATCTTTTTCGTTATGTGTCAGACCCCAGTAAGAATTGCTGTTGCCATTGGCATCGGCTAATCGGGATCCTAATAATTCAAATCAAATGTATTGATTGATAATAAACATATTCCGCAGACTTGTGGACGCTTCCGGAATAATTGGCCAATGCAGTTCCATGGTTTGTTGCTACATCAGCTGTCAATTAGCTTAGCTCGATTTTGGTTAAAGCAAAGGTGACATATTAATTTCATTAGTGACTCACTAGTCACAAAACATGACAGCGTGGCTCCACAAATAATGTCACCATCATTGAATTGTTATGTTTCTCCCCTTTTCAATTAAAAAATAAATAAATTACCTGCTCCGAGGGTTCTATTCAGACATTTTAATGGACTTTTTAAAATGTGGGTGTACTTTTATATGTACATATCAGAGTTTTCGTTTATTCTATTTTGCAGTAATGTCTGAGGTGAAGACACATTCATGATCCCATCTATTATTTGTTTAACCTTTAAAACCTCTTGGGGCTAGGGGGCAGTATTTTCACAGCCGGATGAAAAACGTACCCAATTTAAACTGGTTACTACACTTGCCCAGGAAACAGAATATGCATATTATTAGTCGATTTGGATAGAAAACACTCTGAAGTTTCTAAAACTGTTTGAATGGTGTCTGTGAGTATAACAGAACTCATATGGCAGGCAAAAACCTGAGAAAGTTTCAACCAGGAAGTGTAAGGTCTGAGAACTGTAGTTCTACTTTTGAATCCCTAGAGAAACTACAAATACTTAGGAGTCACGTTGCACTTCCTAAGGCTTCCATTGGCTGTCAAAAGCCCTCCGAAAGTTGTTTCATATGTATCCAGTAACCGGGCAGAATATAGGAGCTCAGTTACTGAGTGGACTGCTGGAGGACAAAGGGTTTGGAAATGCGCAGTCACATGAGCGCGCCTTTCCTTATTTTTCTTCTGAAATGAATACGCTATTGTCCGGTTGGAATATTATCGCTTTTCTACGAGAAAAATACCATAAAGATTGATTTTAAACAGCGTTTGACATATTTCTAAGTACAGTAATGGAACATTGACTTTTCGTCTCTGGTTCCGCGCTCACGCGTTATTCCTTTGGATAGTGCTCTGAACGCACGAACAAAATGGAGGTATTTGGACATAAATATGGATTATTTGGAACAAAAACAACATTTCTTGGGGAAGTAGCAGTCCTGGGAGTGCATTCTGACGAAGATCAGCAAAGGTCATACAATATTTCTAATACTAATTCTGAGTTTAGTTTGCCCCGAACTTGGCGGGTGTCTGAATAGCTAGCTGTGATGGCTGAGCTATGTACTCAGAATATTGAAAAATGTGCTTTCGCCAAAAAGCTATTTGAAAATCTGACACAGCGTTTGCATCCATGAGTAGTCTATCTATAATTCTTAAAATAATTATGTATTTTGCCAACGTTTATGATGAGTATCTCTGTAATATGTGTGCTCATTGTGCTCATTCACCGGTAGTTCTGGAGGCTAAACATTTTCTGAACGTCGCGCGCCAATGTAAAATGCTGTTTTTGGATATAAATATGAACTTTATCGAACAAAACATACATGTATTGTGTAACATAATGTCCTAGGAGTGTCATCTGATGAAGATCATCAAAGGTTAGTGCTTCATTTAGCTGTGTTTTGGGTTTTATTGCCATATATGCTTGCTTGGAAAATGGCTGTGTGATTATTTTTGTATATGTACTCTCCTAACATAATCTAATGTTTTGCTTTCGCTGTAAAGCCTTTTTGAAATCGGACAATGTGGTTACATCAAGGAGAAGTGTATCTTTAAAATGGTGTAAAATAGTCGTATGTTTGAATTTTTTTTGCTGTTTTGAATTTCGCGCCATGCTATCTTGTCAAGCAATCCCGTTAACGGGATCCTATCTCAAAAGGGTCCCCAACAGGTTTTAATCGTGTTAAAACTCTACTCTCAAATTGTGTATGTGTGCGTTTGTGCTTGTGTGTGTGAGGAATAGAGAGAGGGAGGGAGGTGAGAGAGAACAGTGGCAAGGCTATTACAGAAAAGGAGCAAAATAATTGGCACAATGGGGAACAGTTGAAGATCTCCCTTTAAATATCCTATCCTCATTCCTGTTAAGGTCACATTGTAGCTGGATACCTACAAAACAAGGACATGCTGTACACATGAAAGCTACCTGTGATGGGCTTTGTGAAGTGTGAATAATGATATGCTGGCTTTGTAACAGCTAATAGCCTATGCATTAATAAGCAAGAAATGGCAGCATGTTGAGTAAACACGCTCATAAAAATCCATTGGATTTGAACTATAGAACTGTGGTATTGTTTATCATCAATACAGCTATCAAAATATGCCAGCCATACTTTTTTCATTGGGAGGCTCCTCAGAGGAAGAAGGGGAGGACCATCTTGCTCAATGATTTTCATAAAAATAGTGAAACTTTTAAAAGGTTTAGACAAAACTATACTAAATATAATCACATCACCAAATAATTGATTAAAACACACTGTTTTACAATGACAGTAGCCTCAACAGCACTCTGTAGAGTAGCACCATGGTGTAGTCGAAGTTTCCGTCCTCCTCTGTGTACATTGACTTCAATACAAAACCTAGGAGGCTCATCCCTTCCATAGACTTCATAGACATTAATTATGACAACTTCCAGAGGACATCCTCCAACCTATCAGAGCTCTTGCAGCATGAACTGACGTTGTCCACCCAATCAAAGAATTAAAGAATGAATCTCGTACTGAAAGCATAAGCTACAGCTAGCTAGCACTGCAGTGCATAAAATGTAGTGAGTAGTTGAGTCAAAGAGAGAGAAAGAGAATAGTTATAATAGTTGAACAGTTTAAACAAATTCATTTCTTAAAAAATGAAGGAGAAGCAAGAGAGAGAGATTTTTTTTAAATGGTCACTTACTTAGCTAGCGAAGGCAGTTAGCTAGTTGAGCCTACTCAAACACCCAGCTCAAACCGAGAGGGAGGCTATGTTAGCTAGCAGGCTATGGATATCGAACACTGGAACTCTTCCAAGTCAAGGTAAGCTTTTGGTTTTATTCATTTATTGCCATCGGGTTCCACCGGTGTAACTACTAAACTGCTTGCTGCTGACTGTACTGCATGATTGTAGCGGGTTTACTAACACGTTACTTCTAGTAGCTATGTTGACTATGACGTTAATATGGTGACAATGATGTAGGCTGTGTGTAGTAGTTAGCAGTTATAATAGGAAGGTTTGGCTTAGTCACAGACAGCTCTGTCTGTGCGAAGGGAAAAAAGGGAAAAAGTGAGATGAGGAGAGCGCGTATATTTGAGAAGAAATTATACAAGCTGTTTGTATGTGGCTGCTATGAAAGTGAAATGTGTTTGTGTGTGATCAGGGTGCATACATTCCGCCGATTCTATTGAAAAATGTTTGTTTTTTTAAAAACTGAAGCAAACGGAATGAAACAGGTGTACCTTGGTGTTCAAACATACCTGCATTTGTCCAAAATAAACTCTTGTTTGTAACTGTTGGACTAATGATTACAACCTAGATCAGCCAGATGCAAGCAAGAGTGTGCAAGGCGGTATTGAATGTGTCAATGTCTGTCGACTTGATTACTAACATTTCTCTCGACCTGTGCACCTACATTGTAAACGTTCATTCATAGGCTAGGTTGTAGCAACCTCGTGATTGGTATAGGGAAAATTCAAGTATCAAGTAGTAGTCTATACCTATCAATGTTATATTGAGCTGGGTGAATGGAATATGAATGACAGTCATCCAATATGCTGTAATAGAAAAATGTATGAGCATGGCCTTATTTCTATCATCCTCCCTCATCTTAAATGGCACCAAACTCCCAATCTCTCTACCTCAGATAGGATTTTCTGTTGAACATAAAAGTTGAGTGTGGACATGTTTGAGCTTGCAGACACTCTGAACAACAGACAGAACAAACGTTGCTGCTATTTGTCCTGCCTCCAGTGTTTCTTCACTAGTTGCCTTAATCCATGTGATACGCACTGATGCCTGGGAGTGACGTCCTAAAAGCTTTGACACCATGTGTGACTCACGAAAGGTGACAGAGCGTTTTCACAGTCATTATGGGATGTGAAGCTGTGAGAAGCCAGGAGTGGTTCCGGGCCAGTCAGCTTTGCGTCAGTGTTCTGTTTTTCTGAGCCTGGCATAGACCTCTCCTTGGCACTGCTACTGAGGGTCCAGACAAGTTCAGGTATGGAGTGCACGTGCTTCTCTCCTCCCCTCAGTTTGATCTGCAAGTCAGAACGCAATTATAAAATAAAATAAATTACACATTGTTTCGCAGGAATAATCGCAATTTGTCCAGAATTGTTTGTTCAGAAAGCATTGATTCTGACCTCAGGTTTCTAAACACAATCTCCAAGCTGTGGATGCTAACATGTCTGGACATGCATGGTGTCCTTCTGTTGTTGGTAGTGGCACCACAGTTAGAGTACCTCTCCTTGTTGTTGATGGAAATCATGTTGCTTTGAAAGTGTTGGCTGCCTGTAGCATTGGGCTGTACGCTGAATGTTAATTGGGTAGATGTCTTTCAGGAGTCTCCAGTGGGTCCCTGCCTGCAGGGCGTCTTCTCAGCACCATCAGGACAGTCTCCTGGGCCATATGATGAGGCCGTTTATTTCAGGAGCCCGGTACTCATCGAAGAGTCTGACATGCATGCATGCTCTATCCACCAAAGAAGAGCAGCAACATCCCAGTGAACTCTAGAAAGTTACCTCTGCCACACACACAGACTCAAACACACACGCACACAGTTAATTACATTAACTATGTGCCTCAAACCAGGCTTGCCATATTGCTCTGTTTCCAGTCATGTGCACACTAAGTAGGGTGATGCATGTGCACACTAAGTAGGGTGATCCTTTACACATGTATGGCTCACCGGTTATCCGGCTTGTCTGTGTCTGTATGGATACACCTTTTGAGGATGTTCCATACCTGAGACTTTATAACTGTGGTGTGGAGTGTGTCTCCTCCATCGTCATTAGCAGTTTTTGGCCTCCCTGCTTTTATGATGTGTTTGACTGAAGCAGAGAGCCCCACACGGTGACTGGCTGCTAGGCTGAGCAGCCAAAGAAATGCTGAATGAATGCAAAGTAAACAAATGTGCTTCTGCAATGGCTGTCATAATTACTGCATTACTTAGCCTGGCTATGTAGTAAATATTGAAATGAAGGTAAACCCAAATTGCATTGCTGAAATTGTCCCTCAAAGTCACTGCTTTCTTCCATCGCAGTGTGTGGTGGATGGATTAAGGCGGTAGCCTATAACTGTCCCCAATTTTTGCCTTTGAGGCATGAATGTTTAATTTTAATTATAAATAATGTGGTAATGGTTTATTGATGAGAGTCTGTGTCCCAGGGTGCCGCGTGCTAATTGGCCAAGGCTGAACTGTGCTTAGGATGTGTGTGATTAGAGAACTAAACCAAGCCAGTCACCTTGGATAATTCACACAGGTGGGCATTGCTGGGAGGACCCCACCATCTGTCTGTGTGCCCAGATTTAAAATAGCCTCTCCTCATCAGCTGTTTAGCAAATAGCTCCTAATCGACTGTCTGCACAAAGGCCTGTTTGAAAAGGCTTGGCCACGGTCCCCACTGAGCTTATAGGTACAGAATGTTTCTGGTATTATATACACTAACACAGATTTCTCTTTGATGTACAGTATTTAGATCAATCTAGAGATGTAGATTGATTTAGACTGGTTGTGAGACACTCAGGGGAGAAGTGTCATCTCTCAGAGGGCAGCTGACGTTGACACTTGAACCAACAATGGACCGCCTCGGGGCTGGAGCCTGCTAACGAAGCCCCCAGGCAGCCAGTTCGTCACCCCTGCCGGCCTGTAGGCTGCTAATACGCTACTGCTGTTCCTCGCACCACTTTGAGCGTCCCAAGCCAACACGGAGAGTGAGAAGAACACAGAACACATGCCAGAGGCAGCTCCAGTCCCCGACCAGAGGGACAGAGAGTGGAGGTCAAAACCAGAAGGGCCAGAGGAGAGAGATAGTCGAGGTCAAGCCCAGAAGGGCCAGAGGAGAGCGAGTGGAGGTCAAACCCAGAAGGGCCAGAGGAGAGAGAGTGGAGGTCAAACCCAGAAGGGCCAGAAGAGAGAGAGAGTGGAGGTCAAACCCAGAAGGGCCAGAAGAGAGAGAGAGTGGAGGTCAAACCCAGAAGGGCCAGAAGAGAGAGAGAGTGGAGGTCAAACCCAGAAGGGCCAGAGGAGAGCGAGAGTGGAGGTCAAACCCAGAAGGGCCAGAGGAGAGAGAGTGGAGTATAAACCCAGAAGGGCCAGAGGAGAGAGTGTGGAGGTCAAACGCAGAAGGGCCAGAGGAGAGAGTGTGGAGGTCAAACCCAGAAGGGCCAGAGGAGAGAGAGTGGAGTATAAACCCAGAAGGGCCAGAGGAGAGAGTGTGGAGGTCAAACGCAGAAGGGCCAGAGGAGAGAGTGTGGAGGTCAAACCCAGAAGGGCCAGAGGAGAGAGAGTGGAGTATAAACCCCGGAGGACCAGACGAGAGCACAATCAGGACCTGAATAGTAGTTATTCCTATAAACTCAAACAGGCCCAATTGCACAATGTCCTTTTATCAAATACTAACCTGTGTAGGGAGTTGGAAGGTAATCTCTCAAAAAAGAGCCTGCTTGTTCTCAACTAGCCTTATCATGTGGATTAAAAAATGTTGTTCATTAAATTTAAAAAAAGTACTGCTATAATCATTTTTACAGCAAATTGATATAGCCATTTCCCATAATAAAGCCATCTTTTATATGAAAGCCAACCACTAAGTACATCATCAAGCTCTGGCGCACAGCATTTGATTTAGCCTAACCCCAGACAGTGTATCAAATGTGTGTGTTAGTTCACATCATGCCGTAATCTCCTGCTGTTTACTGGAGAGTCTTGCTACTGGATCTTATTCTTTCTGCATCTCTCTGCACTGCATAGTGCTCTGCTCAGCACTGTGACATCATCATTCAGTGCTTAACAACATTGGTGCCCAAAGGCATGGGACTTTTGTGCCATATGGCTTAACGGCTCCCCCTGACCAGGATCCAGTCCAGATCGCTTATGGATGCTGGCTGGTGTGGTACCAGCAGTGCTGTTTACAAAAGCAATTTGGCTTGTAGCATTTAAAATCTATGGAACATATGCATTTTTTATTTAAAAAAGCAACCTGTAACATAGTGAATATAAATTTGGAACACTTATATGATATGTTGTGTTTCGTAAGTTGTGAATTCATTTGTGGATGTCTATCATCCATTTGGTATGATATGTTACGAATTCCAAGGTGGCTAACGTTAGCTAGGCTAAGGGTTAGGGGTTAAGGTTGGGGTTAAGGTTAGGGCTAGGGGAAGGGTTAGCTAACATGCTGTGTAGTTGTAAAGTAGCTAAAAAGTAGTAAGCAGTGGGTAATTACCTAACCTTTGGGATGTTAGATGTTCGCTTTATACACCTACCCATCCACTCTGACCAACCACCCGACTTTGGTGTTCCTAATGTTTGGTATGCTCAGTGTATAGTACTGTTCATCTCTTAGAGGGAGCATTCTGTTGAGGGAAGAGGTTTTCAGGACAAGCTATCGGAGTTGGATGTTGCTTTAATAATTAGGGCTAATTACTGTATTACATGTCTATGCTCATCCCTGACCTCCTCTACTGTTATCCATATTAAAGCAATCCATTCCAATCCCTTCAGTTCACTGTGCAGCCAAGAGATGACTATAAAGCCAGAGTTGGAAGCAGGTTTAGCAATGCAAAACCAACGCAAATAGACAAATGTTTGACACAGCAAAATGAGTTGAAAACAGAATAATTCAAGGGAGGCCTAAAATGCTGGTTACATTTCCGAGAGTCATAGAGCTGAAATAATACAGCTGGTCGCTTCCTTCATCGGCAGCTTTGAGAATAGGAGGAGGAAGAAAAGGAGGTGTAAATGGGAATAGTGTGTTGGTGCCGGTGTTATCACGTATGTGTCTCCACTCCCACCCTGTTCTCTCCTTGTGTAGGTGTGTAGCAGTACCATCTGCTGCTAAAAGACAGCTTGTCTCCTCACCTTCCCAGTTGGGCAGGATGGAGGCTCAGCCCTGGGCCTGTGGAACTGTCCCTAACCCCAGAGCCCCAGAGCCAGGCTGGTGGATAGATGGCAGGTTGTGGTACCAGACAGAACTAGCAGTGTTTCACAGAGAAAAGACAATGGTTCTGCTGAGTGGGCCTTGAGCGTATTCAGACGGTGCTAAGTGTAATGTTTGTGGACTCTGCCCTCTCCCTTCCATCTAATCTTCTAAGGGATGTGTCTCATGCTGCTACACCACATGGTGCTGAATCTCATCACAGGATTGCTCCTCTCTCAGACGGCCCGAAGTAAAGGTCAGGAGATTATTCAGTCACCTCCAAAATGCTGTCAGGTACCAACGTCCCCCTGCTCCCCTGTACTCCCTTCCTCATTGTGCTTGGCTTTAGGACAAATCTAGGTTCTCCTGCAATAGAACACCGGTGGAGTACGGGGAGTCCTGCCCCCTGCTCAGCTCAGTTCAGCTCAGCAAGGCTCACCTCACCTTTACAGTAGGCTACTGTGGTTTACCCCCTGCAGCATCCTCTTACTCTACAGGCAGGGCGACATCACCTGTCTCTGACCTTGTAACTGATCCCCCAGACAAGGACTACTGTTCTATTCTTTAAGAAAAACACACAGGCAAGGATGTCCCGTTACACTAGAAGGCATTTGAGAAGAAGATGCTGATTAACTGGTGTTGATATACCAGTGGACTATGCCAGATATGAGTGTAAATGGCTGTTAGGGTGTGAATAATTCAATACCACAAGGGCTGCTAATGTAAAACATTGCCTTGGCTGTTTATTTATGTTTTAAAGCACACGCTCAACTTGAAGTGTGCAGGCATAATCTAATCTTGTGATGGTGTCCTTTCTGACGTCCATTTGAATGTAGCTAGTGAATGAGTCACTACGAGAGGACTGTTGAAAGCTGCTCTCTCCAAGGAGATGTCCTCAGCACTGAACTCTCAGCAGGGAGTTGCAGAGCAGAGTGCAAAGCTTAGAAAGCACAAGAGTTCCATGTCTTTTGACCAAATTGAACTGCTCTGAGATCGAGCGGTGTTGCAGCACAATAACACTTACTCCTACTTGGGCCGACGGAGTGAATCCTTCTCCACTATTCAGCTTTACTGCCCCCTGCCCTCTGTGTCAATGAGGGAGAACAATCTGACAGGAAACAGTAGAAACAGCAATAGTACAAGTATAGCTGTTTAATGTGTCACTTCAAGTGTCATGAAATGATCTGTATCCCAGACATATTAAGGCCTACTGTACATCAACTCCAGGTCCAGTCCCTGAGAGCGCAGGGTCATGACCCCAACGGATGTGAGGATTTACCCAGTCCCACAGAGCACTTATGTAATTACTCCGATTTCTAGAACAAAGGCGGGATCAAACCCACCATGAGCCCGCAATCCTGTTAAATCAGGTCTTAGAATGCACTGACCATATGTGAACTTACAGAAAATATGCACTGTGAAAGAAAGATGAGATCAGGGAAGGAAAATATGGATTTAAAACAGGGTAGTCCTGAGATCTCTCAATCTAATGCACCTCTCTTTCTCCTAACACACTGCAGCATCATCTCTCCATCTGTCTGTCTACTGTATCCCTCTATTTTTACCTCATGTCTTTTTTCTCTCTCTCTCACATCCCTTCACTCTCTCTACTGTATCCATCTTTGGAGAGAAAGTGCTGGAGGGCCACATCTGTCACAGGAGTACACTGCCAGCACTGAAGAGAGAACAGACAGAGGGCACCCTGTCAGCCCACACACACACATGCAAACATACGCACACACACTAGCCAGTATCTCCCCATAAAAATACTGTACAGTCACAAATACTTTCGTAGCCTACAATTGATGTGCTTAACCTCTTTTTACAGAAACAATGCCACAGTGCTGTCACAATCTGCACAAAGAACACACTCTTCAGATTAAGCTCCCGAGTCCTGAATTTCAGGTCATTCACCTTCAAAGGATAAACCCTTTACTGTAGAGTATATCTCCTAAACTACCATTTTAATTACCTCTGTTTAAAAATAGCCCTTTCTTCATACAGTAAATTGCTTTAAAATGAATCTCATCTTGAACACAAGATTTGATTGCAAATATTCCTTCTTCATTCAGTCACTCTTGCGCTGTGGGACTCCGTCATTTGAGCTGTAATTAAGACTTAAATGACGGTAATCTGTACCAATAAGCCATCCACTTAAGCAGAAGTTAACATAATCACATGCCTCCTGGAAATTACCACCAAACACAAATGAGAGGCTGACAAAATGCATGTCTTGATCTCAATAAAGCCAGAGAAAAGAGATGCATCGTACCAGCAATGAGTGAGCTCAATTCAGTCATCTCTATGCCAGTAATGATAGCTTATGATGAGGTTATGATCCCTATTCCAAAGATTGTGCCCATTTGTTTGTGGTGTGTGATAGTGAATTAATTCGTTGAACCAAGATGACTTACACAAATTGCTCTCCTTCCACTTCCCCACTGCTGCTACAGTACAGCATGATTAAAAACTGAACTAATGGTGTTAATCTGAGGGAAAATAGGTTGAGAGCCCTGAGAGAGGCAGCAGGATGTAGCGTGGGGACCGTATTCAGTGGCTTATGGCTGGAGGAGGTTGCTCTGCAGGTATCAAAAAGCTGCAGGTAACAACATGTCTCTTCACTCCTCTTCACATCCTCTGTCGCTGTCTCAGCACAGCAGAGTCCACCCGAAGGAGCACTGGATGACAGCCCAGATACTTTTAAATTTGTAATTTTATTGAATCTGAATTTGTTTTATTTCACCTTTATTTAACCAGGTAGGCTAGTTGAGAACCAGTTCTTCGACCTGGCCAAGATAGAGGAAAGTAGTGCGACACAAACAACACAGAGTTACACATGGGATAAACAAACGTACAGACAATAACACAATAGAAAAATCGCAGCCAAAGGAGGAGTTGGCTTTGGGGTGACCAGTGAAATATACCTGCTGGAGCACATACAATGGCTGGGTGTTGCTATGGTGACCAGTGAGCTGAGATAAGGCGGGGCTTTACCTAGCAAAGACTTATAGATGACCTGGAGCCAGTGGGTTTGGCAACGAATATGAAGCGAGGGCCAGCCAACGAGAGCATACAGGTCGCAGTGGTGGGTAGTATATGGGGCTTTGGTGACAGAGCGGATGGCACTGTGATAGACTACATCCAATTTGCTGAGTAGAGTGTTGGAGGCTATTTTGAAAATGACATCACCGAAGTCAAGGATCGGTAGGATTGTCAGTTTTACAAGGGTATGAATGAAGGATGCTTTGTTGCGAAATAGGAAGTCGATTCTAGATTTAATTTTGGATTGGAGCTGCTTAATGTGAGTCTGGAAGGAGAGTTTACAGTCTGGCCAGACACCTAGGTATTTGTAGTTGTCCACATATTCCACATAAGTCAGAACCGTCCAGAGTAGTGATGCTAGTCGGGCGGGCGGGTGCGGGCTGCGAATGGTTGAAGAGCGTGCATTTAGTTTTACTAGCATTTAAGAGCAGTTGGTGGCCACGGATGGAGTGTTGTATGGCATAGAAGCTCGTCTGGAGGTTTGTTAACACAGTGTCCAAAGAAGGGCTAGAAGTATACAGAATGGTGTCGTCTGCGTAGAGGTGGATAGAGAATCACCAGCAGCAAGAGCGACATCATTGATGTATACAGAGAAAAGAGTCAGCCCGAGAATCGAACCCTGTGGCACCCCCATAGAGACTGCCAGAGGTCCCGACAACTGGCCCGCCGATTTGACACACTGAACTCTGTCTGAGAAGTAGTTGGTAAACCAGGCGAGGCAGTCATTTGAGAAACCAAGGCTGTTGAGTCTGCCGATAAGAATGCGGTGATTGACAGAGTTGAAAGCCTTGGCCAGGTCGATGAATACGGTTGCACAGTATTGTCTTTTATCGATGGCGGTTATGATAACGTTTAGGGCCTAGAGCGTGGCTGAGGTGCACCCATGACCAGCTCAGAAAACAGATTGTATAGCGGAGAAGGTGCGGTGGGATTCAAAATGGTCGGTGATCTGTTAACTTCGCTTTCGAAGACTTTAGAAAGGCAGGGTAGGAGAGATATAGGTCTGTAACAGTTTAGGTCTAGAGGGTCACCCCCTTTGACAAGGGGGATGACCGCGGCAGCTTTCCAGTCTTTAGGGATCTCAGACGATGCAAAAGAGGTTGAACAGGCTAGTAATAGGAATTGCAACAATTGCGGCGGATAATTTTAGAAAGATTGTCCAGCCCAGCTGATTTGTAGGGGTCAATTTTTTGCAGCTCTTTCAGAACATCAGCTATCTGGATTTGGGTGAAGGAGAAATGGGGGAGGCTTGGGCAAGTTGCTGTGGGGGGTGCAGATCTGTTGACCGGGGTAGGGGTAGCCAGGTGGAAAGCATGGCCAGCAGTATAAAAATTATTATTGAAATTCTCGATTATCGTAGATTTATTGGTGGTGACAGTGTTTCCTAGCCTCAGTGCAGTGGGCAGCTGGGAGGAGGTGCTCTTATTCTCCATGGACTTTACAGTGTCCCAGAACCTTTTGGAGTTTGTGCTACAGGATGCAAATTTCTGTTTGAACTAACTGCCTGTGTATAATGGTTCCTAACTTCCATGAAAACTTGCATATCGCGGGGGCTATTCTATGCTAATGCAGTGCACCACAGGATGTTTTTGTGCTGGTCAAGGGCAGTCAGGTCTGGAGTGAACCAAGGGCTGTATCTGTTCTTAGTTCTACATTTTTTGAAAGGGGCATGCTTGTTTAAGATGGTGAGGAAAGCACTTTTAAAGAATAACCAGGCATCCTCTACTGACAAAATGCTGCCATTATCCTTCCAGGATACCCGGTCCACGTCGATTAGAAAGGACTGCTCGCTGAAGTGTTTTAGGGAGCATTTGACAGTGATGAGGGGTGGTCGTTTGACCACGGACCCATTGCGGACACAGCCAATGAGGCAGTGATCGCTGAGATCCTCGTTGAAGACAGCAGAGGTGTATTTAGAGGGCAGGTTGGTCAGGATGATATGTGCCAGTGTTTACAGATTTAGGGTTGTACCTGGTAGGTTCCATGATAATTTACGTGAGATTGAGGGCATCTAGCTTTGATTGTAGGACGGCCGGGGTTTTAAGCATATCCCAGTTTTGGTCACCTAACAGTACAAACTCTGAAGATAAATCGGGGGAAATTAATTCACGATATGGTGTCCAGCTGGGGGCTGAGGGGGGTCTATAACATGCGGCAACAGTGAGAGACTTATTTCTGGAAAAGTGGATTTTTAAAAGTAGAAGCTCAAACTGTTTGGGAACAGACCTGGATAGCATGACAGAACTTTGCAGTAGATTTCAACTCCACCCCCTTTGGCAGTTCTATCTTGTTGGAAAATGTTGTAGTTGGGGATGAATATTTAAGCCAGGATTCAGACACAGCTAGGACATCAGGGTTGGTGGAGTGTGCTAAAGCAGTGAATAAAACAAACTTAGGGAGGAGGCTTCTGATGTTAACTTGCATGAAAC
This sequence comes from Salmo trutta, assembly GCF_901001165.1. NCBI lineage: Eukaryota > Metazoa > Chordata > Actinopteri > Salmoniformes > Salmonidae > Salmo > Salmo trutta. Next base: position 29,823,187 of record NC_042981.1, read on the forward strand.
CAAGGCTTTTACGGTTACAGAAGTCAACAAATGATAGCGTCTGGGGAATAGGAGTGGAACTGGGGGCTACAGGGCCTGGGGTAACCTCTACATCACCAGAGGAACAGAGGAGGAGTTGTATAAGGGTACGGCTATAGGCTATAAGAACTGGTCGTCTAGTGCGTTAGGGACAGAGAATAAAAGGAGCAGTTTTCTGGGCGTGGTAGAAGAGATTCAAGGCATAATGTACAGACAAGGGTATGGTAGGATGTGAGTACAGTGGAGGTTAACCTAGGCATTGAGTGACGATGAGAAAGGTTTAGTCTCTGGAGGGACAAGTTAAGCCAAGTGAGGTCTCCGCATGTGTGTGGGGTGGGATGAAAGAGCTATCTAAGGCATTTTGAGTGGGACTGAGGGCTCTCCAGTGAAATAAAACAGTAAAAACTATCCAAGACAGCAGAAGACAAGGCATATTGACAGAGAGAGGCATAAAGCAATCACAGGTGTTGATCAGGAGAGCTAAGACAACAACGGGTAAATGGCGATGAACGGGCAGAGCGGGTTAGTTAGGTACATACAGGACCTGAGTTCGAGGCTGACAGGTAAACAAAATAAGGTACCGTGTTAATGAAACAGTCCAGGGGGCATCAGCTGTGTAGCCGAGTGATCATAGGGTCAAAAGAGCAGCAATAGGTGAGTCAGGGTGCTGTTTGGTAGTCACTACTACGCTAGGCGAGCATGGGACACAACGTTCAGAAAAGCTAGCGGGCCAGGGCTAGTTGTTCGACGACATCGTAACAGAATAGCCTGTTGAGACCACATCGGGCGATCACATCGGCAGTCCTGTCGTGATGGATCGGCGGGCCTCCGTGTCGACAATAAAGGGTCCAGGCCAATTGGAAAAGGAGGTATTGTAGCCCTAGAATTAGCTAGTATATGGACCTAGCTCGAGGCTAGCTCAAGGCTAGCTGGTGCTTGCTTCGGAACAGAGGCGTTAGCTAACAGTAGCCACATGTTTGCAGCTAGCTAGCTGCGATGATCTGGAGGAATGATGCGGTGTAATGATCCAGAGCGGTAGGAATCCGGTGATATGGTAGAGAGAAGCAGTCTGATATGCTATGGGTTGATATCGCTCTGTGCAGACTGGCAGGTGTTGTCCGAGCTAAGGCTGGTTGATGACGGGGAAAAAAGGCAAGGACCGCTAGCTGTGGCTAACAAAGACTAGTAGCTAGTTAGCTGGCTAGCTCCTGATGGATGTTCCAGTTATAAGGAATAAAAATAGCAGATCCGTACCACATTGGGTGAGGCGGGTTGCAGGAATGTATATTTAATTTGTAGATAGAAAGTTAGATTAAGATATATACTAAAAAGACTGTCTATTTACATGGGATAAGACAAAGATAGACATACACGTCCTACTGCAGCGCCATCTTGGTTCAAATTTAACTGGGAAAGTCAGTTAAAAACAAATTCTTATTAAACAATGAAGGCCTACCAAAAGGCAAAAGGTCTCCTGCGGGGACGGACGGGGGCTGGGATAAAAAACATATATATATATAAATTTAGGACAAAACACACATCATGACAAGAGAGACAACACAACATAAAGAAACAACAACATAGCAAGTCAGCAACACATGACAACACAGCATGATAGCAACACAACATAACAACATGGTAGCAACACAACATGACAACAACATGGTAGGAACACAACATAGTAGCAGCACAAAACATGGTACAAACATTATTGGACACAGACAACAGCACAGGGCAAGAAGGTAGAGACAACAATACATCACGCAAAGCAGCCACAACTGTCAGTAAGAGTGTCCATGATTGAGTCTTTGAATGAAGAGATTGAGATAAAACTGTCCAGTTTGAGTGTTTGTTGCAACTCGTTCCAGTTGCTAGCTGCAGCGAACTGAATAGACGAGCAACCCAGGGACTGTGTGCTTTGGGGACTTTTAAAAGAATGTGACTGGCAGAATGGATGTTGTATTTGGAGGATGAGGCCTGCAGTAGATATCTCAGATAGGGGGAGTGAGGCCTAAGAGGGTTTTATAAATAAGCATCAACCAGTGGGTCTTGCGATGGGTATACAGAGATGACCAGTTTACAGAGGAGTATAGTGATGCAGTGATGTGTCCTATAAGGAGCATTGGTGGCAAATCTGATGGCCGAATGGTAAAGAACATCTAGCCGCACGAGAGCACCCTTACCTGCCGATCTATAAATTATGTTTCTGTAATCCAGCATGGATAGGATGGTGATCTGATTCAGGGTTAGTATGGCATCTGGGGTGAAAGAGGAGCGATTGATTACAATAGAGGAAACCAAGTCTAGATTTAACTTTATCCTGCAGCTTTCATATGTGCTGAGAGAAGGACAGTGTACCGTCTAGCCATACTCCCAAGTACAGTACTTGTATGAGGTGACTAACTCAAGATCTAAACCCTCAGAGATAAACTCAGCAAAAAAAGAAACGTTTCAGGACCCTGTCTGACGAAGATAATTCGTAAAAATCCAAATATCTTCACAGATCTTCATTGTAAAGGGTTTAAACACTGTTTCCCATGCTTGTTCAATGAACCAAAAATAATTAATGAACAAGCACCTGTGGAATGGTCGTTAAGACACTAACAGCTTACAGAAGGTAGGCAATTAAGGTCACAGTTATGGAAACTTAGGACACTAAAGAGATCTTTCTACTGACTCTGAAAAACACCAAAAGAAAGATGCCCAGGGTCCCTGCTCATCTGCGTGAATGTGCCTTAGGCATGCTGCAAGGAGGCATGAGGACTGCAGATGTGGCCAGGGCAATAATTTGCAATGTCTGTACTGTGAGATGCCTAAGACAGCACTATAGGGAGACAGGACAGACAGCTGATCGTCCTCGCAGTGGCAGACCACGTGTAACAACACCTCCACAGGATCGGTACATCCAAACATCACACCTGCGGGACAGGTACAGGATGGCAACAACAACTGCCTGAGTTACACCAGGAACGCACAATCCCTCCATCAGTGCTCAGACTGTCTGCAATAAGCTTAGAGAGGCTGGACTGAGGGCTTGTAGGCCTGTTGTAAGGCAGATCCTCACCAGACATCACCGACAACAACGTCGCCTATGGGCACAAACCCACCGTTGCTGGACCAGACAGGATTAGCAAAAAGTGCGCTTCACTGACGAGTCGCGGTTTTGACGAGTCGCGTTTTGACGAGATGCACTGCAGTACTTAATGCAGCTGGTGGCCACACCAGATACTGACAATCAATCTAAAGATACAATTACAAAATGTCACCACTGTAGGCATATCTATTTCCACTTTATGAAAAATTAACAAGATACAGGTATTATATATATATATATATATATATACATATACACACACACACACACACATATACACATATACAGTGCCTTCGGAATGTATTCAGACCCCTTGACTTTTTCCACATTTTGTTACGTCACAGCCTTATTCTAAAATGTATTAAATAAAAAAAATCCTCAGCAATCTACACACAATACGGCATAATGACAAAGCGAAAACTAAAATACCTTATTTATAGAAGTACTCAGACCCTTTGGTATGAGACTTGAAATTGAGCTCAGGTGCATCCTGTTTCCATTGATAATCTTTGAGATTTTTCTACAACTTGGAGTCCACCTGTGGTAAATTCAATTGATTGGACATGATTTGGAAAGGCACACACCTGTCTATATAAGGTCCCACAGTTGACAGTGCATGTCCGAGCAAAAACCAAGCCATGAAATCGAAGGAATTGTCTGTTGAGCTTCGAGACAGGATTGTGTCGAAACACAGATCTGGGGAAGTGTACAAAGACATGTCTGCAGCATTGAAGGTCCCCAAGAACACACAATTCTTAAATGGAAGAAGTTTGGAACCTCCAAGACTCTCCCTAGAGCTGGCCGCATGGCCAAACTGAGCAATCGGGAGAGAAGGGCCTTGGTCAGGGAGGTGACCAAGAACCCGATGGTCACTCTGACAGAGCTCTAGAGTTCGTCTGTGGAGATGGGAGAACCTTCCAGAAGGACAACAATCTCTGCAGCACTCCAACAATAAGGCCTTTATGGTAGAGTGGCCAGATGGAAGCCCCTCAGTAAAAGGCACCTGACAGCCCGCTTGGAGTTTGCCAAAAGGCACCTAAAGACTCTCAGATCATGATAAATAAGATTCTCTGGTCTGATGAAACTAAGATTTAACTCTTTGGTCTGAATGCCAAGCGCCACGTCTGGAGGAAAGCGGCACGGACTGGGAGACTAGTCAGGATCGAGGCAAAGATGAACTGAGCAAAGTACAGAGACATCCTTGATGAAAACCTTCTCCAGAGCGCTCAGAACCTCAGACTGGGGCGAAGGTTCACCTTCCAACAGGACAACGACCCTAAGCCCACAGCCAAGACAATGTAGGAGTGGCTTCAGGACAAGTCTCTGAATGTCCTTGAGTGACCAGCTAGAGCCTGGACCTGAACATCTCTAGAGAAACTTGAAAATAGCTGTGCAGCAACGTTCCCCATCCAACCTGACAGAGCTTGAGAGGATCTGCAGAGAAGAATGAAAGAAACTCCCAAATACAGATGTGCCAAGCTTGGAGTGTCATACCCAAGACTCAACGCTGTAATTGCTGCTAAAGTTGCTTCAACAAAGTACTGAGTAAAGGGTCTGAATACTTATGTAAATGTGATGTCATTTTTTTTTTTTATTAGCTAAAAATGTCTATAAAACAGTTTTTGCTTTGTCATTCTAGGGTATTGTTTGTAAATGAATGATGAAAAAAACAATTTAATCAATTTTAGAATAAGGCTGTAACACAAAAAAGTCAAGGGGTCTGAATATTCTCCGAAGGCACTGTACATTACAAATTTCAATAGTTCTCTTTGCTCTACAAAATTATTAAGTTACCACTTGACAATAATACTCGTAAAGTGGCTTGTAAATATTTTAGTCAATGGGGTCCAGGTCTTGAATAGGAGTGTGGTTAAATTAAGTGGAATATGTCCCTTGAGTGTATGGTCATTGTCCCTTGGTCATCCGGTGTCCGGCCATGCATCTTGCTGAATGACCAGACGGAGCAGAAGGTCAGACACCGGGTGCACTGAGATGTGACAAGAAACATTATAATGGCCCTTGTTAATAGCCTCTTTCTCAGTTCCCATTCTGTGGGAGAAAATGACATGGTCATTTCTGAGTCTTGTTTGTCCAGCATGCATGAGGTGAGGTCACAGGAGATGGGGTTAAAAGGTGTGGGTTGTGTTCTGCTGCTGGCTCATTGGTCAGGCCATCAGCGATGTTACGGAGAGCTGCAGGATCGATTCCCAGCCATGCCTGCCGTAGCATCCATACAGTAGGCTATTCTTAGTTGCAGGTTGAGAAATGGGCTGTGTAGCAGATGCTGCGAATCTTCATGTTCTCTGTGTCATGTTGTGGTGTTGGATGTGGGCGTGAGCTATCTGGGAAACAGTCCATGTTTTATGCCTGAGAAGGTTATACACAACACCAGTGCCAACAGAAAGCCTGGATTTCAAATGGATTACATGTAGATTTTGTGTGACTGGCCTACACTCAATACCCTATAATGTCAAAGAGGAATTATGTTTTTAAGTATTCAACCCCTTTGTAATGGCAAGCCTAAATAAGTTTAGGAGTAAAAATGTGCTTAACAGGTCACCTAATAAATTGTATGGACTCACTCTGTGTGCAATAACAGTGTTTAACATGATTTTTGAATGACTATCTCATCTCTGTACCCCACACATTCAATTATCTATAAGGTCCCTCAGTCGAGCAGTGAATTTCAAACACAGATTCAACCACAAAGACCAGGGAGGTTTTCCAATATCTTGCAAAGAAGGGCACCTATTGGTAGATGGGTAAAAATAAAAAAGCAGACATTGAATATTATTGTAAGCGTGGTGAAGTTATTAATTACACTTTGGATGATGTATCAATACACCCAGTCACTACAAAGATACAGGCGTCCTTCCTACCTCAGTTGCCGGAGAGGAAAAAAACCGATCAGGGATTTCACTGAGGCCAATGGTGACTTTAAAACAGTTAGAGTTTAATGGCTGTAATAGGAAAAACAGAGGATGGATCAACAACAATATTGTAGTTACTCCCCAATACTAACTGAAATGACAGAGTGAAAACAACAGAATACAAATATTCCAAAACCTACATCCTGTTTACAATAAGGCACTAAAGTAAAACTGCTAAAAAATGTGGCAAAGAAATTAACTTTATGTCCTGAATACAAAATGTTATGTTTGGGGCAAATCCAACACGTCACTGAGTACCACTCTTCATATGGTGGTGGCTGCATCATGTTATGTGTATGCTTGTCATCGGAAAGGACTAGGGAGTCTTTTAGGATAAAAATAAATGGAATAGAGTTAAGCACAGGCAAAATCCTAGAGGAAAACCTGGTTAAGTCTGCTTTCCAACAGACACTGGGAGACAAATTCACCTTTCAGCAGAACAATAACCTAAAACACAAGGCCAAATACACTGGGGTTGCTTGCCAAGATGACATTGAATGTTCCTGAGTGACCTATTTACAGTTTTAACTTAAATTGGCTTGAAAATCTATGGCAAGACTTGAAAATGGAAATCTAGCAATGACCTCAACGCCATCAAACACCTTTTGGATGAATTGGAACACCGACTGCGAGCAAGGCCTAGTCACCCATCATCAGTGCCCGACCTCACTAATGCTCTTGTGGCTGAATCGAAGGAAGTCCCAGCAGTAATCTTCCAACATCTAGTGGAAAGCCTTCCCAGAAGAGTGCAGGCTGTTATAGCAGCAAAGAGGGGACCAACTTTTGGTCATGCAGTGTATGTAAATTAGATATTTCTGTACTTCGTTTTCAATAAATTTGCCCCCCCCCCAAAAAAAATGGGTTCACCTTGTCATTATGGGGTGTTGTGTGGAGGTTGGTGAGAAAAACAAAAATATTTAATCCATTTTGAATTTAGGCTGTAAAACAACAACATTTGGAATAAGTCAAGAGGTATGCATACTTTCTGTTGTGGACAGCAAAGCCACAGACAGTCATATGTCTTCAAGGTCTCCACTTTTGATCAGTTAATTAAATTGTCTCTCTCAGGACAACTCTGTTTAATTGAGGATTCAGCTTAATAAGAAGTGGGTCATTACAGAACTAATGATTCCACCAGAGAGGGGGAGATGAACCCCCCTACCACAGTCCTGTTTTCACGACCATCACTTCACACACACCACATCAACCGCTGCTAGGACCTCAGACTGAGACAATTTAACACAAACAGAGAATTAACATAATGGGTATAATACAATTGTCTCTGGGACTTTAATCGCGCCAATGTTGTTTTACATTAGCCAGAGAGTGGTTTCCTGCTGCTCTCATTATTTCTAATTATGAACATTTTTATAATTCTAGGGATTGTGATACTTCACTTTTCAGTAAGCTTCAGTCAATTTACCTACAATGGTTAAAAAACGTGATCAGATATCCACATGTCAGAGGTGGTTAAGACCGGTTAAAGGGATGGCTGTATGAGCTTCAGAGGGATGTCAGGCATAATACCAACTGACAGTTGGCACCGTGGGTACTAGGGATAAAACTCCCATCGGCCAAGGCAGGGAACCAGCCTGCTGATGTCCTGCATGCCTCCTGCACCCAGGTAGGACTGGACTGACCAACACTATTCAGTAGCTACTAGCTAAAATCAAAAGCTAGGACTGATTATACTACCTTACTGATAATACAAATGTAAATACTAAATGTGGAGGCTGAATGTGGTAAACCTTCAAAGCCACCCTAGCTAACACCTAACAGTCAGGTCTAAACTGTAGGCTATATTTGTCGTTCAAAGAGTGGATAGGTAAAGGAGAGCCAGGCTCAGCTTCACATGCACATTATCTTTTAGGGGAAATTACGCAATGCTTAAAAAAAAAAGAAGAAGCTAAATCCCCTGATATGAACTCAGTCACATCGGGAGGTGATTAGGGGTCAGTAAAGGAACAACTGGACAGTGAGATATTACACGCAAGTTTGCTGTAGTTTGTACTGTAGGCTACATACTTTGTCCTTAACTATCGCAAATAAAAGATAGTAAAATCCAACAAGAAACACTGTTTGAAGAGACTCCAGTTATTTCATTGATTTCTTTATTTGTCCTTCAGGGAAATGCACGGTTCAGCAACGCTACTACATACAAATAGCCATACAATAGCAATTTATTTTTTGTTTTTGTTTCAAGGTGTTTAATAAATTCGGACATATGATATACTAAGACGTGTGTAATTTATACTCGTTTGCAGTTACACTCTTAGAAATAAAAGGTTCTGGATAGAACCAAAAAGGGTTCCATGCTTGCCTCATATATGGCACCCCTTAAGGTTATATATATAACTGAAATTGGTTCCATATAGAACCCTATATGGAACCCAATGGTTCTATAATCGAACCAATGTTGGGTCAGTGAAGACGAACCCTGGGGTTCTGATCAAAGAACTCTGCAAAAGGGTTCTATATTGAACCTATTAGGTTGCCATACAGTATATGAAGCAAGCAATACAACCCTTTTTGGTTCTATCCAGAACCTTTTTTTTTCTCCAAAGTGTAGATTCTGCAGTTGGCAAAAAACTCAACACTGCTCATCCATTTTGAAATGAAAAACATAAGCCAGAAACTAATGACTCTGAACAGCTGCTTGTTTCTGGTCCAGGAAAACTACTGCACATCCATTGCAGAAAGAAAAACACATGGTTTTGCATAGCTCCGTTGTAATGTAGATAAGGCACTTCATCAAGTACTTGATTCAGGCATTTTTATCATATAATCAACCTTTCCCCTGGTCAAGTCCTCTATATTCAATACTTCATATCTGAAAGCACATTACTCAAACAACATTTTTTAAACTTTGTTAAATCACATACAGTATGCTCTCTGTATAAATCTGCCCGCCTATCTTTTGGCATAAGTCTCATTTTCAACATTCTTGAAATATTGAAGTAGTCTTCTTGTGCATATTGCAACGGGCCCAGACTCACACGTTGTCCCATAACCCCACACAACCCAGTGTTTCTCAAAAAGACCAATAATTGTGCAATGGTTTGGGGTTATGTGGAGGAAAAGGCAACACGTTGTCAAAAAAAAAGAGAAAGAAATTGTTCAAAACTGAAATCTGTCTGGGCAGGTTGTAATATAGTCACTTTCTTGGAGGTTGGCACTGTACCAAAGGTAACATGTACAGGTACATTTGACGTTGATGTGAAAATGGTTATTCCGTCATATGGAAGATAGCATCTCCCCTCTCCTCTAGTCTCACACATTTAGAGGAGGCAATAGGCGGTGAATGGTTACCAACCGTCATCAGCTAGCTGTTAGGAGGAAGTGAGAGTGTACCTGGAACAGCTCTTTGTAGGACTGTAGTCCTGTCCGTAGGATGACAGCAACCTGTCTGTCAGCTCTATCCAAGCTGGTCCTCATACTGCTTTCTGAAACAGTCTCCAGCAGGGAAAAAGTCCCAGAGCCTTTCCTGGTACATCTTCCACACGTATGACTCCTGGAGGAAGCAGACAGACAAAAAGACTGGTCAATCTATAGCAGCAGATGAGCCGAGCCTAAAAACTGGTGAGTCACAGTTAACTTTGGGTCCTGATATGACAACCTTTTCACAGGACAAAGGGGTCAAAAGAGTGACAAGATCCATACCTGACCGGTGTGTTCCGTCTCATCTTTGTTGATAAGGTACATCAGGAAAAACCTGTCAAGTCAAATAGAGTTCAGATACATGCAAATTACCACTTGATCCACAGTCATGTTTCACTTGCATCATTCAACATCTCAAAGACCAACTGACCTCTTTCACAACTACAAATGGCTATAGCAGGAGGAAATGAAAGTCTCATGCAAGCATAATGTTCTTGATGATCTTAGGACATCCATGTGTCTTATCCTCAACCATCAGAGTACTGAGTCTATGTTCCATTGCACACTAAATCAAAATGTATGATGCATACATAAGATGATGTCACACACCTATTTTCCAACCAACCTAAACAAATGAGCTAATAAGGTTAGCGTTCTATCCTCCTCCAGTTGACTGAGTGGGCAGATGAAGACCACGTGGCTTCCTATTTTCCAGCTAGCTAACACAGAAACAATAGATGAGCACTGAGCTTATAGAGGGTGGAAGAATGCTGGCTCTGAGGGGCACTGTTTGTATTTTTTTTTACTGGGGCATAGATACCATCAACTGTTGTGTAAAAGCCATCCATCAGGTGGTTTAATAGTAAATAAGTGGGTATACAGTGAGGGAAAAAAGTATTTGATCCCCTGCTGAATTTGTACACTTGCCCACTGACAAAGAAATGATCAGTCTATAATTTTAATGGTAGGTTTATTTGAACAGTGAGAGACAGAATAACAACAAAAATATCCAGAAAAACGCATGTCAGAAATGTTGTAAATTTATTTCGCATTTTAATGAGGGAAATAAGTATTTGACCCCCTCTCAATCAGAAAGATTTCTGGCTCCCAGGTGTCTTTTATACAGGTAACGAGCTGAGATTAGGAGCACACCCTTAAAGGGAGTGCTCCTAATCTCAGCTTGTTACCTGTAAAAAAAGACACCTGTCCACAGAAGCAATCAATCAATCCGATTTCAAACTCTCCACCATGGCCAAGACCAAAGAGCTCTCCAAGGATGTCAGGGACAAGATTGTAGACCTACACAAGGCTGGAATGGGCTACAATACCATCGCCAAGCAGCTTGGTGAGAAGGTGACAACAGTTGGTGCGATTATTCGCAAATGGAAGAAACACAAAAGAACTGCCAATCTCCCTCGGCCTGGGGCTCCATGTAAGATCTCACCTCGTGGAGTTGCAATGATCATGAGAACGGTGAGGAATCAGCCCAGAACTACACGGGAGGATCTTGTCAATGATCTCAAGGCAGCTGGGACCATAGTCACCAAGAAAACAATTGGTAACACACTACGCCGTGACGGACTGAAATCCTGCAGCGCCCGCAAGGTCCCCCTGCTCAAAAATACATATACATGCCCGTCTGAAGTTTGCCAATGAACATCTGAATGATTCAGAGGACAACTGGTGAAAGTGTTGTGATCAGATCAGACCAAAATGGAACTCTTTGGCATCAACTCAACTCGCCGTGTTTGGAGGAGGAGGAATGCTGCCTATGACCCCAAGAACACCATCTCCACCGTCAAACATGGAGGTGGAAACAATATGTTTTGAGGGTGTTTTTCTGCTAAGGGGACAGGACAACTTCACCACATCAAAGGGACGATAGACGGGGCCATGTACTGTCAAATCTTGGGTGAGAACCTCCTTCCCTCAGCCAGGGCATTGAAAATGGGTCATGGATGGGTATTCCAGCATGACAATGACCCAAAACACACAGCCAAGGCAACAAAGGAGTGGCTCAAGAAGAAGCACATTAAAGTCCTGAAGTGGCCTAGCCAGTCTCCAGACCTTAATCCCATAGAAAATCTGTAGAGGGAGCTGAAGGTTCGAGTTGCCAAACGTCAGCCTCGAAACCTTAAACTTGGAGAAGATTTGCAAAGAGGAGTGGGACAAAATCCCTCCTGAGATGTGCGCAAACCTGGTGGCCAAGTACAAGAAACGTCTGACCTCTGTGATTGCCAACAAGGGTTTTGCCACCAAGTACTAAGTCATGTTTTGCAGAGGGGTCAAATACTTATTTCCCTCATTAAAATGCAAATCATTTTATAACATTTTTGACATGTGTTTTTCTGGATTTTTTTGTTGTTATTCTGTCTCTCACTGTTCAAATAAACCTACCATTAAAATTATAGACTGGTCATTTCTTTGTAAGTGGGCAAACGTACAAAATCAGCAGGGGATCAAATATTATTTTTACCTCACTGTAATTATGCAGGAAGACGAAAGACCTGTCGGCTAATTGATACTTCAGAGACGAAAAAGTCTAGCTTTTAAGTGCTGGGTTACATTCAGTCTAGATACTCACAGGTAGTTGGCCAAGTTGTGCTCTTGTAAGGTGTGTGTTTCAAAGCCGTGAGGCGTCGTGTCAAAGTAGTCATTACCGATGCCACAGATGAAACATTTGGTCTGAGGAGAAAAATAGATTAAACACTCAAACATTGTCGTCTGTTGACCTGCACTACAGATGAAAGTAAACCAAACTCTCTCACCTCCATATCCTCTTTCACTTGCTCCTGTTGGTCTCTCAGCTCTCCAAAAGCATCAATGATCAGACCTACGGCCACACAACCAACAGTGAAGATGTCTCTTTATGGACAGGGCAATTTAACACAATTCTCCTCCCCCCACAGCTTTTTGTATTGCGTGTAAAATATTTAAATGGTTGAACAGCATCTGACTATGGGAAGCAGCATCACTTTAGGCAGTGGTGTAAAGTACTTAGGTAAAAGTACTACTAAAGTAGTTTTTTGGAGTATCTGTACTTTACTATCTGTACTTTACTATATATATATATATATATATATGTCCAACCAATCCCGTTAACGGGATTTTCTCGAAGGGGTCCTAAAAGGAAAGAAATTAACTTTTAACAAGGCACACCTGTTAATTGAAATGCATTCCAGGTGACCATCTCATGAAGCTGGTTAAAATAATGCCACGAGTGTGCAAAGCTGTCATCAAGGCAAAGGGTGGCTACTTTGAAGAATGTCAAATATATTTCTTTAACACTTTTTTGGTTACTACACGATTCCATGTGTTATTTCATAGTTTTGATCTCTTTAATATTGTTCTACAATGTAGAAATTAGTTCAAATAAAGAAAAACCCTTGAAGATGTGTCCAAACTTTTGACTGGTACTGAATATTTTTTTTCCCCTTTTTCTTCGCAATTTCATGATATCCAATTGGTACTGTAGTTAGTCTTATCCCATCACTGCAACTCCTGTATAGACTCGGGAGAGGCGAAGATCGAGAGCCATGCGTCCTCCGAAACACGACTCTGACACACTGCTCGCTTAACCCGGAAGCCAGCCACATCAATGTGTCAGAGGAAACACCGTCCAACTGGCGACCGTGTCAGCGTGCATTCCCCCGGCCCGCCACAGGAGTCGCTAGAGTGTGATGGGACAAGGACATCCCGGCCAGACAAACCATCCTCTAACCTGGACGACGCTGGGCCAATTGTGCGCTGCCTTATGGGTCTCCCGGTCACGGCCGACTGCGACACAGCCTGGGATCGAACCCGGATCTGTAGTAATGCCTCTAGCACTAATATAAAACATTTTTGACAACTTTTAGTTCACTAAATTCCTAAAGAAAATAATGTACTTTTTATTCCAAACATTTTCCCTGACATCCAAAAGTAAGTTTTTTGATTGCTTAGCAGGACAATAAAATTGTCAAATAATTCACGCACTTATCAAAAGAACATGTGGTCATCCCTACTGCCTCTGGCCTGGTGGACTCACTAAACACAAATGCATCTTGTGTAAATAACAAGAAAATGGTTTTGAAATTATTTATACTTTTACTTAAGATACTTAAGTATATATTAGCAATTACATTTACTTTTGATACTTAAGTATATTTAAAACCAAATACTTTTACTCAAGTAGGATTTTACTGGGTGACTCACTTTTACTTGAGTAACTTTCTATTAAGGTATCTATACTTTTACTTACCACTTGTTTTAGGGTACAGGCTATATCTGTCTGTGTGTTCTGGACTTACTGTGAGGTGAGCAGTCAGTTTGAGTGTCTGTGGGAGAGACATGAGGCTGACTGATTGTCTGAGGTGGAAAAACCATTGGAAAGTTTGAGGCTTTCTGACTGTGAGAGAAACATTACTGTGTGTAAGGGCCTGGTGGAGACAGACAGACCGAGCTATGGGTCTCTCTCTATGGTTGATTAATCCCCTCCCTACACAGCCCTTTCCACAGCCCCTTCCAGCCCACAGGGAGCAGGGTGACTTTGACACCTGGGAGCCAGAGTGACACTTACCCTGCTGGGTCTCACCCTGGTCCACTTCGCTGTCCCAGATACTGCCTCCTGTGACCCAGACTAGTACAGTACGTACCCTGTATGATGGCCAGCAGGATGACGATGACAAAGAAGAAGAAGGTGATGTCGAAGAGGATGCGGTAGAGCTCGTACGGGTCGCCCGCAGGGTCCTCGATCTCATCCCCGATTCCACCCCCTGCCCTCACACCAACGTACATGTGGAACAGGTAGCACTGATGGAGGAGAGAGAGACAGAGAGAAGGTGAGAAAGAGAGTGAGGCTGGATGGAAATGGAATAGATCCATTCACAAGGCACCAAACAGGACGGTTAAACTGGGCTGGTGTTTAATTTATAGATTTTTTTACTCCCCACATTATGATGTTAGTGGAAAAATCCAAGGACTCACAGTCATCATGTCGTCACACTTCATATCGGGCTGGTTGTCATCCTCACTCTTGTTGTAGAACTTGCGGAAGAAGTTGAAGGCCACCACAGTGTACAGATAGACCACCACTGCCAGGAGACCTACAGTCAGAACCAGCTGAGACAGAGAATACCTCAGGTTACTTCCACTGTGATGTACTTTATCTCTATGGTTAATACCAAGGCAGAACTAGAGCTCTGACTCAACACTGACCCCCCTGTTGCCTGGTGGCCAAACTGCACCCACCTGTTTGCCATTGTGGGTGACCGAGGACAGGATGGTCCGGAGGGTCTTGAAGCCCATGGCGATGTCCAACAGATGGGCAGCGAAGAAGAAGTTGTTGTAGTGACCCAGGATGGACATGGTGGTGTACCACACCAGGTACAGGAACGACTGTAGGGACACACAACATAGAAACAGATGAGTCAGATCAAGTCAACAATAATGTGGTGTTATCATATACCAAATTATGCTCTTTGTAAATGTGTAACACTTACATTGTCTGTAAACACCACACCCATTTTCCAGCATTGGTACTTGGTGTCAATAGAGCTCAACCTGTCAAAAGAGGTGGATTGATGTGAATGGTATTGTTTTTGACTTCACTCTGTGTATGCTAACCCGACAACTCTATTATAGGCCACTCTCCCAGGGTCTCACCAGGACACCAGCGATGCCTCCTTCACCACCGTCTCCTCTGTGGGGTTGAAGTCCAGAGCACTCTTATCCAGCCCCAGCAGCTCTGCTATCCTCTCTGCTCCATACAGATCTCCGTACTTATTGATCACCTAACAGCAGCAGGCCATGATAACAAGGTGAAATAGAGTAAGTAGTAGAAATAGTATGTGCATGTTCAAGTCATATTGATCTGGTGAATAATTAATACAAATTCCACCAAGAATTAATTAAATGCTGTCTACTTACCTTGCGTTTCACAAACTTGTCCCAGTAGTTATTAGGGAAGGAACTATAAAAAAGAGGATGGAAAATATCGTTATTACAAATTAAGCTACAAGACAGGGAGTTACAAACAAAAACCTTGGTATAAACAAGTAATCCACAATCTGAAAACTACATTCAAATAGCAAAAAGTTGATGATTATAGTTTGCGGTGATGATTATAGTTTGAGGTGATGATTAGAGTCGTGCTCTATATGACTCACGGGGTGTTGATGACGAGGCGGTCCCACTGTCCTTTGATGTCATCGTCTGACGGCTGCTCTGTGATGTACAGGCCGTCAAACTCCAACTTCCTGGCGATCTCCTTTTCTCTCTTGAACACCACCAGAGGTACCTTGGGGACACGGACAGACGCACAGAGAGAACATTAGATCACAGCCCTACAAGGTACTGTCTGAGATAATATCATCACACGCTGGTGTTTACCAAATACACCTTCAGAAAAGGGGGGAATAATGTATTGATGGTAAATTAGTTCCCATATTACAATATAAAGGACTTTAACCATTTGAAAACTGCTGTGTTTATTATTAGTCCATTATAATGATGAAACATTTATTCTCAAGGGATATTATAAATATGTTGGTATGTGTGCATATAAGTTAGTTATCTGTATGTGTGTGATTGAAAAATGTACCTTTAGGTAGTAGTATCCCACCACACACAGGAAAGAGATGACTGTGTGTAGTATGGCCAAGAAGCGCAGTGTAGGTGCCATGTAGCCTGTGCTCTCCTGCAGGACAAAATACTCCATCCCACCTTCATCCTCCTCTTCATCAGTAGCTCCACCTCCATTCCAGGGATCTGGATCATCGTCATCCCTGTCATCTCCAGTCACCTGACACAACACACGCTCAGTGCATATCCATGACAGCCCAATAGTAACACTGTGCTCTATTTGATTAGATAGGGTTTGACTTACTTTGTAGAAGAGCAGAATAAAGTTTATGGCAAATGCAACAAACAATGCCAAGAAACGCAGGTTGTAGAAGTTTCTGGCCAGATAGTTCTGAAAAACACATACAAGCATATATTAGACAAGGATATGCCATACAGCATGCAACACCACAAACACTAATGTGCTATTATGATAACAGGGCTAAATGACGTGAATGGGTATAGCATCAGTGTGTGGTTTCACCAGCATCTTGGTCTGGTAGATGTCCAGGCTAGAGAAGAAGCTGGCCATGAACTCCTCTGGAGACTCTTTCTTCAGTCCCGGTCTCTTCTTGGGGGCCTTCTTCTCCTCCGGTAAGGGCTCTGGGGGAGCCTCCTCTTTGACTTTGTCCTGGTCCTTCTTCTCCCCATCCTCTGGGCTGTAGACACAAACATACACATCAAACAGGGTGATGCACAGACAGACCAAAAGACAACAAGCACCCTCACCAAATCAGTTCAGCTTCCAGCAGGAGCAAAACAAATGCTGTTACGGCTGAGTCAGGTAGGGAATCTTGTGTTCACACTGAGAATCAAATCAGGTGCAATCACATCACATCAAGGACGTATGAGGCCACTCACTCTGCTTTCTCTGGCTCGGCTTTGTGATCTCCGTTGGTAGGCTCCTTAGTCGCAGCCTCCTTCAAGAAACACATGGAATCCTGGTAAACACATTCATGTTCATAATGGAAATAAATAAATAAAAACTTTGGTACACTTTTTCTCTGAGCATACTGACGGACAAATCTGAAGAAATGTTTTAAATTCGGCCAAAGCATTTGTCTACAATGTGAGTGTTTGATATTGTACTATATTTAGTCTTTGGGGTTACTGTTTTTATTTTATTTTTACATATTTCATGAATCAAGCCATGTGAATACATGTTCCAAATTAAATTCCAAGACTGTTGGAAAAGCATTCCAGGTGAAGCTGGTTGAGAGAATTCTAAGAAGATGCTAAGCTTTCAAGGCAAAGGGTGGCTACTTTGAAGAATCTCAAATATAAAATATGTTTTGATTTGTTTAACACTTTTTTGGTTACTACATGATTCCATATGTGTCATTTCATAGTTGTGACGTCTTCACTATTACTCTACAGTCGTGGCCAAAAGTTTTGAGAATGACACAAATATTACTTTTCAAAGTCTGCTGCCTCAGTTTGTATGATGGCAATTTGCATATACTCCAGAATTTTATGAAGAGTGATCAGATGAATTGCAATTAATTGCAAAGTCCCTCTTTGCCATGCAAATGAACTGAATCACCAAAAAACATTTCCACTGCATTTCAGCCCTGCCACAAAAGGACCAGCTGACATCATGTCAGTGATTCTCTCATTAACACAGGTGTGACTGTTGACGAGGACAAGGCTGGAGATCACTCTGTCATGCTGATTGAGTTCGAATAACAGACTGGAAGCTTCAAAAGGAGGGTGGTGCTTGGAATCATTGTTCTTCCTCTGTCAAACATGGTTACCTGCAAGGAAACACGTGCCGTCATCATTGCTTTGCACAAAAAGGGCTTCACAGGCAAGGACATTGCTGCCAGTAAGATTGCACCTAAATCAACCATTTATCGAATCATCAAGAACTTCAAGGAGAGTGGTTCAATTGTTGTGAAGGCGGCTTCAGGGCGCCCAAGAAAGTCCAGAAAGCGCCAGGACCGTCTCCTAAAGTTGATTCAGCTGCGGGATCGGGGCACCACCAGTACAGAGCTTGCTCAGGAATAACAGCAGGCAGGTTCTGAGTGCATCTTCACACAGTGAGGCGAAGACTTTTGGAGGATGGCCTGGTATCAAAAAGGGCAGCAAAGAAGCCACTTCTCTCCAGGAAAACATCAGGGACAGACTGATATTCTGCAAAAGGTACAGGGATTGGACTGCTGAGGACTGGGGTAAAGTCATTTTCTCTGATGAATCCCCTTTCCGATTGTTTGGGGCATCCGGAAAAAAGCTTGTCCGGAGAAGACAAGGTGAGCGCTACCATCAGTCCTGTGTCATGCCAACAGTAAAGCATCCTGAGACCGTTCATGTGTGGGGTTGCTTCTCAGCCAAGGGAGTGGGCTCACTCACAATTTTGCCTAAGAACACATCCATGAATAAAGAATGGTACCAACACATCCTCCGAGAGCAACTTCTCCCAACCATCCAGGAACAGTTTGGTGATGAACAATGCCTTTTCCAGCATGATGGAGCACCTTGCCATAAGGCAAAAGTGATAACTAAGTGGCTCGGGGAACAAAACCTTGATATTTTGGGTCCATGGCCAGGAAACTCCCCAGACCTTAATCCCATTGAGAACTTGTGGTCAATCCTCAAGAGGCGGGTGGACAAACAAAAACCCACAAATTCTGACAAACTCCAAGCATTGATTATGCAAGAATGGGCTGCCATCAGTCAGGATGTGGCCCAGAAGTTAATTGCCAGCATGCTAGGGCAGATTGCAGAGGTCTTGAAAAAGAAGGGTCAACACTGCAAATATTGACTCTTTGCATCAACTTCATGTAATTGTCAATAAAAGCCTTGTAATTATACTTCAGTATTCCATAGTAACATCTGACAAAAATATCTAAAGACACTGAAGCAGAAAACTTTGTGGAAATTAATATTTGTGTCATTCTCAAAACTTTTGGCCACGACTGTACAATGTAGAAAATAGTAAAAATAAAGAAAAACCAAATATGCTCTGACATGTACCGTGAGACCTTATATAGACAGGTGTGTGCCTTTCCAAATCATGTCCAATAAATTGACTTTACCACAGGTGGACTCCAGTCCACCTGTGGTAAAGTTGTAGAAACATCTCAAGGATAATCAATGGAAACAGGATGCACTTGAGCTCAATTTCGTGTCTCATAGCAAAGGGTCTGAATACTTATGTAAATAAGGTATCTTATTTTTTTTATATATTTGCAAACATTTCTAAAGACATATTTTCGCTTTTCATTATGGGGTATTGTGTGTAGATTGATGAGGAAATGTTTTTATTTAATCCATTTTAGAATAAGGCTGTAATATAACTTTGTTTGCTGAAGCGCGAAGGCCCACCTGAACTCCCTCCTGTATTCACATGACTTGAATAATTAAATATGTAAAAAAAAAAAAGGTAACTCACTGTGTCCAAAGACTAAATATAGTGTGATACAGAAACTGCTGTTGGTCACAAACGACAATGAGTTGAACCATACATTTGGCACATTTGGGCTTAGAACAGGTCAAATAACAATGCTATATGGTTTTAGTCATTTTAATGATTTTCACATTTTCTCCAAATTCTAACTTTGACTGACACTGTCAATGTGGCCTGTCTATAGACACCAAATGTCATGCATTTACACCAAACAGAATTTGTTCTGTGGCACATTTTGAGAAGAATGGTTTAAACTACAGTTCATTTTCAGACCTTACCATTACGTGACATATACATAACAGAGGCCTGATTTTACACAGATAACCATTACTCTTTTAATAAAACTGAATATGTGTAATTTCTGAGGATATTCAGATACCGACCTTGGCCTTCTTCTGCTTGACGGCACTGGCTAAAGAGGGGGCGTCGACCCCCACCACCTCACCCATGTCCCCCAGACCTGGCTCGGGCGCATGCTTTCCCCCCTGGCTCTTGGTTTGGATGTTAAGCAGCTCAGCCATCAGATCTGCCTCTGCCTTGTTCCCCTGGCCCATGTGGCCCATCTCTGCCACAGATGACGCCTCACTCGCCTCCATCTTCTCTGTCTCCAGCACGTCACCATGGATACCAAACTGTGTGGGGTCGGGCATGTTCCCCAGGATGTCTGTGACCTTCATGTTCTTGGCCCCCTCCACCAGGCCCCCGCCAAACATGGAGGACCACAGGATATGGAAGAAGCCCCACACCAGGTTGTAAAGGAAGCGGAAGAGGCCCATGATAATCATCCAGAAGAATGAGAAGAAGCCTTGGACCATCTCCCTCACACTCATCTTCCTGAACCTCCTGTACTGCCGCCTCATGCTTTTGAAGGTCAGCAGCTGGCGGAAGCTGGACAGGTTCTTCCGCATGGAGACGCAGGAGTTGGTGAAGGCGGAGTGAGACTCCATCATGCTCTCCTCCTCTTCCTCCTCTGGCTCCTCCGTCACACTCTGGCTGTCCTCGTCGTCCTCCTCGGGACGCTCCACTGCGTCAGGCTCAGAGATCTGTGAGGCCAGCTGCATCTCAAATATGGTGTCCTCACAGAAGTTGACAAACAGCTCCATCTTCTCGCTCTCTCCACCCTCATTCACCACGTCAAAGATAAACTGTCTCTTAGACTCTTTGACTTGGGGCTTCTCCCACTGTGTACGACTAGACTCGCTGATCTCAAAGTAGACCCTCTCGATGCGCTTGGCTCCGCCCATAATCTCTATGCGGCCCAGGTAGGGCTCGAAGTAGCTTATCACGCTCTCAGCCAGGTCCAGGAAGGTGGCCAGACGGGCATCGTGAGGCATGTGTTCTGACAGGTTGGTGAGCAGGACCGCCACGTTAAAGCCAATGTCCTTGGCCGGCTCATGAAAGCGCTTCACAAACTCCTCGTAGTTGAACATGTCGTTCTCGTCAGCCTCGGCGCAGGAGAGCAAGAACTCGATCTCCGACTGGGAGTACTGCTTCTGATTCTCCATGGACTTCTGGAACTCCTTCTTGGAGATCACTCCCTTGCTCTCTGGGTCGTACTCCTTGAAGTTGTCCGAGGTGGTCAGGTCTTTGAGTTTGAGGAACATGTCGAAGAACTTGAGGATCATCTCCACATTGCTGGAGGACTCCACCAGGGTGTCCACCATCTGTTTCCCGATGGTTCCGTTGACAACGTTTCCTGTGGGGTTACTCAAGTTTAGAACACGTGTCAAACACAAAGGATTCGGTCCGTGACACATTTCTATCTGTCCCACGCAATGATTTGGGTTGTCAATACATTTTGGCCTGCTTACATACTGCTGTGCTGCACTACAAGTCAGCAAGCACAGCAGTGGATTGCCATACCCACACACAAGCCAGCCAGTGTGCTGTATCATATAATCACTAATGGCACTGACCAAATCTTCTACCAGACCGAAAGTTTAAAAGTGTTGTAGGCTAAATGTCCATGCCAACTTCTGGTTGCAACAGGTCATTGCTGTAGCCTTCAGAACATGCCATCTTGGTTGTCAAAAAGTTACAAGATAAAGTATTCACATGTGGGTATAAATTACTACTAAAGGACAATAGGACACACAAGCGAGTATAAATGAGTCAACAGCTGAGTCATCTACTTTATGAAATTAAGATGACATATGTCATTGTTTTAAGATGGTCATACCATGGATCATTTAGCTATGTTTTGGAATTTTAGGTCCCCTTTAGGTATCAAAACTGCCTCCATACTTCCATTTATTTTCTAAAACCGGTACCTGTTACCTTCAGACGAGTCACAGGAGTCATATAGCAAAACGGAAAACAACATCATGTTCATGGGAATCCCCCCTTTCCATAGAGTTTTGTAGGTCAAATCGTTTGAATGCTTCAGACGTTTTCGTGAGAAGATCGATTTTCGGGTCTGACAAACACCATTCTAGTTCTGATACCTTTCACCGCAGATGCGGAAGTGCGATATATCGGTGGATGCGGTGGATTGAGAAGCATCCAATGCAAAAAAAAACATTGATATCTCTAGATTAAATTGACAGATTTTGATGGGGATTATTTTATTATGTTACTTATGGCAAAAACGAAAGTAGGGTGGTTGGTCAGGGTTGATGAGTAGGTTTTTAACGCGAACATCTAGCAACCCAACGGTTGCAATTTCGAATCTCATCACGGACAACTTTAGCATTTTAGCTAATTAGCAACTTTTACCTACGTACTACTTTTTAGCAACTTTGCAAATACTTAGCATGTCAGCTAACCCTTCCCCTAACCTTAACTATTTTAGCTAACCCTAACCCTTTAGCCTAACTCCTAAACTTAACCCTAACCTCTAAACCCTATCCTAGCTAACGTCAACCACCTAGCTAGAATTCTTAGCATATCATACGTTTTGCAGATTCGCAACATATAGTACGTTTTGCGAATTCGTAGCATATTGTACATTTTGCAACTTTATAAGATATAATACATATTGCAATTCGTAACATATATGAAATGGGTGATGGACACCCACAAATTAATACATCTAAAAACCTGTTTTCGTTTTGTCATTATGGGGTATTGTGTGTAGATTGATGAGGATTATTTTTTATTTCATAAATTTTAGAATAAAGCTGTAACGTAACAAAATGTAGAAAAAGTGAAGGGGTCTGAATAATTTCAGAATGCACTGTATGTATCACCTGTTTTAATATGTTAAAATGCTATATATAGCACCCTATGTACATAAGTGGACATTATAAAGGGACATATTATTTGTAATAAAACAATGACCAGTTTGGGTAACAGTTGTATGCAGGTGTTTTGATGTTGTAAAATCAAACATAATGTCAGGCCCACGAATTCGTTGTGTTTTTTCAATACGGCCCGTGGGCTGATTGAGTTTGACACCCCTGGTTTAGAACAAACAATAGAAAGTACAAAGTTACCATAATACAATCTGCTAATTGAATTGTCAAAGTAGAGTGGATAGGTGTTTGATATCATGTAATATCATTCAAGTAAATACATCCGTTTTAAGTGTTTTAGGGACAAAATGGATAGAGCATATGCTGGTAGCGAACGTTCTGTCAGTGCCTCTAGATATGACCACAATGTGTTCCATGATGAGTCACGACTGAGATGAAAAGGTAATAGAACCTTCCAGAAGGGAGAGCATCATCACGATCATGTCCTTCTGCAGGTCCAGCAGCTCCTTCAATAACTCAATCTGACTTGAATCCTGGGGGAGAGGAAACGAAAGCAACTTTGTGACACATCCTTCACCACATCAAAAAGGTTAGCGCGGCTCTCTGTCTGGGGCCAGTCCGCTGCTAATATCCCAGCATGGCATTTGGAGAGATCAAGGCCCTCTGAGAGCGCTAGGTCCCAGCCATCCATCAGCACACAGGCTAATGTCATTCTGTTGGGCCCAAGCAGATGGCTGGGAGGGGCTGACTCATTTTGGGCCTCCTTTGAGCCGGCTCACAGCACATAATAAATCTGAGGAGGGACTTTGATTAGCTTAATCAAAACGCGCCCAACCGCCCTGTCAATCTGTCCACCTGCAAACAGCCCAGCCCCTCTGGATAACCCTGAGATAAACTAAGATGGTACGAGAGGTTTCATTTAGATCCCATCTGGGTTATTGGCCACAAAGCACATCTAAGGTGTCTGGCTGTGGGAGTGATGGATCACAGCCTTCATAACCTTTCAAATTAAGGCAGGGAGAAAAGCCTGTCAACTAGACATGTTGCAGAGTACATCTCTGAGCTAAGAGAGACCTCTAGTGGCAACAAAGCAGATTGTTGAACTCTCTATCCACATATAGTTTGATGTTGCATCACATGAATCCGATTCTATTCAATTTCATATCTGATGACATAGATTGAATATTGGTTGAGTAAAAGTGAGTTGATTAGGAAATTGTACTGAGTTGTATTACCTGTGACAGCTTCATCTGCATATTGGCAAACACATGCAGGAATCCCACCACTGCATCCCATAGCCTGCTGTGTGCCAGACTCTGCTGGTTCCCAATACACGGGCCCTGGCGTCACAAAGAGAAGATCACTAAAGTCAGGACGATTGAATCACCATGATTAACCATAGAACACATTCCTGTCTGTGAAGGCTAGTTTCTTCCAACCCAAGAGGCTTGTGTTACCTGTATGTACTCAGTGAGAGAGTTGAAAATCTGCTTGGCCACAGCCAGGGCTTTGGAGAAGTTCCGCTGGCCAGCCTCATCCATGATGTCTTTCCCAGAGTAGTACCAGTAGAAATCACTGATGGATTCCTAATATTGGACAAATCAACATGTAACACATGATACTGTAAACAGACATTACACACAAAGCATATACAGAGTGAAGGTGGGGGATAGTATTTTACCTGCAGTCGGAGCAGGTAGTCCACAGTGCTGATGATGATATTTACGGTGGTCGTGTTCCCTGTTTGAGTCCGCAGGAAGTTTTGGAAGTCTGAAGAAAGAGAAAGTGGTCAAATACCAATGAATCAGGTAATGATATACATAGTACATTGTGGGCAGTAAACACAAATAATTCGGATCTCTCAGAACTAAAGTCACAGGTAGGCTAGAGTACCTTAACCAGTATTGAGGTAAGGTGTTGTAGAAAGTTTTGGACGTACCGTTGTTGTGTCCCTCACAGAGCAGTTGCAGAAACCTAAAGAGATCCTTAGTGAACTCATCGTTTTGCAGTACTTTGGAACCTGGACACAGGAGATGAGATTGACGACTGTCCCCTTTGGGTAGGAGGGGGCTAGAAATCAGGCAACCCCCTCAACCTGATCTAACACAAGCTTACACCATGGCTAGCATAACTTTCACTTCAATACAAAGCTGCTGTCTAGTCCTCAAGCTCCTAGACTAGGAGACTTTGTCATGAAAGTATATGCTCCCTCTATGAGATATTCATATCACTTTGACTTGATATACAGTACATACTGTATGCAGGGAAGGATGTTCGGTATACAACTGCATGGCAGAGCTTTGTTCTGTACTTCAGATACAAGCAAAGCTTTGGGAATGTTATTCTTATTCCTAATTTACTTTATCAAGTAATATTGGTTAGTAATATCAACATAAAGAGACAGACACGTTTCCACATAGACCACAAGCACTAACTTTATATAGGAGGAGAGAGAGTTAAGAGTCAGTCTGGGTCTGATGCTATGGATTGAACAATCTGACCATATGTCTTATTGGAGCATGCATGTGTTCCTTCAGATCAGTATTTTATTATTACATTCCAGACAGAGGGGAGGGGGAACGGGTGGGAGCCGGACGGAGAGCAATCAGGATGGCAGCATTGCGAAATGAGTAGAATCTAAACCATGTATTTACCCCGCTCACTCACGTTGACTGCGACCGATGAGTTAAAATATGATGAGAAGAAACAAACAAAAAAAGCAGACATAAGCAAAGGAGAAGACATTGAGTTTCAATAAGAAGTAAGGAAGAAGAGATCTATATCGACATCACTTTAGGCGTTGGACATACAGTAGACATGCGGTTAAGAGTCTCAGGTAGGTTGGTCTACAGGTTCTGCTGCACAGTTTGGCAGGACTGGTGTTGGACAGGGGGTGAAAAACACTACAGGACTGCAGTCACCATCACTTATGCCTGGTTACATGAGGTGGGAATGAGCTGGAGTATCTAGGAGAACATAGCCATTTACTGTATGCACTCCATTAGATCCAACCGCTTCTATGGTGGGTGATCTATTGTGTATAGATCTGTTTTCTATCATGTTGACAGACAGTGTTCAGATGTCACATGACTGAGGAACATACAGTAGCACAGGCTCATGAACACAGACACAATGACATACGTGACATGGAGATGAGCTTTTTCATCACAAACACAGGAGCGAACGTGGCACGCTAATGCGGCACCATGTATCTGTAGTAGCCCTATCACAGGCCTTCTTCTAACACAACAAAGGCATGGGCCAATCATTAGCTGGTGGGTTGGACATCGGCTGACCAATCGTAATGACAGGTGGTGTATCCTTATGGACTGCTGTTATTGCTTGCTTATAAATATGAAGGAATAGTTTCTCTATGGGCCGATTCAGAATTTACAACAAGGTGTTAATAGGAACACAGTGACCACTTGGTGTAGCACAAGCAGTAAAAGCAACCCACCAAAAATCATATTACCGTAAATTCCGGACTATAAGCCGCAACTTTTTTCCCACGCTTTGAGCCTCGCGGCTTAAACAATGACGCGGCTAATATATGGATTTTTCCCGCTTTCAAAATGTTTTTCTCCAAAAAAACACATTCTGTGACGTGCTCAGTTTTTTGGCGGCATGAAGCTTTCATTAGACCAATGAAATTGCCGAACGGGTTAAGGTCAAACAACTTTTTTGTTTACTGTTTAGATTAAATCGAGCGCTCTCAAACTTCCCATCATTCTGATTACGGTAGTCATTTTGTCACCCTCATCATGGCAAAGACACGGAGAAATGCATATGATGCAGCTTTCAAGTTGAAGGCGATTGATATGGCTGTTGGAAAAGGAAATAGAGCTGCTGCACGGGAGCTTGGTCTTATTGAGTCGATGATAAGACGTTGGAAACAGCAGCATGAGGAATTGACTCAGTGCAAAAAGACAACTAAAGCTTACTGCTAATTTTTTATTTTTTGTTACAAGCCGTGTTTCGTTAAAGCCTATTTATTTTTGTTACAAGCCGTGTTTCGTTAAAGCCTATTTATTTTTGTTACAAGCCGTGTTTCGTTAAAGCCTATTTATTTTTGTTACAAGCCGTGTTTCATTAAAGCCTATTTATTTTTGTTGCAAGCCGTGTTTCGTTAAAGCCTGTGTAAAGTTCATTTGTTTCAATGTACCGGTAGGCACCTGCGGCTTATAGACATGTGCGGCTTATTTATGTTCTAAATAAAAAAAAATTTTTTAATTCAGTGGGTGTGGCTTATATTCAGGTGCGCTTAATAGTCCGGAAATTACGGTAGTTGAATAACGCAATTTTAGACAGGCTTTGTCT
This sequence comes from Salmo trutta, assembly GCF_901001165.1. Lineage (NCBI taxonomy): Eukaryota > Metazoa > Chordata > Actinopteri > Salmoniformes > Salmonidae > Salmo > Salmo trutta. The sequence goes on from NC_042981.1 coordinate 29,850,124, forward strand.
GTGAGCATTCACTGGTTGGCAATCAGAAGATATGCAAGTTATGACCCTGTGGCTGGGTGGGAGGAAGTGGGAGGGATCAGATGAAATCAACATGGAGTCTTTAAAATTATATATTTGTTATCTACTTAATATTTATACTTTATACTTGTTTAGGGTTTTAGACATAACAAATCTGTACGGAGCATCATGGTTCAGCATTCGCCAATAGTACCAAGTGGACTTGACTCTCAAAGGTAAGAAAATTAATTGTTATCTTATAATCAAAACACATCTACAATTACTTTTCGTTAACACAAAACAATTCTAAGATATGCATGTATTTAATATATCAGAACTCAAATGTCATTCCTTTCTGACAGGAAAGAGAGATTCCGCATATGTCTGTCTGAGGTAGTCTAGTGTTTCCCCTCACTTACTTGATCCTTCCTCAGTCACCATCCCAAGACCTTCCGCTTTGTTTTGCCTTTCGAATGCATTCAAATCCAGGACACTAATGATTTTGAAGGAAAGAGAGCCAACGTGGTTTATGTCCTTTAACATGAATAGTTTTGCTCTATTTGAATGTCAAACAGTCAAAGATTTGTTTGTGTGTTGTGATATCATTTTACCTGCAAGACTGCATGAGTCCTGACAAACTCTTGAAAAAGCCAGCATCTCCTTTTTCCTTCAGATAGTCAAGCATTTTCTACAAAAAAGGAAATACACAAAACAAATTGAGCTGTACAGTGCCACTGTACATACTGAAAAGATTGATATGGACCATAAATATTCTGATATACCTGCTGAACCAGTATGTTGCCTCCGTTGAGTATAGAGATGCCCAGCTTCAAGGTAAAGGTCACCATGGGCCCAAGCGTACCTAAAGAGGATAATCAGGGATCATATTGTGTGTGTATGTGTATATGTGTATATGTGTGTGTGTATGTGTATATGTGTGTGTGTGTACCTTTGCTGGCGCTGATCATCTGTAACACCATCTCAGCAGCTCCTCTGTCATGCAGCCTGGCCTGCTGGTACAGAGTCTTCTGTTTCTCCATCTCTTTTTCCTATCAGGTCAACAAACATCATGTAAACACCATGTAAACAAACACAGCTCCTTACAAAACCATTGAAACTAGTCAAATCTAGTATCTCGATGGGAGGTCCAAAACACCTCAAACGTTTTCTCTTTTCCTTCTTCATCTTCTTCTTCTTCATCTTCTGCACAACTCTAAAGACAAAAGCTTTGGTAGTCAGATCTCTGTTGACCTCTACATGACACCAAAGACATGTATCCAAAAGCAGATTCATATATGCTTTGTACCTTTGCCATCATGTCTGCATACGCAATATACAAAGGATCCTCTTCCAAAGAACTGAATGGAAAAGCAGGATAAACATGTGTGAATGAACCTTACATAACTAAACAAATACACTGCATAATAAACACATCTCTCAGGTGCATGACTAAGAACAAATGTGACACAATTACTTGTGCTCGAGGGCCTCTCCCTGTGTGGGGAGAAATGCTGCAGTGTTTTAGTTCAATGCGACAGTTTATCAGCCAAGGGATAAACCAGCAATATTACATAGCACAGATGGAGCTAGCAGCACGATGCCAGGTGCCTAGGTGTGTGTGTGTGTGTGTGTGTGTGTGTGTGTGTGTGTGTGTGTGTGTGTGTGTTTACCTCCGCTCAGTGAGCGCATTGTGACTGAAATGCAGGATGAGCTGATGAAGAGGGTCTGGCTGCATCTCTGCCTCCTCCTCTTCCTCCTCTTCCACCTTCAGTTGGGTCTTCTGCACAAACACCCAGCCACATATTAGAGTACCACCCTACCCTGACAGCCAATCACCTGTCATTACAGCAGTGCCCTTTACCCTCTGAGTGACAAAACGTGCCTACACTGAGTTGATACACATTTTAAAGATCACAATAACTTTACTTTGAATTAGTGAAATTGCAACAAATAAAGTTAGTTGTTGAAATGACACTGCAACACGCTTCAGGAATAACGATTACCAAGGCCAATCTACTGGGCAAAAACTGGTTGAATCAACGTTGTTTCCACGTCATTTCAACCCCAAAAACATATGTGATGACATCTAATCAACATGGAAAACTGACTGGATTTGCAAAAAGTAAGGGTATGGTCTTTTTTTCCCCCCACCCAACCTTTAACCTAAATGACATCGTGAATTGTTTTGTTGATTGCACGTTCAAGTCACGTTAGTTGACAACTCAACAAAATGTGAATCAAAACTAGACGTTGAACTCACGTCTGTGCCCAGTGGGAAGGTATCAAGCAGAAATATGGATAAGTTACTATCCATATGCAGTTACCATTGCCATTATATAAAACAGTCTCCTCTGTACATCACTCACCTTAGAGACAAGGTGTACTTGACAAACAGAAGCACATTGAAATTAGATGCAGAATGTGCAGTCAAACCCTGTCCCACCATGTTGCTTCATTACTAGTGTGATGGCCCATTGAAATCACACAGACTGAAAGCATTCCGGGTATGACACGCCACTCATCAGCAGACCATGCAGGCCCACACACAGGGACATACACACAGTACATTTAGATGACACAGCAGTATCAAGGTTAGCGTCAAGGTGTGTGTTCAGTAGAGATAAAGGGAGGAAGATGGAAGTTAAGCATGACTCTCCATGAGCCTGATCCATACTCTATAATACTTTATACTCGTCTACAACGTTATCCCTGAGCACCACAGATACTCTCCCAATGAAGAGAGGCCACCAGGAAAGGATGGGGCAAAAATAGTGGTAGAGGGAATACTATTCCACATGGTCATCTCTTTTAGGATGTTCCCACTTTCCCTACATTTTAAATCTACCATATTTGTGAAAAGGCTTATAAAGTGTTATAGAGTGTTTATAACCATTTTTCTTCATTGCTGTTTTGATAAATGTAGCAAGTTCTTACACAGGACGGCATGGGGGTTTTGAAGAATTTCAGAGATCTCTAGAATCAAAGTTGTAAAGAAAGCAACCCTTAAAGGGACAGTATATTTGAATTCTTTGATTACAACAAATTCCTCAAACGACATGACTATGACACTATGCTTTGTCCATGCTGCAACAGAAAATTTATGAAGGACACCACACCTTCCATAAATTTCACTAGTAAGCCGTAGCATCGTGGTTGGATGCTCTCTTACCCCTGTAGGAAGGGAAACAGCTCTAGAAACGGACAACGGTACAGTTACAGTACAGTACAGCCGGCACTGACATCCAGGGTGATGTCATGCGTGCCCGTGTAGGCGTTTCAGTTTGCAAGGGACAGAGCCACACAGAGCCAGGGGCAGAACATGGATGACTGGCAGAACCCCTTTGGCACTTGGCGGGCATTGTACTGGCGAAGCGTTTGTGTTGTAGCACAGCCAGGTGAGGACGGAGAGAAGAGACTAGCCCCACAGAGAGAGCACAAAGAGAGGGCTGGGCACTGGGGTGGACAGGTACAGTACTTACTGCCAGGTCCTGCACTAGCTTCTCTTCAAAAGAGTACATCTCTGTTTCTATCCATATTCTCTGATAGCCCAGGAGGAAGAGGTTAATAGAGCGATGCCTGGGGGGGTAGAGGGAGATTAGGAGGGTTAGCAGGGCGGACCAGGAGGAAGAGGAGAGGAGGGGGGTATTACGTTTAAGAACGGTTAATACTGGTTAGTATAGGGCAGGGTTCCCAAACTTTGTCCTGCTTCCCCCCTCCTCTGGGTGCACATTTTGGTTTTTACCCAAGGAGCACACAGCTGATTCAAATAACCAACTCATCATCAAGCTTTGATTATTTTAATCAGCTGTGTAATGCTAGGGCAAAACACAAAAGGTGCACCCAGGGGGGGCCCCAGGACTGAGTTTGGGAAACCCTGATATAGGGCACTGGCAAATCCAACTGGTCACCATTGAGAAACACCTTGGAAGTCTGAACTGTACCCCCCCCCCCCATTTCATAACCCTTTCATGTATACACCAGTAAAAATGATCACAGGACGTATTTATTCTAGAAACATCTACAGTACACTAATGATTAAAGCTAAATAAAATATTTGGTATATAAATTACAGCAACATCGGTACAGAAACCTATAACTTAGAAGAAAAAGCATTTGGTCAGAGTGAATATTTCAGTGATGAGTGTAGCTTTATAGTAGGCGGACCAGTCAGAAAGCCAGTGGGATCACAGTATGAGAGTTATAGTTATGGTACAAACCATGGCTGGGAGGAGGGGGGAGGAACAGGAGGTCACAAACGTTGTCTGAACATTACATTACCGTTAGCATGGAGAGCAGACTGTCATAGTCTGTGTTCTCATGCATTTTTTCGAGCCAATAGCGTTGGTAGGTGTTCAGGAAGTAATTATTACTTTTGTGCCTGAGGGGAGGTACAGTATAGTCATTCAGGAGAGAACATAGAGAGGGTAAAGTAGCAGAGACAGAGTAGTAGATATATTGTAAAAGGGTGGTAAGCCACTGTCACAAAGGGTACAGAGAGAGTTATGTGATAGTATTTGAGGTGGGAAGGAAAAGTACACTGACATTGCATCAAACGTCCTTAACATTTCTAGATTTACCCTGACTCAAAAGGCCAGTGCTTACTGATTACTCAACAATACGATGCAATGTCACATTCTCCAAAAAACAATAACTAGGTGGAATTAATCATTTGGTGACGAGGACAGACATGAAAGCACACATTAAAGATGGCCGACCCAGGTCGGGCTTTTAATTGTTTTTCTCCCCACTGTCTCTCCTCCTGAGTCTCTGTGATTGAGTTACAGTGCAACAGGGCATGAAATTGCTAGTGTCCTTTTCTATTCCTTGATAACTGCCTGAGGCGAGACATTTGTCGTACAGATTAGGGGAGGGACGCTTCATATTAATACAGGGTCAGAGCCCAAGAAAGAGGGGTGAGACTCATGAGGCATAGATAAAGAAATAGTGTAGGGTTGGAAATGAGAGAGAATGCTAAACTTAACACAGCCTGCTGCCTCCCAGTACTGACAGCAGCTGGGGTATTCTATTGTAATATTTATGTTTGTAAAGGACTGACTACACAACATGTTGTGTGATACCTGGGCAGGTTGTAGAGAGGAGCCATGCGGAAGCAGGCCACCACCGCACGCTTTCTCTGCTTGGACAGCAGCTTCTGCCACACACACTTCTTAGACCTCAACGGCTGTTCCACCTACATTGAATAAATGAAGACAAAATATGTAAGTTGTAATATAACATACGAAACAGGGTGTATGGTTTGGTTCACAAATGTGACTATTATCAAGTTGAGTAAAGATCAGAGAAGCAGGACATAAAGCATCCAGGATAGAGATCACAGCTTAAGGATCTATAACATGGATATAAGTGGCCCAGATAGAGAAGTGGATGTAGGCAGTAAGGGGGATGCATGGTGCAGCCAGCCACTGACCTGCTCCAGATGGAAGACTGCAGCTGATATGCTCTGGACTCTGAACACTGTCCTCTCAGGGTCTGGAGGCCCCTCGTTCTTCACCATCACATCCTTATACAGGTTCAGCTGCCACCTCACTGCAGGGTCATCTGACTGGGGTTGGGTTAGTACAGTGTAGGAGTTAGAAAACATCACAGATTTTTGATAGAGTTGCTCGTTTTATGGATTACAATAATGCCATAATATACAGCTCACCTTTTCTTGAAGGTGCAAATTTTGCCGCACATGTTCCTTCACTTCATCATCTGTGTCCTTCTGTTGAGCAAAACATGAAAACAATTAGATACACTGTCATCAGGTAGTGTGTGGCCAGTGATACCTGATCCTCAACCAGCATGGGTCCGTGTGGGCTAGGCAGGCCCTCTCACCAGGAGGTAACGTGTCTTGGCCAGGGAGATGAGCTCCTGGTCCCCGGGGGTGCACATGTTGAGTCCCATGGGCAGCATCTTCTTCAGGGCAGCAACGATCAGGGAGGTCTGGATGGAGTAGAACTCTCCTCGCTTCCTCTTATGCTTCCTCTCCTGGTCCTGACCCCCTGACTGTTACCAGGACGGAATGACATTAATAATTTCACCTGGCACTCACTGAAAAAAGATCTGAGTTACGTCTCAAATGGCACTCTATTTTCTATATAGTTCACTACTTTTGTGTGCAAGTTGTGCACTCTATAGGGAATAGGGTGCCATTTGGTAATATATCAGATGGGCCACACCCTTTTTATAATAGCCAATGCAGTCACTTTCTAAATTGCTACCTTGTTCTAACTGTGCTGTATTTCACTGGAGCTTATTTCACAGTGGGAGCACAGCACACTGAACGCTGAATTAAACCTATGGGTAGCAGAGGGAACTAAGGCATTGTTTCATCGCTAGCGGCTGAAAATATTTGCCCATGAAGCATTTCAAATGTAGCTATAGCCTGAAAGCAGCATTCGCTCACAGTTTGCCTGTACCCATACGGTGAGGTGTTATAGAAAAAGGACTGCACTGAGAAACACAAAATGGAAGAAGCTGGCACACAGGAGACACTCATATTCAACTCAGCAAGAGAGAAAGAAACCCCATTAACTCTATGGATGCACACACACACACACACACACACACACACACACACACCTCCGCCCAGTACAGGAGCTGAGTGACACAGGCTGACTACAAAATACATTTATAAATCTATATTATTCAGTTATTGCACCCACAGTGCTCATGCGCGCCAACGAGTGTCTGCGTTGCCAAGGGCTAAAATAGAAGTCAGTTCTATTTCTGACGCAGATCGCGCTGCAAGTCCTGCCTCTCCCATCTCCTCATTGGTTTATAGAAGCAGGTACCCACGTGCCATCTCCTCATTGGTTATACCCATGTGGATGACTGAAAGACGAACGAGGTAGATGGCGGTAATGCAAAGTTGCCAATCGCAATATAAAGTCAAGAGAAGAAAAAGCCTAGAAGGGGAAGAGACTAGAAATTATTCGGTTAACCGTTTTATGTGGGGATTCATTGTCGGAGTGGAGGACCTTGTGCATTTCAGGTAAAATAACAACTCAATGTTTATATCCCAGGACATATTAGCTAGCAACAGCAAGCTAGCAAAATAGGACAAATTAGCTAGCAAGTGCAAGCAAGCTAGCTAGCTAAATTGCCATAAAGGTTTAATGCTTTTCGACCTGTCCCCAAATTAATGTAATTGGTTCAGAGTTTGTTTTGATATTTTAACCTGCTTGTCGTGATCGCGTTTGGTGTGGGGGGACAAAATAAATGTATGCACGATGGCGCACGCGCACAGCCGGTTTGGGTTCCGTGTAATAGAGACAGCCAGTGGGAGGTAGGTGCCACACACACCAGCGCAGGATATCCATCACCCAGAAACACCAGTGACGTGATCATGTTATTTGTCATGGGCGTGTTGACTTGGGACATGTTCGGCCCATAAGGGAATGAGAAACACTCGTTATGATGACAAGCAGGGTTGATGAAGGAGGGGTGATAAGCGTTAATGATTGGCTGGTGTAATGTGTTAACAGCAAGGCAGGGCAGACTATTGTGGTCCCGTGTGGCTCAGTTGGTAGAGCATGGCACTTCCAGTGAATGAAGTGTACAAGCAGACAGGATTAAAAAAATAAAACTATCCACAAATCTATTCCCTGTACCTGAGGTGGTGACATGGCTTCTGTTTGTGAGGGAAAATTAGTTGTGTTGTTTGGCCACGGGGGATATGAGTGTTAGGGTTGCTGGAGCAGGGAGAGAAAAAGAGCTGAATCTGCAGAATGGAGCCCAGTAACAAGGCTCAGCTGGAATGTGCTGACAGATAGCAGCAGGAGGTTGGACTGAGGTTAGCTGGGTTAGGATGTGAACATACATGACCACAGGGGTTGCAGAGTGCTCCAAGCTTTAGTAGTAGAGCTCTCCAGCAGTGGGAATATGCTGTACTGTTTTGCAGGGCGCAACTTTCAATGAAATTGCATTTCTGTCCCCCCCAGTTGTATCATTGGAATGTGATACAAAACGAGGCAATAGAGTGCTTTAGGACCCTGCAGATGCCTCCAAGCGGTCAGGTAGGCTGAGGGAGTGCTTATTTCACTGGATACACTTCTAAAAGCAAAGTTGCACCCCTGCTGTTTTGTCTGTCTCAGAAAGCAGCCACATATTAATAAGCCCTACCTTTGACATCTTCGTCTTGCTATCACCAGTCAGGAAAGACAGGTTGTTGATTTCATTCTGAACCACAAAGTTCTGCTCTTCCCTTTTGAAGTTCTGAGGAAAGAGCAATACCAATGTACATGATGAAGACACCTTCTGCTTTTCTCATTTCTCAATCTAAATGTCCTATCCATTTTAATCACTAGTTTGTCCATTGTTGATAAGGATAAATCAATCGTACATGTGATTTGCACCAGAGGATGAAGATCTCAGCCACCATTCTGAAGAGTTCATTGGAGTCAGCGTCTGGTTCTTTTAGCCACCTGGACCTGCAGGAGAAAGGAGAGAGAAGAGATGATTATTATACACTCACCAGCCAGTTTATTAGGTACAGCCATTTAGTACCCCCCCACCCCCACCCCACCCCTTTGCCTCCAGAACAGCCTGTATTTTTCAGGCATGGATTCCACAAGTCGGAAACATTCCACAGGGATGTTGGTCCATGCTGAAGCGATGGCATCACACAGTTTCTGCAGTTTGGACGGCGGTACACCACCGCCACCAGCCTGTATTGTTGACACCAGGCAGGATGGGTCCATGGACTCATGGACTTTGCCTACGCCAAATCCTGGCTCTGCCATCAGCATGCATGACGCAACAGGAACTGGGATTCGTTGGACCAGGTGATGTTCTTCCACTACTTAACTGTCCAGTGTTGGTGATCGTGCACCCACTTGAGACGCTTCTTGTTTTTAGCTGATAGGAGTGGAACTCGGTGTGGTCATCTGCTGCAATAGCTCATCCGTGACAAGGATTGACGAGTTGTGTCATTCTGCACACCACTGCGCCGTTATTTGTCTGTTTGTGGCCCGCCTCTTAGCTTAAACGATTCTTGCCATTCTCCTTCGAGCTGTTCTCGCCCACAGGACTGTCGCTGACTGGAAGCTTTTTGTTTGTCACACTGTTCTCGGGAAACCCTAGACACTGTCGTGCGTGAAAAGCTCAGGAAGGGGGCCGTTTTGCCCATTCTAACATACTTTTTCCAACCTACACTGTGAATGTTGAAACGATGTATTCAATATAGACAAGAAAAATACAATAATTTGTGTGTTATTAGTTTAAGCACACTATGTTTGTCTATTGTTGTGACTTAGATGAAGATCAGATCAAATTTGATGACAAATTTATGCAGATATCCAGGTAATTCCAAAGGGTTCACATACTTTTTCTTGCCACTGTACGTACACACACAACCAGTCAAAAGTTTGGACACACCTACTCATTCAAGGGTTTTTCTTTATTCTACATTGTAGAATAATAGTGAAGACATCAACACGATGAAATAACACATATGGAATCATGTAGTAACCGAAAAAGTGTTAAACAAATCAAAATATATTTTATATTTCAGATTCTTCAAAGTAGCCACCCTTTGCCTTGATGACAGCTTTGCACACTCTTGGCATTCTCTCAACCAGCTTCACCTGGAATGCCTTTCCAGCAGTCTTGAAGGAGTTCCCACATATGCTGAACACTTGTTGGCTGCTTTTCCTTCACTCTGCGGTCCAACTCATCCCAAACCATCTCAATTGGGTTGAGGTCAGGTGATTGTGGAGACCAGGTCATCTGATGCAGTACTCAATCACTCTTCTTCTTGGAGGTGTTGGGTCATTGTCCTGTTAAAAAACAAATGATAGTCCCACTAAGCACAAACCAGATGGGATGGAGTATCACTGCAGAATGCTGTGGTAGCCATGCTGGTTACGTGTGCCTTGAACTCTAAATAAATCACTGACACTGTCAACAGTAAAGCACCCCCACACCTCCTCAATGCTTCAAGGTGGGAACCACACATGCGGAGATCATCTGTTCATTTGTGTTGCGATGTGGGTTCTTTGCAGCAATTCGACCATGAAGACCTGATTCACGCCGTCTCCTCTGAACAGTTGATGTTGAGATGTGTCTGTTACTTGAACTCTGTGAAGCATTTATTTGGGCTGCAATTTCTGAAGCTGGTAACTCTAATGAACTTATCCTTTGCAGCAGAGGTAACTCTGGGTCTTCCTTTCCTGTGGCAGTCCTCATGAGAGCCAGTTTCGTCATAGCGCTTGATGGTTTTTGCAACTGCACTTGAAAGTTCTTGAAATGTTCCAGATTGACTGACCTTTATGTCTTAAAGTAATGATGGACTGTCGTTTCTCTTTGCTTATTTGAGCTGTTCTTGCCATAATATGGATGACTTGGTCTTTTACCAAATAGGGCTATCTTCTGTATACCACCCCTACCTTGTCACAACACAACTGATTGGCTCAAATGCATTAACCTGTCTGGGCTAGGGGGCAGTATTTTCACGGCCGGATAAAAAACGTACCCGATTTCAACTGGTTACTACTCTTGCCCAGAAACGAGAATATGCATATTATTAGTAGAAAACACTCAGAAGTTTCTAAAACTGTTTGAATGGTGTCTGTGAGTATAACAGAACTCATATGGCAGGCAAAAACCTGACAATATTCCAAGCAGGAAGTGGCCTGTCTGAGAATTTGTAGTTCTTCTTTCTTGTCCCTTTCGAAACTACAGTATCTCAGGGGTTACGTAGCACTTTCTAAGGCTTCCATTGGCTCTCTAAAGCCTTCAGAAAGCGGATTGAGGCGTCTTTTGTCTCTGAGCAGAGTATAGTAGCTCAGTTTCTCAGTGGTCTGCCTGGTGACAAAGAGATTGGATATGCTCGTTCACGAGACCATGCTGTTTTTTCTTTCCTTTTTGAATGAATACACTATTGTCTGATTGGAATAGTATCGCTATTTTACGAGAAAAATACCATAAAAATGTATTTTAAACAGCGTTTGACATGCATCTAAGTACGGTAATGGAACATTTTGAATTTTTTTGTCTCGAAATGCGCTCGCGCGTTACCCTTTGGATAGTGACCTGAACGCACGAACAAAACGGAGGTATTTGGACATAACTATGGATTATTTGGAACAAAAAACAACATTTCTTGTGGAAGTAGCAGTCCTGGGAGTGCATTCTGACAAAGATCAGCAAAGGTAATACAATTTTTGTAATACTAATTCTGAGTTTAGTGTGCCCCGAAGTTGGCGGGTGTCAAAATAGCTAGCCGTGATGGCTGAGCTATGTACTCAGAATATTGCAAAATGTGCTTTCGCCGAAGAGCTATTTTAAAATCTGACATAGCGATTGCATAAAGGAGTTCTGTATCTATAATTCTTAAAATAATTGTTATGTATTTTGTCAACGTTTATGATGAGTAATTTAGTAAATTCACCAGAAGTTTTCGGTGGGGATACATTTTCTGAACATCACACGCCAATGTAAAAAGCAGTTTTTTGATATAAATATGAACTTGATTGAACAAAACATGCATGTATTGTATAACATAATGTCCTAGGAGTGTCATCTGATGAAGATCATCAAAGGTTAGTGCTTCATTTAGCTGTGTTTTGGGTTTCTGTGACATAAATGCTTGCTTGGAAAATGGCTGTGTGATTATTTTTGGCTATGTAGTCTCCTAACATAATCTAATGTTTTGCTTTCGCTGTAAAGCCTTTTTGACATCGGACAATGTGGTTAGATTAACGAGAGTCTTATCTTTAAAATGGTGTAAAATAGTCGTATGTTTGAAAAATTGAAATTATTGCATTTTTGAGGTTTTGTATTTCGCGCCACGCTGTTCCACTGGCTGTTGAATAGAGTGGGACGGTCCCACTAGCCCAGAGAGGTGAAGAAAGAAAGAAATTGCACAAATTAGCTTTTAAAAAAGGCACACCTGTTAATTGAAATGCATTCCAGGTGACTACCTCATGAAGCTGGTTGAGAGAATGCCAAGTGTGTGCAAAGCTGTCATCAAGGCAAAGGGTGGCTACTTTGAAGAATCTGAAATCTATTTAGATTTTTTTGGTTACTACATGATTCCATTTGTGTCATTTCATAGTTTTGATGTCTTCACTATTATTCTACAATGTATAAAATAGTAAAAATAAAGAAAAACTCTTGAATGAGTAGGTGTGTCCAAACTTTTGACTGGTACTGAATATGTATATAATAAATTATAAGAGATGAACAAACATTATATCAATATAATATCCTCTGCTCCACAGCCTTGCCCCCAAACCAGTGTAGTCTTGAATTACAATAGGTCCTAGGGTACTGATGAAACACAACCACATCACCTCATTTCACTCCACTGTAAACAACTCAATTAGCCGGCTCACCTGTTATTGTCTACGTAATGGATGAGCATCGGGTAGAAGGCGTAGAGGTCTCTGCAGAGCACAGCGAACTCATCCAGGATGAGGAGCTCAGCCTCCTGGGTGTCTCCCTTACTGTCAGCCTTCAATAGCTCCTCCTCCGTCACCACCTTCACAGTCTTCTTCTTCAGCTTCTCCAGCGTAGGCAGGAAGTGACTCTTCAACAGAACAGCCCTGGCCTTACTGATGATGGGCTGGGCGTACACTGCACGCACAGAAGTCATAGTGAGAAACACATTGTCAGTTGTTTTTCTTAGAAATTAAAAATAAAATAATACAAAAGCACTCTTGCTAGGAATGCAAAAGACAATCTTTTGTCAGTCTATGGATCATCTGATCAGTACTGTATACAAATATGCAGATAGTTTTGCCCTCAAAAGCAGTATGTTTCCTAAAGCTCCAACCCACTGTGACAGACTGCTGTACACTCCCACACAGTAATGCAACCCAACTAACCTGCGATCCTCTTCATCCAGGAGGCCTCGTCGATGCCCAGGTTGCTGTTGAGGATCTTCAGGATGTTTCCCAGGATGAGGCTGAGATGTTCTGAGGTGACGGTGGTGGAACACACACTGCCCCCACTGTGCGGAGACGCCTGGTTCTCTGGGCCCTTCTCCCACCAGTAGGACAGGTAGTTACACAGCATGGGCAGCACCACCTCGATGACGTGGGGCATCTCTGTGTAGCGCGCCCCAGACTCAGACATGTCGTTGATGTCCTTCATCAGGACGTCTAGACGAGGCATCTCCGGACACATCTCCTCCACCGCGTCTGGCATGCCTAGGACTACACAAACACAACACAAACATAACCACAACACAACTGATAAGCAAACCACCATTTAATGCTGTATTATGGTATACAGCATCATAATAGTGTGGAACTCACTGGCGCGTTCGCGGGCAGTCTTGGTGTTGAAAACAGAGCAGGGGTTGTGTTTGTTGAGCAGTGGCTCCAGGAAGGCCACAGGCATGGCGCCTGCCAGGGTGGCCAGACACTCCCCCAGGGCCGGCAGCTGCCTGCAGGGGAGAGGAAGAGACAGACACAGATCACAGCTTTATACTATCTGTGATGTGATAGCAGTCTCATATCAATATGTAAATAATACTACCTTTCCACATAGATGTTTTTTCCAGTCCCGAGTGCATAGAGGCTGGTCAAGATACGATAGCATGACACTTGGACATCATCCACTGAAAACACAAAGCAGAAAGCGTGCTTACATTGATATGCACAGCGTCAGTGACATGATTTAAAGCGCAGTGCTCCACTCCTCCTATCTCCTACAGCTGTAGGTCTTGCTGTGGTCACTCACAGAGCAGGTCCACTCCAAAGTGGTGCTGGGTGATGTGTTCAAACAGGGCAGTGAGGATGGGCAGTAGTGCCACCGTGGTGTAGTTAATGTTCTGGGACACGCCCTTCATCTGTGAGCGGGAGTGGGTGAACTTCCCCAACTTCAGGTTCTCAAGGGTCTTCTCCAGGTCCTCCGCTGCGTTCTCGAAGAACGTCCTTAACCCCGCCTTCACCAGCTCTGAGCCAGACTTCATCACCGTCCTGTCGGAGTGAAGGGGTTAATAATGATGGAGGAGTGTGTAGTCTGTCATTGTTGCCATTTTTGCACACAATAACCACACAATGTCCCCATGTGGGATATTAAAGTTATTGTATTTGAGAACAATCATTTCCGTATGATTGAAGAGTTCCCAAAGGACAGCTTCATTTTCATAGAGAAGAGCCAGCTATACTACAGAGAGCTCCCAAGGGACTGAGATTTCAGCTCCCATCTGACCTGGAATATTTACAGCGCATGATTTATACAGTCAATTATGTAAATATCTAGATTCAAGGGAAGGTTGTCAGTGTAGGTATGTGCAGAAATATTACACCAAAACGGTTTGATACATTAAGCAGATTAGATTAGTCAATATTTTGTCAAGTATATTGTGACTCGTAGTAATGTTTTTTTGATTCTGTGTTGAATCTCCCACAGGGAGGGAGGTGAAAGACAAAGCCTATGGGCAGGCACAGTACAGTAACTACATCCTCAGTGTCAACATCATGTTTAATGCATTGCTATTTTAACCTCCGTTTTTAGAACTGTTGCCTGAAACAACACATTGGTTCTGAAGAACACTAGGAGCCCAGAGCTAGCTACAGTACATGCTGTCTATGCATGCTAAGTCTACTTGTATAAATGCCAGAGGGAGTTTTTTCTCTTAATGTCAATGATTTCAAGATGGCATGAAAAACTAAAACTGGTGAGTATAAACATGGTGTAATGTAAGTAATGTAATGTTGTATAGGTTAGACATGAGGTGGCCTCTTTTCCAATGACATGTGCTGTAGAATTGCTACGCAACAGACCTCTTTCAAACCTTTGATTTCATTTCAAACTGTGGACGTATATTGCGACATAGGACTATAGGACTGAGCTCCACCCACCTGGTGTCCAGTGTGTGGGCCAGGATGTGGAGACAGCTCACCATGGTGGTGGAGTCACTCCCTACAGGAGAACACAGTACAGCGATTAGCACACATATCACACACTAAGTCACTCATGAAAGCGATTTAAAAAAGCGCCAAATCAGCTCCTTACCAAAGAGGGAAATCCTGTGTCTGACAAGAGCTGCCAGTTTACAGAACAGGCTGGAAAAGAGAGAGAGAGAGAGAGAAAGAACGAAAGCAGGGAGGTTAAAGGGTAAGAGGAGGAAAAGATGACAAGAGGAAGGGAGTATTCAGAGAAGAGTAGTGTCATGACGTTGGCCTGTGGGTAAGGTTTATGACCCCCCCATCAATACCTTTCTCCCTTCCCCTCTCTTACTGACCCTACTGAAGGACTGCTGTCCTGTTAAATATAGAGAGTCTGAAACATCAAAGAAATGGGGAAAGGAACCATATTTTGGTAATAAAACCAGTTGGAAATATGCTTGATAACGTAATGAGTATGGAGGTCAGTTCGCTGTTATCTGGGACATTATGACTGATGACAGGACGACATAAACTGTACCTGAGAAAGTATACACCCTCTAGTTATCAGAGTAACATGGAATTGTTATGCAATTGAAATGTTTGATATTGAAATTGTTTGTTAGGAGATGAAATGTAATTTTAGCTTCCAAATGAGAGATTTGGGTTTTCATAAGGAAAGTGCCCTGCCTGATCAGTGGCCCACCCCTGTGAAGAGGAGGGGTTATAAACGATGAAACACATCCTTCCCCCCTCTCCACTATATAAGCCTTTGACGAAAAGATAACCAGGTGGTTCCAGTACGGGAGGTCTGCAGCCTCTACGTTAGAAGGACACACATGTCAAGAACAGAACTAAGCCAACCTCGGCGTGAGCTATGGTATGAACTGGTATGAACTTTGAGCTTATTCACTACAGAAGTGATACTTCCTAGCCGTTGAGTTAGCAGCTGCCGCTGTAGACGGGGGCTAGGAAAGCACGGACGATGGATCCCGTCTAACAGACGGATGAAGATACCACCACGTATCCAATTTACCACCAGAGACATTGTTCCGAGTACAGGAAGATCTGTTGGCCAACCCGGCCAGCATCTACGACCAATCTACCAAAGCGCAGCTCAGAGTAAATATTTATTGCATTTTCCTTTTCCAAATGGGCGGTAATTTAGAATGCATAAGATAATGTATTTACGATAGCATAGTTGCTGTTTGTGGTTCCTAAGTCTTCCCGCTCTTTCATTCAAGCCCAACCCCCTTTCCTTTGTGTAACCAGCCGTCATATCTGTTCCGTCCACCGGGACGTTTTCTGTATGACATCGTTTGTATTCTGTGTATTTGTAATTCTGTGTGATTAGTTTAGGTATTTAGTAAATAAATAATTAAACCCAATTTTGTATTGCTGATTCAACTTGTTAGCCAGGGTTTGTGAAGATAACCAAGAATTTACAACTTTCATTATGAGACTGAAAATAAGATAAGGGTTAATATTGACTGCCATCGATGTAAAATATTACTAAGTATTTTAAGAGTTTATTCGGAAGATAACGGCTCTATAAACATTCTTCCGTGGTGCCCCGACTTTCTAGTTAACCTGTTGGGGCTAGGGGGCAGCATTGTGAATTTTGGAAAAAATATGTGCCCATTTTTAACTGCCTCCTACACCAACTCAGAAGCTAGAATATGCATATTATTGTTCAGGTTTGGATAGAAAACACCCTAAAGTTTCTAAAACTGTTTGAATGGTGTCTGTGAGTATAACAGAACTCCTGTGGAAGGCAAAAATCTGAGAACGTTTCATGCAGGAAGTGGCCTGTCTGACAAGGAGTCGTTCTTCTTGCCTCTGTTTATTGAAGAGTAAGGATCTTAGCTGTAACGTGACAATTCCTAGGGCTCCAATAGGCTCTCAGAACCCGGGAAAAACCTGAACGATGACGAGGCAGCCTCAGGCTGAAACAGATTATCGCCTTTTCCAAGTGTCCCATTAGGTGACAATGGAATGAGGCGCGTGCGTGATTCGACCCCGTGGAGTATTTTAATTCGGCTGTTTAGCTTATTGCAGATTCCCGGTCGGAATATTATCGCTTTTCTACGAGATAAATGGCATAAAAATTGGTTTTAAACAGCGGTTGACATGCTTCGAAGTACGGTAATGGAATATTTAGAATTTTTTTGTTTTGTCACGTTCTGCGCCATGCGCGTGACCGTGATTTAGCATTCTGATAGTGTCTAGAACGCAAGAACAAAACGTCGCTGATGGAACATAACGATGGATTATTTGGGACCAAACCTACATTTGTTATTGAAGTAGAAGTCCTGGGAGTGCATTCTGACGAAGAACAGGAAAGGTAAGAACATTTTTCTTATTGGAAATATGATTTTGGTGAAGGCTGAACTGGGTGGGTGTCTAAATAGCTAGCCCGTGATGGCTGGGCTATGTACTTAGAATATTGCAAAATGTGCTTCATCCGAAAAGCTATTTTAAAATCGGACATATCGAGTGCATAGAGGAGTAATGTATCTATAATTCTTAAAATAATTGTTATGCTTTTTGTGAACGTTTATCGTGAGTAATTGAGCAAACTGTTAGTAAATTCCCCGGAAGTTTGCGGGGGGTATGCTTTTTCTGAACGTCACATGCTAATGTAAAAAGCTTTTTTTTGATATAAATATGAACTTGATTGAACAGACATGCATGTATTGTATAACATAATGTCCTAGGTGTGTCATCTGATGAAGATCATAAAAGGTTAGTGCTGCATTTAGCTGTGGTTTGGGTTTATGTGACATTATATGCTAGCTTGAAAAATGGGTGTCTGATTATTTCTGGCTGGGCACTCTCCTGACATAATCTAATGTTTTGCTTTCGTTGTAAAGCCTTTTTGAAATCGGACAGTGTGGTTAGATTAACGAGAGTCTTGTCTTTAAATAGCTGTAAAATAGTCATATGTTTGAGAAATTGAAGTAATAGTATTTCAAACGATTCAAAAATCGCGCCACTGGATTCAGGTGGCTGTTATGTAGGTGGGACGAATTCGTCCCACCTGTGCCAGAGAGGTTAATTACATTTACATGATTAGCTTAATCAGGTAATATTAATTACAGAGAAATCATTTTATAAGTTAGCATGTCATATCACTTAATCCGGCATAGCCAAAGACACGACAGTAGGTAAGTAGCATACGCAGGTAGTGAGAAACTGTAACTCGCTGCAGGGTTGTGAGATGGTAGTGTACCGACCTGGTGACCATCTCCTTCTCCTTATTAGATGCATAGCCGCTGCTGCTCAGGTTCTTACTGGGAGAAGACAGGAAGTAGAGACAGTGGTTCTTGAAGTACTGGTCTATCAGAGGGAGGAGGACCTAAAGGCAACAAAAACTATTTACAAGATGTGTGACAATCTTTGTGCAATCTCATCTACTGCATTTAAATGTTCATTTGTTTCACAGATTCACAATATTCTCACTTTGGCGAAAAACTTGATTTCTTGCTCATGAGGTGACTTGTCTGTCTTACCACTGGTAGCCATGGCCTCTGAAATGACAAGGTCAAAAGGTAAATAAAGAGAAGACTGAGGCAGCATTGTCCATAACAGAGAAAAGGTAGAGGAGCATTCAAAGACATGGATATGAACGTTAAGCAGGCTCTTACCAAGGTGGGCGATGAACTCCTGGGCTGAGTTCACATACTTGAGGAGCTTCTTGAGGAACTTGTAGGCAAACCTCTTCTCCATGGAGGAAGAGTCCTGCTCCATATCCTTCAGACCTCTACAACAGAGAAGGAAGGGAATGATGAAGTGTAATTCTGTCACACCAACGTCTTCGGTCTTGACTGAAGGTGTCTAGTTTTCACACCCACACATGCACGCACACACGCACTCACTGACCTGGTGATGGCGTAGCCGTTGATCTGCAGGAAGCGGAACATGTCCTGGGCCTTCTCTTTGTCCCGGGCCTTCTCTTTGGCAGTCAGGGTATCATAGGGCACTAGCAGAGGGTGAGTTGCCCCACCTGTAACCACAAACAACAACACTGAAACAAAGAGAACCAATAAATCTCACATTTACTCTGACTACATTCCTCTGGCTCCTCCATCTCACAGTGATTTATAGAATCACCTCTAATTCCAAGGTCATTCTTCTTCTTCTTAGCCCAGATGTTGTGATAATTCTCAGCCACAACCTCCATCATGCCCTTGATCCAAAGAGCAAAGAGAACATCTGTTAATTAAATAACATTCACAGCCTATTCATAAACAAAATAGTTATTTACAGTTACAAAATAACAGCTGTGAGGTTCACTCACCTGTAACTCTCTAGACAGAACCACATTGCTGGTGTCTATTGGTGTTGGGTTGAAACTGTTACCCTGCCAAAATACAATGTGAAAAACGAGTTAGAAGTCAAAAGAAACATTGAACACCCCACTCAGCAGTCCTGGTACATACAGCACTAGGAGGAGTGGACCATCAGACTGAGTACCTGAGAGGAGGACTGGGAGATCTTCCGCATCTTCTCACTCTCCCGTAGGGACATGGTCTCTCCATCCTTGGTCCTGTCAATGTTCCAGCCCATAGCCAGCATGCTCTTCAGAGTCTCCCTCACTGGCAACCTGTGGATCTCCTTCTCCTGAGGACCACAGGAGTTAACACAGCACACAGACACGGATACACACAACAAGAGTTAACAAGAGTTAACAATCAGTTAGGACGTCACTAGTGTTCACATTAGTGCATGCTGTAGTTGAAATTCGAACCCTAAGCTGTGTAATGCTGCAATGAACTACACCTTCTCTGTGAGGCCTTTGTAGGTCCTGAGCTGAGGGTGAGTCTTGGCCTTCTCATCTATACAGTCTCCGTACTTCCATCCCAACATCACCTGAAGTGCAGAGACAAGTATGACCCTTCAACAGAGCTGATATTACATTTTACCAGCTAGTTCTTCAACCCAAATAGGATAGAGTGAGCAACCCTGAAACAAGCCTCATAGTCTTTCTTCCAAGAGAGTACTGGAAAGCCTTTATAAAATACAGTGCCAAAGCATTTTATTCTTAATCTTTACGCCCTGCAATAAAGAATTGATTCCTGGTGTCATTTTGCAGCATCAAATACACGTTTCCCTGGCAGAGGAGCTCATCTTTGGCCTACCTTCTCTGCTGACCATTTGTCATGGGAATGCTCAGCATATTTGTTGGCAACATTTTCCAGTTTCTCTGGAAGAGATATGCTGTAAAGACAGAGTAAAAATTACTCACTGCAGGTATAAATCTGGAGCATCCAAAATAATGCATACTGGAATAAAGCATATGCAAATGCACAGTCAAAGTATATAAAAGCACTGCACATTACATCAAATAAATTGGGTGCATAATTTCAAAGTGGCACCTATAAAAAGCTATTCAATTACAAGTCAGAGTGGTATCACTTTATTTAAATTGTCCTTAATTTGCTCGGACAGTCACCCTGCACACTAGTCTCTGATGGCCACTCACTTGGCTGTGCTGATGGGTTTGGGGTCGAAGTTGCCCTGCGCGTCCACAGACGCAGGCTTCTCCAGGGTGGTGCTGATGGTGGAGTCTATGTAGTCAGGCGGTAAGGCCCCAGATATGGCACTCAGACAGGGCATGGCCATCTTAAATAGATCTGCATCGTACTTCTGATGGGAGACAGTTTGTGATTGGTGAACTATCAAAGAAAGCTCCACTGAGGTCTCAATAAGGCTAATCTAGTGACTAGAGACTGCAGGAATGGCTAGAGGATACAAAAGATGCTTAATGCAGAGTCGTCCCAGTTAGTGGCGCAGCGGTCTAAGGCACTGCATCTCAGTGCAATAGGTGTCACTACAGTCCCTGGTTTGAATCCAGATTGTATCATATCTGGCCGTGATTGGGAGTCCCATAGGGCGGCGCACAATTGGCCCAGCGTCATCTGGGTTTGGCCAGGGTAGGCCGAATTTGTTCTTAACTGACTTGCCTAGTTAAATAAAGGTTAAATAAAAAATGTATAAATACAGAGAGCAGATACAGAGATTGATGATGTTCTCAGCCTAGGCTCTCGCTCACCAGCTTCATTTTCATGTGTGCACTCCAAGATGTGCGGAGTCCAGACATTTAAATCAAAAAGAGGACCATCATGAAATGAATGTTCATATTCAACATCTACTTTGATTCGAAAAATGTAAATGCAAAACAAGGAAAAGGAAAGGTAATGAGACATTCTTAGAGAAAATTCAATGGTATACCAACGCTCACTGTCTGTCACGTCCTGACCAGTATAAGGGGTAATTGGTTATTGTAGTTTGGTCAGGACGTGGCAGGGGGTATTTGTTTTATGTGGTTCGGGGTTTAATGGGATATGTATTTATGTAAGAGGGGTGTTTGATTGATGTGTTCCGGGGTTTTTGGGTAATGTTCTTGTTTTGTATTTCTATGGTTTTCTATGTTGTGTATTTCTTTGTGTTGGCCTGGTATGGCTCTCAATCAGGAACAGCTGTACATCGTTGTTGCTGATTGAGAGTCATACTTAGGTAGCCCTGTTTCACCTGTCCCTTTGTGGGAAGTTGTTGTTGTACTGCTGTGTGTTAGCATGCAACACTGTTCGTTCGATCGTTTTCTTGTTTTGTTTGTTACGTGTTCAAATAAAGCAAAGATGAGCACTCAACCCGCTGCGCCTTGGTCCATTACGTACAATGAACGTTATGACCTATTGGCTTGATGATCAAAGCTCAGTACAGCCCTGGTTTGATTGGCTCATTATCAGCCTTTGAAGGCTTAACTAGGAGCCCTGTTGGAGACCTGACGTTCTCCTGGGTGCTGTGTTAGAGGTGACCTCGCTTTACCCTCTGTGAGAGCGAATCCAAGACACCCCAGAAGATCTTCTTTGTGAGGAGCAGTTCCTCGTCTGAGGCCATGCCGTAGCTGCCCCAGCCTGACGGCAGACAGTAGTACTTCCAGCTCTGCTCGTAGTGGTTGGTCAAGAGCTGTGGAGGACACACAGGGTCAAAGGTCAGTCCATTAGACTTAGTGGGAGGATGTATGTACACTCTGCTGTGAGCTACACTGAAGGACTGGCAAACAGACACCTTAGTCACTGGCATACCGAAACACAACACCCTGGCACCGAGCCAAACATCCCACGAAGGATCTCAAGCTGATGATGCGTCAAGCAAAATGAGTTCTTACTAGCTCAGCATAAAAACAGACAAGTGCCCCATCTGAGTGGAGGCAGAATCAACTGTGTTCAGTCTTCCACAGGCAGGCTGCTATTATTACTACAGTCTCTCTGGAGGGAAAACTCTGACAGAGAGGAGCAGTGAAGTCAACATGGTTCAATTCAATTCTTCCAGGCTGCTCTAAACAACATCGTTAATAGGAGAGGGAGCTGAAGAGAGAGACGGAGCGAGAGACAGAACGGGGGGGGGGGTCAGGAGGGCAGAGGAAGAGAGAGGGGGGTCAGGAGGGCAGAGGAAGAGAGAGGGGGGTCAGGAGGGCAGAGGAAGAGAGAGGGGGGGTCAGGAGGGCAGAGGAAGAGAGAGGTAGAGGGAAGGAGAGGACACATACCCTGAGAGGCATCTTGCAGTACTCTGTCAGCAAGGGCACGTCAAAGACCAGGCGGCGCAGGAGCTGCTGCAGCATGGAGGGGCGGAGGTACCTGCAGACAGAGGAGGACCAGAGAGGGAACATGAGATCAGAGAGACATCACCCAGAATAATACTGCTTCTGTTTAGCTTAAGTGTTTCTATGGCCACACAGTGAGCTTATTGCTTCCTAAAGTACATAGTGGAACACCTTACCTGCAGACAGCCAGCAGACACTCCTCAATAGCATCTCTCTGGGCCTTGGTGAGCGAGCGGCCCTTGGACAGCCTGTAGATGGTGTGTAGCGTGGAGTCGATTAGCGTGGCGTAGTGCTCTGTGCCAGCGAAGTGGGGGGCACAGCGGGTGAGCAGGGGAAGCATGGCGGAGCCAATGTACCTGTTCATGGCCAGAGCTGTCTCTGTGGTGCTGAGTACCTCCTACAGGGGAGGGGTCAGAGGGCACAATAGACCTGTCATATAGCAGTCATCTCACCACCTAAGCACAACTTCAACTGTTCCACAATCCCTATCATTAGGTATGCTCACAGATAAGACTTTCAACTACTGCAAACAGAAGCCACGTGTGAAGCTAAATCTGTACATTTGTCCTTACGGAATTGCTGATGAGGAACTAAAACAACGGGGCAAAGCACTGTGTCCTCCTAGGGCTAGTCATATCTGCAGAGTACTACTCTCTAATACCAGGCCTGGAACTCTGAGCTTAGCATCTTGTTGCATGGGAATCAAGCAGACTTTTATTTGCTAACTGCTGGATTACGTGGGTAGTTGATCATTAGCGCTTCCTAGTGTGGATCAACGTGCTGTGTGTCTGTATAGGAGTGGGGCGGCTGGTGGCTCAGGGGCTACTCTTGGACTTTGTCACATTAACACTGTGCTGGGGTGGAAGGTTGTCTCAGAAAAAGATCCAAAACAAGCAGAGCCAGGGATATTCCAGCCCTTGTCAAGAGGCTCACCGCCTGCCTGCCCAAGCAATCACCAGGGTCAACCTCCACGAATACTCCAGTCAGCCCACACACACACACCAGACTTTTTAGACAATCCGTTTTAAATACACCAACTCCCTCTCACACACAGGCCCTTAAATACATAGCATCCACTCCACTCAACTCCCACATCCTTGAATACCTCAACCCACTTGTCTGGTAAACAACAAACTAGATGGCAAAACAAACAACTTGATGCCTTTGCCTAATATGGTCTCCCACCTCTCAGCTGAGGGTGAGCCCACCACCTACCGTGTCCAGAGAAGCAGAGGCTCGCAGGTCTGGCAGGAAGCCCACTTCCAGCAGGTGAAGTAGGAAGCTTTGGTCCTCGATACCATAGACCCGGTCCAGGAATAGCACCATGGGGGCCTTGTGGTCCGGGCAGAAACTGGCCGCCATATCAGGCTCTGTCACAGTGCCGTCTGTGGTGGAGATAGAGAGGTGGAGAAAGTGAAAATAGGATATAACAAATGGTGAGATACACAAAGGAGGAAAACAAAATAAGAATATGGAGGTGGTGGGTCTCTGTGTAAGTATGACTTGTGTTCTACATGTTTTTCTTGAAGTATTCACACAGCTGGAGAGCTACCTACACATTATATCAAGTCTCTTCTGTTGAAGAAAGCCATACGTATTCATTAGCAGCACTGCAGGGTTTCTGGGGAGGGAGACACAGCTGAGTGATTCAGTTCCCACTGGGCATAGATGTAAATTCAACATCTATTCCACGTTGGTTCAACGTCATTTCATTGAAATGCCGTGGAAACAACGTTGGTTCAACCAGTGTGTGGCCAGTAGGTTGTTGGCCAGCCGACAGCTCTCATTGTGTGGCGGTGCTAGCTAGCAGCGTCTTAAAAGATCCGAGCGTTGCCTTGCTTGTGTAGAGCAATCAATAGAGAAAAATACACAGTAACAGAACAGAAATGAGAGGGAGATGAGGAGAGCAGAGCAGTCTTACTCAAAGCTGTGGGAGGTAGACAGACATGCACTGTGAGCTGGGATCAACAGCACTTCAGCACCACCATTGGGTTTCCTACTTTATTATGAATAACTCAACCAATTTTACTGGGCAGTCCTCTACCTTTGTGAATGACAGGCATCTTGAGGGCTATGCTGATGATGCCCACCAGGTCTTCAGTGGGCACTAGGGAGCGCAGGATGGCACGGATACGCAGGGCTTCCCCTTTCCCCTTGTTAATCAACTGAGGGAGGATGAGAAGGGTATTAGTCCTATTGGTGGAGAAGATACATTCATTCAACCTTTACTTATCCAGGTGAGTCAGAGTGAACTGATGCTGAGATGTTTCGAATGCAAATAAACTCAGAGTAGGTAAGAGTACATATGATCTGTGATGGGACCATCAGCTAAACTCACGTGCATCTCTGGGGCACAGCGTCCCAATAGGTCGATGAGGGCAGAGTAGAAGGACATGATGGCATTTCCCATGTGAACCACCTCTTCCTCCTCATCATCCTCAGCAGACCTGCCCACAACAAACACAGGAGGGGGAGTGAGAAGGTCTGATGGGTCTTGTTATCTTAACTAACTGATGAGGATCTTGCAGGGTTTAGTTCGCTATGTACTATTAGCTCTACCCAGCTAGCACATTTGGTTCCTTGGAAGTTGTAGGAACGCATGTTTTTGGTTTCCCAATGGTTCTGGGAACAAAGCCATAAGTTTCCTGACAGGTAAAATGAAAAGTTTTTTAAAGGTTCTGAGAACGGAAGTGAAAATTTAGCCTGTTCTGGGAATGTGCATTTTTAGGTTGCAGGGAGGTTCTGAGAACGCTTTACTATGGTCCCCTGAACGTTTTCCTGGGAGGTTTTATTATTTTCTGAGAATGAAAATTATAGGCTATTTGAAGGTAATTAAATTACAGTCTGGGAACATGTTTCAATATGACTTTTAATAACATTGCTGGCTTAGGTTAACTGTTTTGAATTCCAAGCACAGATAGGACAAATTAATCATGCTAACACGTATTTTATATTGTGGCATGGCGTCAGTTAGATTCAAACATGTGATCCTCTGTTCTCTATCCACGCAATCAGTCCAACGCGCCACCAGGATGGAGTTAGCATGCCATACATTTTTTACTCATGCAAAGCTGTTCATTTTAGTCTATTTAAACAGAACCCATTTCAAAGGAAACAAGCACTCTTTAAGATCAGGTGTGACCAATTAATGGATGCGGCAAACACACCTGAACACACTTTGTGGATAGATAAGACTGTACAGTACCAGTCAAAAGTTTGGTCACACCTACTCATTCAAGGGTTTTTCTTTATTTTTACTATTTTCTACATCGTAGAATAATAGTGAAGACATCAACACTATGAAACAACAAATATGGAATCATGTAGTAATCAAAAAAAGTGTTCTCGCAACCATGTTCATGAGGTAGTCATCGGGAATATATTTAAATTAACAGGTGTGCCTTCTTAAAAGTGAATTTGGGGAATTTCTTTCCTTAATGCATTTGAGCCAATCAGTTGTGCTGTGACAAGGTAGGGGTGGTATACAGAAGATAGCCCTATTTGGTATAAGACCAAGTCCATATTATGGCAAGAACAGTTAAAATAAGCAAAGAGACAGTCCATCATTACTTTAAGACATGAAGGTCTGTCAATATGGAAAATGTCAAGAACTTTGAAAGTTTATTCAAGTGCAGTCACAAGAAACATCGAGCGCTACGATGAAACTGTCTCTCATGAGGACCGCCAACAGGAAAGGAAGACCCAGAGTTACCGCTGCTGCAGAGGATAAGTTCATTACAGTTACCAGCCTCAGAAATTGCAGCTCAAATAAATGCTTCACAGAGTTCAAGTAACAGACATCTCAACATCAACTGTTCAGAGGAGACTGTGTGAATCATGGCCTCCATGGTTGAATTGCTGCAAAGAAACCACTACTAAAGGACACCAATAATAAGAAGAGACTTGCTTGGGCCAAGAAACACGAGCAATGGACATTAGACTGGTGTAAATCTGTCCTTTGGTCTGATGAGTCCAAATGTGATATTTTTGGTTCCAACCGCTGTGTCTTTTTGAGACGCAGAGTTGGTGAATGGATGATCTCCGCATGTGTATTTCCCACCGTGAAGCATGGAGGAGGAGATGTGATGGTGTGGGGGTACTTTGCTGGTTACACTGTCAGTTATTTATTGAGAATTCAAGGCACACTTAACCATCAAGGCTACTACAGCATTCTGCAGTGATACTCCATTCCATCTGGTTTGTGCTTAGTGAGACTATTATTTGTTTTTCAACAGGACTATGACACACATTTCCAGGCATAGTAAGGGCTATTTGACCAAGAAGGAGAGTGATGGAGTGCTGCATCAGATGACCTGGCCTCCACAATCATCCAACCTCAACCCAACTTAGATGGTTTGGGATGAGTTGGACCGTAGAGTGTAGGAGAAATCCATGACATCATGGGGATTTTTCAGTATCTATATTGTTTTCTCAGAAGTGGGGAACATATATGAACATATATCAATATGGGGTTAATCATTAGACATGTGTAAGCATAACGTAGGCTGGATCCATGTGAATGTATAAAGCTGGGCCAATATAAGGCTAACTGTTAGACATGTAAAAACAGAACGTAAGCAGAATCTACGTGAATGTGCCAAGCTGGAACAACAGACTTGACCGTTCTGGGCCATGTCTGATCTTGTGAAGGCTACTGGATACGTATATGGGTTAATCATTCATAGGCAACATAGGCCTGAAGTTGTGAAGGCCAGTGACTATGTACTTTAGTTAATCAACACTAGAACCACAAGCCATGTATATGTATTGGGGAGACATGTTACATACTGGGAAGATATGTTTGTATTAATGAAGTACTATTAGAAAAGCACTTATATTAGGAACATATATATGCAATAAATGTATTATTTTTTGTATTAGTACTGTGGTGTCGCCACCAATATAATCTAAACTTGAGCAAGATAAATCAGATGTGGGCGTAAACATGCCAGAATTGAGACAGAAAGATAATGGTGGAGCAAGGCCAAGGGTTGTTAATCATTTACATAGAAAGGAGTGACTATGTATGTTATGCAAGAGTGGAAAGGTATAAAAGCTCTTTCATGGAATTGCTCGGCTTCTGTTACTTTTGTAATAAAGTCTAATTGAATTTACAAGTTCCGGTATCTGAAAAATATTTGATTCAATATTTCCACGACAAGAGTGAAGGAAAAGCAGCCAACAGGTGCTCAGCCTATGTGGGAACTCCTTCAAGACTGTTGGAAAAGCATTCCAGGTGAAGCTGGTTGAGAGAATGCCAAGAATGTGAAACTGTCATCAAGGCAAAGGGTGCCTACTTTGAAGAATCTCAAATATAAAATAGATTTTGATTTGTTTAACACATTTTTGGTTATTACATGATTCCATATGTGTTATTTCATAGTTTTGATGTCTTCACTATTATTCTACAATGTAGAAAATAGTAAAAATTAAGAAAAACCCTTGAATGAGTAGGTGTGTCCAAACTTTTGACTGGTACTGTATATGTTTAAAAAATAACATCCTTAGAACGTTACTAATGTTTTTCATGGAACGCTTTCTTAATGTTCTGAGAACATGAGTTTAAATAGAACCATGAGGAAACCTGCAGAAAAAGTTATGCTGAAGAACTGAAATGCCCACAGAAGAATGTTTCTTAACGTTCTCTGAACGTTCTGAGAACATGACTTTAAATAGAATGTTATGTGCCAGCTGGGTATGCTGTTAGCTCTTGCTCTATAGCTATGGCAGGTACAGTATGTATCTTACACGTCAGAGCTGACCCCCTGGGCAGAGGAGGGCAGGTCCAGAGCAGGGTCCTCAGAGATCTTGATGGCCTCCTTCATGGCTGCTAGCAGCCCGTTACCCCCCTCTCCTCTCAGGGCCGGACCAAAACACTCTGGACGCCTGATCAGTAGCTTCACAACCACACTGGAGTTCTCCTCCACACTCTCACCTGGAACACACACACAGACACACACCAGGTTAACAAAACAAATATATCAGTGCTAAACTGCATTAGCACATTGACATCGACACAAGATGCACAGAAAAATGCATTGGAGGTGGAAAAACACACACATTTATCAACAACTCTGACATAGACATAATACTCCCACGGGCACCCAAACGCCTCAGAGGTGAACAGCATCAGATATAAACCTCATCTAGTGAGTGCTTGCCAATGTATCGGTACTTATTTTTGGTCCATCACTGTCAGGAAGGAAATGAATGGCTGCCCTGCTCTTTCAGCCAGGAGCTGTTCCTCCACTGAGCTCTACTGGCACTGAGGTTGTAGCTCCCAGATACTAACCTTCTCAGGCAGTCTAGCCTGCTCTGCAGCATACAGACAGGCCCTCTCTAACCCTGCCTAAACCTGGTGTGGAAGGCACAGTACAGTACCAAGCCCCATTTTCCACTTTACCCTACAGAGACCAAGGTTCAGTACAGTAGCTGTTGACAGTCATTACAGTACAGTGTCCTAGCTACCATTAACAAAGACAGCAAAGCGCAGGAAGGAGAGGTAGCGCTCGCCCTCTATGGGGTTCCAACCGATGTCAGGGTAACCTTTGTCCAGCAGCATGGGACAGCTCTGGAGCCCACAGCCTGCTAGGTATGTCACCACCTGCAACACACAACCAGGACACAATCAGGGCACAACCAGGACAAGCTTAATAACAGACAAATGGACTGAGGATTATCTTAAACACATAGACACAAAACACTAATTCTAATGCACACACATCAACATACACAAATCCAATAAAGACAGCATCTCCTACCTTATCCAGGTCGGGTTCCTCCAGGGCCAAGGCCAGGCCGTTGTTGTCCATTACAGAGGAGGCAGCCACGTCTAGAGGAGTAGAGCCCCTCATGGCCGGGGACGCTGTGGGCAGAAAACATATAGAGGATCCAATTAAAGTAGCTTCTTTCTTACGGGCATTTACAACAATTATGGTGTATAGAGAATGAATCTCCATTCCACTAAGTCTGAGGTAGTCAGCAATTGTGTAAATTTGTGTCTTTATATTATTTTTTATATATACGTCTGTAATGTCTATGTTAATGTTTTAGATGTATGCAAATTGCAAAGTAATTTTGTCTTTAATTTATTTTTCGTTATCACCATAAATCATAAATCAGTGAGATGGGAGATAGTGGGAGTAACATAAAGCCAACAGCAGGGGGCAGCAATTACACTCATGAACCAGGACCAGGCTCTGATTGGGCTGGCAGATTGTTCATCTGTCAACAGCTGAGTGATACTGATCTAAACCAAACTTTCCAGTTCCTACTTGCAACAATTACACATAGCTTCTATTGTTTCACTGAGTTTATCCAAGCCTATGAACACTTTTTGAGGAGAAATCAATGATGTAAAGGAAACTTCCATTTCTGTGTTTTCATAAACAGAAATATTCAAAAATGTGTAAAATATTGGTTCAGACTAACGCTCAAAGGCTTTGTCTAATACAGGTGCAAGACTGTGATTAGATTATCCTTTGCCTGTGGACCATTCTGTGTGAGAGTTATTCCAGAAGAGAAGCAATCTCTCTCTGCCACAGCAGGGTGCTCAGTGACTGTGGCATCTCTCCTGATAGAATGTACAATTACCCTCTCAACTGATGAATTCTCAACACGACCGACTGGCCGAACACACACACACACACACACACACACACACACACACACACACACGCACACACCCACACACACACACACACACACACACACACACACACACACACAATCTCAGATGTGTGTCTAATGTATGCAGACTGACAGCTCAAGGACCCACCCTGAGGCCCCAATGAGATTATTGTCCATAATAATGAGAACAGCGTCAGAGATGTTGTAACACCCAGTGTAACTACAGTATGAGCCAGTCGTCCCAATATCAAATAAGAGACACTGGTTAAATCATGTCATTTTCCTGTCAGATATGCTCCATAAAGTCAAAGGTATAAAGTGCTAAGCAAGGTCATAACAAAACTGACTGAAACAGGGAAGGAGTGCCTTGAACTTGCCCAATAATAAACACTTGTTTTTGTTTTCTGTTTTAATACAGTGTGCCCTAACAAATATGACCCAGGTGTACCTACCCAGGCCCACGCTGCTGTTTTCCAAGAGGTAGCTGAGGTGGTCAAACATGGCCTTCTGGTTCTGACGACTGATCCTGCAGAAGTAACACAGGAAGCGACAGCAGCTGGCCACCATCTTGGGGAACGCTATCTCCTGAGAGAAAAAGACAGAGAATAGGCTTAATGGAGGTTCAACCTGTAAAACTCTCAGTACAAAACAGACACTTAGATGACATACAGTGCATTCGGAAAGTTTTGAGACGCCTTGAGTTTTTCCAGATTTGTTACGTTACAGCCTTATTCTAAAATTGATTAAATCATATTTTTTCCTCATCAATCGACACACAATACCCCATAATGACAAAACAAAAACAGGTTTTTAGGATTTCTTTACATCAGTAGACCCTTTACTCAGTACTTTGTTGAAGCACCTTTGGCAGTGATTACAGCCTCGAGTCTTCTTGGGTATGACGCTACAAGCTTGGCACACCTGTACTTGGGGAGTTTCTCCCATTCTTCTCTGCAGATCCTCTCAAGCTCTGTCAGGTTGGATGGGGAGCATTGCTACATAGCTATTTTCAGGTCTCTCCAGAGATGTTTTATTGGGTTCAAGTCCAGGCTCTGGCTGGGCCACTCAAGGACATTCAGAGACTTGTCCCGAAGCCACTCCTGCATTGTCTTGGCTGTGTGCTTAGGGTCGTTGTCCTGTTGGAAGGTGTACGTTCGCTCCAGTCTGAGGTCCTGAGCACTCTGGAGCAGGTTTCCATCAAGGAAGTCTCTGTACTTTGCTATGTTAATCTTTCCCTCGATCTTGACTAGTCTTCCAGTCCCTGCCGTTGAAAAATACCCCCACAGCATGCTGATGCCACTACCATGCTTCACTGTAGGGATGGTGCCAGGTATCCTCCAGATGTGACGCTTGGCATTCAGGCCAAAGAGATAAATCTTGGTTTCATCAGGCCAGATAATCGTGTTTCTCATGGTCAGAGTCTTTAGGTGCCTTTTGGCCATCTCCAAGCGGGCTGTCATGTGCCTTTTACTGAGGAGTGGCTTCCGTCTGGCCACTACCATAAAGGCCTGATTGGTGGAGTGCTGCAGAGATGGTTGTTTTTCTTGAATGTTCTTCCATCTCCACAGAGGAACTCTGGAGCTCTGTCAGAGTGACCATCAGGTTCTTGGTCACCTCCCTGACCAAGGCCCTTCTCCCCCAATTGCTAAGTTTGGCCGGACGGCCAGCTCTAGGCAGAGTCTTGGTGGTTCCAAACTTCTTCCATTTAAGAATAAATGGAGGCCACTGTGTTCTTGGGGACCTTCAATGCTGCAGAAATTTTTTGGTACCCTTCCCCAGATCTGTGCCTCGACAGTCCTGTCTCAGAGGTCTATGGACAATTCTTTTAGCCACATGGCTTGGTTTTTGCTCTGACATGCACTGTCAACTGTGGGACCTTGTATAGACAGAGGTGTGCCTTTCCAAATCATGTCCAATCAATTGAATTTACCACAGGTGGACTCCAATCAAGTTGTAGCAACATCTCAAGGATGATCAATGGAAACAGAATGCACCCGAGCTCAATTTTGAGTCTCATAGCAAAAGGTTTGAATACTTATGGAAATAAAGTCTCTGTTTTTTATTTTTAATAAATGTACTAAAAGGTCTAAAAACCTGATTTTTCGTTTTGTCATTATAGGGTATTGTGTGTAGATTTATGAGGATTTTTAAAAATGTAATTCATTTTAGAATAAGGCTTGGCCTCCCGAGTGGCACAGCTGGCAGCTTCATTAAATAGTACCTGCAAAACACCAGTCTCAACGTCAACAGCGAAGAGGCGACTCCGGGATGCTGGCCTTCTTGGCAGAGTTACTCTGTCCAGTGTCTGTGTTCTTTTGCCCATCTTAATCTTTTCTTTTTATTGGCCAGTTTGAGATATGGCTTTTTCTTTGCAACTCTACCCAGAAGGCCAGCATCCCAGAGTCGCCTCTTCACTGTTGACGTTGAGACTGGTGTTTTACGGGTACTATGTTTAGGGTAGCTGCCAGTTGAGGGCTTCTGTTTCTCAAACTAGACACTAATGTACTTGTCCTCTTGCTCAGTTGTGCACCGGGGTCTCCCACTCCTCTTTCTATTCTGGTTAGAGCCAGTTTGCGCTGTTCTGTGAATGGAGTACTACACAGCGTTGTACAAGATCTTCATTTTCTTGACAATTTCTCGCATGTAATAGCCTTGATTTCTTAGAACAGGAATAGACTGACGAGATTCAGAAGAAAGTTTTTGGTTTTTGGCCATTTTGAGTCTGTAATCGAACCCACAAATGCGGATGTTCCAGATACTCAACTAGTCTAAAGAAGGCCAGTTCTATTGCTTCTTTAATCAGAACAACAGTTAACAGCTGTGCTAACAAAATTGCCAAGGGGGTTTCAAATGATCAATTAGCCTTTTAAAATGATCAAATTGGATTAGCTAACACAACGTGCCATTGGAACACAAGAGTGATGGTTGCTGATAATGGTCCTCTACGCCTATGCAGATATTCCATAAAGAATCTGCCATTTCCAGCTACAATAGTCATTTACACACTGTATTTCTGATCAATTTGATGTTATTTTAATGGACAAATAAATGTGCTTTTCTTTCAAAAACAAGGACATTTCTAAGTGACCCCAAACTTCAACGGTAGTGTGTATATATATATTTTTTAGAATAAGGCTATAACGTAACAAAATGTGGAACATTTCAAGGGGTCTGAATACTTTCTGAAGACACTGTACTATAAGTAGATGTAAATCTTAGCTCTCACACAAGTAAAGACAGACAGAGGAGTTTGTTGAGTCTACTGACTACTTAGTTTCCTCAGGGCTTGTTACTATAAATCCCCTTCACTAATGAATGCCTGCTGGGATGTCTTTGTTTCTGCACTCCTCTGCCTTACCAACACACACTCAGCCTCCCTGCTACGTGCAGTACAGTCGCCCGTATATTGCTCTGCAGCACATACACATTGAAGCTCTGGAAAACCTGACTTTTATGTATTAAATCCTACGACCAATATTTTCTCAAGCTTGTTTATTAACGTGGTGCCAAAGCCCAAGGACATTATTACAACGACATTCAAGAATGACACCTAACAATTGCAGAATGGAAACAGGAAGCTTGTGTTACCTTTCTCACACCACTACAGTATTCACTTCAACAGACCCTTTCCACGCCCTGTTGTTAGAGCGCAATGTATTCCTATAAAAAATAAAGAGCGGCACACACTATATACAAGCTCTCAGTAATTTATTGATTAAACCACCAATGTTTTGTCACACAGTGGCTTCTTCAGGGTAATATCATGAATGATTGAACCAAGTTATATGGTTTGATTGCCCACTGTTATTTTGATTTGGTTCAATAAGGATAAAGGATAGATTAGGGAAACAGGGAACACACAACCATATTGGAGGTCTGGTGAGGTGACCAAACGATAGTGCCAATACTTACTATTGGGCAATGGAACCAGAGAGGAAGCTTGCGTTACCTTTCTCACACCACTACAAATGCCTATTATGTAAATAGTCTTGTAGAACTCTGGTATTGATGGTCCATTTGAGGGTGAGTCAATGATATGAATGCTCTGAGTGAAAGAGCTGTGAACTCAGCTGGCCCACATCTGCCACCACCTTTCACACTGTGTTTGTAAGCACCACGGCATATTAGGCAGCCATCATTCAAAATGTATTCATACATACAGTAGCATGGGAAGGGTGTGGCATGCACAAGGGAGGATCAGGAGGTTGAACTCCGACTTCTATTTAGGAATGGGATCCTAGTCAGAGTTGCCAGATTAACAGTGAGTACAGTGAGGACAAACCTAGCCTGCCTCTCTCCTTCCACACTGAGTCCAAACCTAGAGTCACTGGGTACTGATTGTGACAATGGAAAGCAGTTTGCACCGCAGGATCCAGAGATGGCCTCAATGAAGCTGGAAGACTGCAGTTAAACACTGGAGCTGAATGTCAACATTAAAGATGAAGAAGAGGAGCAAAATGGAAAATCTGTTTATCAAGGTAAGGGCAGGTTCTTTCTTTCTAGAAGTTACCCACTGGGCACAAACTGGTTGAATCAATGTTGTTTCAACGTATTGTGACCTGGAATCTATGTGAAAAATACATCGGATTGGAAAAAGGCATCAACGTAAACTGTTGTTTTGAGGGTGGAATTTCAACTACAGGATTATGTTATAATTTTAACATATTTTCAACATAGACAAACATTGAATATAATATGTTGAATTTGTTCCTTTGAAACAATGTCAGATCTTCAATGTTATATCCACTATAAGAAAGAAAAAAACAATAGGTCGGGCAGCATTTCCTACTGGAGAGTTAAGGATAACTTAAACACAGTAACATATACATAAATGAGAGAAGCCTTACTACTGCTCTGACTGTGGAGAGTTTCAACTGGGCCACTTACAAATACACCAAAATAAACCCACAGGAGAGAAGCCTTACTCCTGCTCTGACTATGAAAAATGCTTTATAACATCAAATGACCTTAAAGTTCATCAGAGACCACACACAGGAGAGAAGCCTTACTTCTGCTATGACTGTGGGAATAGTTTCTCCGTGTTGAGCTACTTAAAAAGACACCAATGTATACATAAAGGATAGAAGCCTTACTACTGCTCTGACTAAGAAGAGTTTCTCCCAATTGGGCAATGTAAAAACACACCAACGGATACATACTGGAGAGAAGCCTTACTACTGCTCTGACTGTGGGAAGTGCTTCACAACATCAGCTGAGCTAAAAGTTCAGAGAATACACACAGGAGAGAAGCCTTACCACTGCTCTGACTGCGGGAAGAGTTTCTCTCAACTATGGATGGGCACGGTTATTTGAATATTCAAAAATCCGAATGGAGGTTAATATTAGATTACTTGGGAGAGTATTAATAAAAATAATAATAAAAATAATGTATTTTAAAATAGTCTGTCTAAAATTAAATACAACTATCTATGTGACATTGCTACATAGCCTACGAGGATAAACCATGACATTCACCATTTTTATAAAACTGTTTTTATGAGTGCGTCCCATAAAAAAGCCTACACGTTTCACACATGTACCTTGTTGTTATTGTCAGTCAATCAAAGTGGCGCTACAGTCAGAGGCTCCATATGTAGAAAGTGAAGTGGGAGATTTCTAATCGATGCAAAATGGAATTAAAATGATGGAATTCAGTTGGCTAAATGAGAAGGAGTAGGCTACAATGATCAACCAAAAGGTAGAATATTGTTTAATATGAATGGAGTTGTTGTAGACAAGTACGGGGAGCACAGCAAAATAACCTCAATTAGTCTTATTATGTTAGCTAGCTAGCTAGCTTCTTTACAATGATTTGATGCAGTCAAGACAGGAACTACCAGATGGTAAGATCGATAACTTATGGCCACTGGTGGATTTACCATTAGACAGAACAGGTAATTGCCTCAGGCCTCACATCATCAAGGGGCCTAATGAGCTGGGCATAATACAATTATTGTAATTCAAATAATTTTTCCAGTGTGGCCTTCCGCATCTGTGGTGGAATGTGGCCGAGCTACAGCTGTGTTTGTCTGACAAGGAGACATCCCGAAAATCTTTCTCACAGTTTGGGCTACACTCTAATATGACCCCCCCCCCCAATGGAAAGATGAGTTTCTCACAAACGGTGTTCTCCATTTCGCTCTACAACCCCCACAAGTGTCATGATACCAGGATGAATGTAACCCCAAAAAAGGAATGGAAGTGAATAGGGCATTTCCACATTAAATGTATATGGGTAATTCCAGGATTTTCATTTCTTTTTCTGAGCTTTCTTATATCTCTCAGATATAGGACAAACACTTCAAAACAAACAAACACATCTGTTTTTCCATGTATGAATCTGTTATTCAACGCGTTTCTATGGGCTAATAGCAGTAAGGCCAAATTCAATGTTTCATCAAATATACTTTTATATATTTTTTTGCAGATACCTAAAGAGATCCTAAAATTCAAAATCAAATAGCTAAATGACCCTTGGTATGACCATCTTAAAACAATTCCCCCGAGGCTTAGACTCTAGAGCAGGGGTGTTACACTCATTCGCAGGAGGTTGGTGGCACCTTAATTGGGGGGGACAGGCTCATAGTAATGGCTGGTACAGAATAAATGTAATGGTATCAAACATATGGTTTCCATCTGATACCATTCCATTCACTCCATTCCAGCCAATATTATGAGCTGCTGGTTTTTGTTTTTCCTTTCAATTAAGACCTAGACAACCAGGTGAGGGGAGTTCCTCACTAATTAGATAACTTATTTAAATCAATCAAGTACAAGGGAGGAGCGAAAACACGCAGACACTCGGCCCTCTGTGCAATGAGTTTGACACTAGAGGGCAGTTTAAAACCTTTTTTTTTTTTTTAAGTAATTCCCTTTAATTGGGAGTTGTTATGCTGCGTCTGACACCTACCCAGTAGTCACACAGTGCTAACTTAATCTCTCATCAACACCTCTGCAGTATGGCATGGATGCTGTGATGCACCAGTCTCTTCTATCCTCACTACTGTACCTGGGACTTGCCTCCTCCCAGCACGTTGACCATCACCTCCATCACCGTCTCATGCATGCCCAGCACGCGCATCAGGTTGGGGTGCTGGTAGAATATCTTGTTGTTCATGATGTCACTGGATGGAAATACAAAACACAAGCAACTCTGAACATGAGAGAATACTTAGAACAGAGCGATGCCTGAACATGCAACACTGTTATTGTATCGATCGTAGAAGTTAACAAAGGCTTGTAAACAATACTTCATCCACTAAAAACACCTAATTATCAGACTATGTTCATGCAGACTTTGTTGTGACGTGCCCCTGCCTACCCCAGACCGTCGATCATGAGTTTCTCTTCCTCCTTGCCCATGCGTACAGACAGCAGTGATCTGATCTGACCCAGAGAGGCCAGTAGGTTGATGGTGTCCTGTATAGAGGCAGCACTGATAGTGTAGCTCTTCCTCATGGCCCGGAGCAGCTCTCCAATGCTGTCGTACTGTCTCCTCAGCAGGCTGAACATCACTCTGACCAGCTCGGGGTCCTCGACGTGGCACTCCTGAGCCCAGCTCACCATGGTCTGGCTAATCAGCTCTTTAAGGTTGGCTGGGGGAATATGCAGAACCGCATTAACTCCTAGACTTTACACTGTTAGGATATAGGTTATATGCTGGCTAAGACTGAGATGTCTTTTTTAAGATACTCTTTGAAGAAGTAGGGTTTCAGACATTTTTAGAAGATGGGCGGGGACTCTGCTGTCCTAGCGTCAATGGGGAAGCTCGTTCCACCATTAGGGTTCCAGGACAGAGAGGAGCTTTGACTGGGCTGAGCGGGAGCAGAGTCCACCTTAGGGGTGGGACGGCCAAGAGACCAGACGTGGCAAAACGGGATACAATAGTGGTAAAGACAACACCAGTATTTAAAAATGTTTTTCACCTTTATTTATTTAACCAGGTAGGCCAGTTGAGAACAAGTTCTCATTTACAACTGCGACCTGGCCAAGATAAAGCAAAGCAGTGCGACACAAACAACAACACAGAGTTACACATGGAATAAACAAACGTACAGTCAATAACACAATAGAAAGAATCTATATACAGTGTGTGCAAATGAGGTAAGATTAGGGAGGTAAGGCAATAAATAGGCCGTAGTGGCGAAGTAATTACAATTTAGCAATTAAACACTGATAGATGTGTAGAAGATGAATGTGCAAGTAGAGATACTGGGGTGCAAAGGAGCAAAAAATAAATATGGGGATGAGGTAGTTGGATGGGCTATTTACAGATGGGCTATGTACAGGTGCAGTGATCTGTGAGCTGCTCTGACAGCTGATGCTTAAAGTTAGTGAGGGAGATATGAGTCTCCAGCTTCAGTGATTTTTGCAATTCGTTCTTGTCATTGGCAGCAGAGAACTGGAAGGAAAGGTGGCCAAATGAATAATAGGCTTTGGGGGTGACCAGTGAAATATACCTGCTGGAGCATGTGCTACGGGTGGGTGCTGCTATGGTGACCAGTGAGCTGAGATAAGGCGGGGCTTTACCTTGCAAAGACTTATAGATGACCTGGAGCCAGTGGGTTTGGCGACGAATATGAAGCGAGGGCCAGCCAACGAGAGAATACAGGTCGCAGTGGTGGGTAGTATATGGGGCTTTGGTGACAAAACGGATGGCACTGTGATAGACTACATCCATTTTGCTGAGTAGAGTGTTGGAGGCTATTTTGTAAATGACATCGCCGAAGTCAAGGATAGGTAGGACAGTCAGTTTTACGAGGGTATGTTTGGCAGCATGAGTGAAGGATGCTTTGTTGCGAAATAGGAAGCCGATTTTAATTTTGGATTGGAGATGCTTAATGTGAGTCTGGAAGGAGAGTTTACAGTCTAACCAGACACCTAGGTATTTGTCCACAAATTCTAAGTCAGAACCGTCCAGAGTAGTGATGCTGGACGGGCGGGCAGGTGCGGGCAGCGATCGGTTGAAGAGCATGCATTTAGTTTTACTTGCATTTAAGAGCAGTTGGGGTCCACGGAAGGAGAGTCGTATTGTATTAAAGCTCATCTGAAGGTTAGTTAACACAGTGTCCAAAGGGCCAGAGGTATACAGAATGGTGTCGTCTGCGTAGAGGTGCATCAGAGAATCACCAGCAGCAAGAGCGACATCATTGATGTATACAGAGAAAAGAGTCGGCCCGAGAATTAAACCCTGTGGCACCCCCATAGAGACTGCCAGAGGTCCGGACAACAGGCCCTCCGATTTGACACACTGAACTCTGTCTGAGAAGTAGTTGGTGAACCAGTCGAGGCAGTCATTTGAGAAACCAAGGCTGATGAGTCTGCCGATAAGAATGCGGTGATTGACAGAGTCGAAAGCCTTGGCCAGGTCGATGAATACGGCTGCACAGTATTGTCTTTTATCGATGGCGGTTATGATATCGTTTAGGACCTTGAGCGTGGCTGAGGTGCACCCATGACCAGCTCGGAAACCAGATTGCATAGCGGAGAAGGTACAGTGGGATTCAAACTGGTCGGTGATCTGTTGGCTTTCGAAGACCTTAGAAAGGCGGGGTAGGATAGATCTAGGTCTGTAACAGTTTGATTCTAGAGTAGACGGTAGTATGTTAGATGCTACTAATACTCTAAGTGGGAGCCTTTTTAAACGTTCTTTATCCAGCGGAGACTTGCTTGCAGTATCAGCCCTAGCTGATCTTAGCTCTGCAGTGCCTTCTGGACTGTGTGTCCTTGTGCACAGAGAATGACCATCTCCATCTATAGAGGTCTGCCCCAGAGACACAGCAGGACTCTTCTGGCCCTTCAGTAGCAGCCCTGCACTGCTCACAAATCCCCCTCACACTGCTGTTAAAGACATTGCACTTGACTTGCTGATCTCACTTCTATCCATTTTCACCATGCAAGAGACACAATTGAAACAATTCAAAGACTCAATTCAGAAGCCTGGCTCAGTGATGCAAATAACAGCTTGAATTAGAAGCAGCTCTCTCTCTCTCTCTCTCTGCCGGCTTTGAGTGCCTTCGCAGGGCATCAGTCAGCTACAAATAGAACACTTTCTGTGTAGAACACACAGCAACAAGTAGAACACTGTCTGTGTATAACACAAAGCAACAAGTAGAACACTTTCTGTGTAGAACACACAGCAACAAGTAGAACACTGTCTGTGTATAACACACAGCAACAAGTAGAACACTGTCTGTGTATAACACAAAGCAACAAGTAGAACACTGTCTGTGTAGAACACACAGCAACAAGTAGAACAATGTTTGTGTAGAACACACAGCAACAAGTAGAACACTGTCTGTGTATAACACACAGCAAGAAGTAGAACACTGTCTGGTAGAACAATGTCTGTGTAGAACACACAGCAACAAGTAGAACACTGTCTGTGTAGAACACACAGCAACAAGTAGAACAATGTCTGTGTAGAACACACAGCAACAAGTAGAACACTGTCTGTGTATAACACACAGCTACAAGTAGAACACTGTCTGTGTATAACACACAGCAACAAGTAGAACACTGTCTGGTAGAACAATGTCTGTGTAGAACACACAGCAACAAGTAGAACACTGTCTGTGTAGAACACACAGCAACAAGTAGAACAATGTCTGTGTAGAACACACAGCAACAAGTAGAACAATGTCTGTGTAGAACACACAGCAACAAGTAGAACACTGTCTGTGTAGAACACACAGCAACAAGTAGAACACTGTCTGTGTATAACACACAGCAACAAGTAGAACACTGTCTGGTAGAACACACAGCAACAAGTAGAACACTGTCTGTGTAGAACACACAGCAACAAGTAGAACACTGTCTGTGTATAACACAAAGCAACAAGTAGAACACTGTCTGTGTATAACACAAAGCAACAAGTAGAACACTGTCTGTGTAGAACACACAGCAACAAGTAGAACACTGTCTGTGTATAACACACAGCAATAAGTAGAACACTGTCTGTGTATAACACAAAGCAACAAGTAGAACACTGTCTGTGTAGAACACACAGCAACAAGTAGAACACTGTCTGTGTAGAACACACAGCAACAAGTAGAACACTGTCTGTGTAGAACACACAGCAACAAGTAGAACACTGTCTGTGTATAACACACAGCAACAAGTAGAACACTGTCTGGTAGAACAATGTCTGTGTAGAACACAAAGCAACAAGTAGAACACTGTCTGTGTAGAACACACAGCAACAAGTAGAACAATGTCTGTGTAGAACACACAGCAACAAGTAGAACACTGTCTGGTAGAACAATGTCTGTGTAGAACACACAGCAACAAGTAGAACACTGTCTGTGTATAACACACAGCAACAAGTAGCACACTGTCTGTGTATAACACAAAGCAACAAGTAGAACACTGTCAGTGTATAACACACAGCAACAAGTAGAACACTGTCTGTGTAGAACACACAGCAACAAGTAGAACACTGTCTGTGTATAACACACAGCAACAAGTAGAACACTGTCTGGTAGAACAATGTCTGTGTAGAACACAAAGGAACAAGTAGAACAATGTCTGTGTAGAACACACAGCAACAAGTAGAACACTGTCTGGTAGAACAATATCTGTGTAGAACACACAGCAACAAGTAGAACACCGTCTGTGTAGAACACACAGCAACAAGTAGCACACTTTCTGTGTATAACACAAAGCAACAAGTAGAACACTGTCTGTGTATAACACACAGCAACAAGTAGAACACTGTCTGTGTAGAACACACAGCAACAAGTAGAACAATGTCTGTGTAGAACACACAGCAACAAGTAGAACACTGTCTGTGTATAACACACAGCAACAAGTAGAACACTGTCTGGTAGAACAATGTCTGTGTAGAACACAAAGCAACAAGTAGAACACTGTCTGTGCAGAACACACAGCAACAAGTAGAACAATGTCTGTGTAGAACACACAGCAACAAGTATAACAATGTCTGTGTAGAACACACAGCAACAAGTAGAACACTGTCTGGTAGAACAATGTCTGTGTAGAACACACAGCAACAAGTAGAACACCGTCTGTGTAGAACACACAGCAACAAGTAGAACACTGTCTGTGTAGAACACACAGCAACAAGTAGAACAATGTCTGTGTAGAACACACAGCAACAAGTATAACAATGTCTGTGTAGAACACACAGCAACAAGTAGAACACTGTCTGGTAGAACAATGTCTGTGTAGAACACAAAGCAACAAGTAGAACACCGTCTGTGTAGAACACACAGCAACAAGTAGAACACCGTCTGTGTAGAACACACAGCAACAAGTAGCACACTGTCTGTGTATAACACAAAGCAACAAGTAGAACACTGTCTGTGTATAACACACAGCAACAAGTAGAACACTGTCTGTGTAGAACACACAGCAACAAGTAGAACAATGTCTGTGTAGAACACACAGCAACAAGTTAGAACACTGTCTGTGTATAACACACAGCAACAAGTAGAACACTGTCTGGTAGAACAATGTCTGTGTAGAACACAAAGCAACAAGTAGAACACTGTCTGTGTAGAACACACAGCAACAAGTAGAACAATGTCTGTGTAGAACACACAGCAACAAGTATAACAATGTCTGTGTAGAACACACAGCAACAAGTAGAACACTGTCTGGTAGAACAATGTCTGTGTAGAACACACAGCAACAAGTAGAACACCGTCTGTGTAGAACACACAGCAACAAGTAGAACACCGTCTGTGTAGAACACACAGCAACAAGTAGAACACTGTCTGTGTAGAACACACAGCAACAAGTAGAACACCGTCTGTGTAGAACACACATGAAGCACTCTTATGTAAGAATGAGACTCACTGGGAGAGTAAGAGGTATTAATAGTAATTTAGCATATTCTGCTGCCTCCCGGTTAACTGAGTCACTAGTTTGGACAGCTCATATGAAGGGAACCCTCAAGGCTTCAATAAAACCAGATCGATACGCCCGTGGAGGTGTGCAGCGGTGGTGTGCAGCGGTGGCGGTGTGTGGTGGCGGTCTGTAGCGGTGGTGTGTGGCGGTGGTGTGTGGCGGTGGTGTGTGGCGGTGGTGTGTGACGGTGGTGTGTGGCGGTCTGTAGCGGTGGTGTGTAGCGGTGGTCTGTGGCGGTGGTGTGTAGCGGTGGTGTGTGGCGGTGGTGTGTGGCGGTGTGTAGCGGCGGTGTGTAGCGGCGGTGTGTAGCGGCGGTGGGTGGCGGTGTGTAGTGGCGGTGTGTGGCGGTGGTGGATGGTGGTGTGTAGCGGCGGTGTGTAGCGGCGGTGTGTAGCGCGGTGTGTAGCGGCAGTGGGTGGCGGTGTGTAGCGGTGGTGTGTAGCGGTGGTGGGTGGCGGTGGTGTGTAGCGGCGGTGTGTGGCGGTGGTGGATGGTGGTGTGTAGCGGCGGTGTGTAGCGGCGGTGTGTGGCGGTGGTGTGTGGCGGATGGTGGTGTGTAGCGGCGGTGTGTAGCGGCGGTGGGTGGCGGCGGTGGGTGGCGGTGGTGGGTGGCGGTGGTGGGTGGCGGTGGTGGGTGGCGGTGTGTAGCGGCGGTGTGTAGCGGCGGTGTGTAGCGGCGGTGTGTAGCGGTGGTGGGTGGCGGTGGTGTGTAGCGGCGGTGGGTGGCGGTGTGTAGCGGTGGTGTGCGGCGGTGTGTAGCGGTGGTGGGTGGCGGCGGTGTGTAGCGGTGGTGGGTGGCGGCGGTGTGTAGCGGTGGTGGGTGGCGGCGGTGTGTAGCGGCGGTGTGTAGCGGCGGTGTGTAGCGGCGGTGTGTGGCGGTGTGTGGCGGCGGTGTGTAGCGGTGGTGGGTGGCGGCGGTGTGTAGCGGTGGTGGGTGGCGGCGGTGTGTAGCGGTGGTGGGTGGCGGTGGTGGGTGGTGTGTAGCGGTGGTGGGTGGCGGTGGTGTGTGGCGGTGGTGTGTGGCGGCGGTGGGTGGCGGTGGTGTGTGGCGGTGGTGTGTAGCGGTGGTGTGTAGCGGCGGTGGGTGGTGGTGGTGTGTGGCGGTGGTGTGTAGCGGTGGTGTGTAGCGGTGGTGGGTGGTGTGTAGCGGTGGTGGGTGGCGGGTGGCGGTGGTGTGTGGCGGTGGTGTGTAGCGGTGGTGTGTAGCGGCGGTGGGGCGGTGGTGTGTAGCGGCGGTGGGTGGCGGTGGTGGGTGGCGGTGGTGTGTGGCGGTGGTGTGTAGCGGCGGTGGGTGGCGGCGGTGTGTGGCAGTGGTGTGTAGCGGTGGTGGGTGGCGGCGGTGTGTAGCGGTGGTGGGTGGCGGTGGTGGGTGGTGTGTAGCGGTGGTGGGTGGCGGTGGTGGGTGGCGGTGGTTTGTGGCGGTGGTGTGTGGCGGTGGTGGGTAGCGGTGGTGTGTAGCGGTGGTGTGTAGCGGCGGTGGGTGGTGGTGGTGTGTGGCGGTGGTGTGTAG
The DNA here is from genome assembly GCF_901001165.1 of Salmo trutta. Classification (NCBI taxonomy): domain Eukaryota; kingdom Metazoa; phylum Chordata; class Actinopteri; order Salmoniformes; family Salmonidae; genus Salmo; species Salmo trutta. The sequence goes on from NC_042981.1 coordinate 29,894,582, forward strand.
CGGTGGTGTGTAGCGGTGGTGTGTAGCGGCGGTCACGACTATCTCTTATTACATAAAGACACGCATGTCTCAGCTGCCAGGAATGACAACAGAGTTCCAAAGATGAACAAACGCCAGTCAGCCGGCAGACCCAGTGGAGCGAAACTCTTCACAAACTCACACTACAGCTCACACTATATCTCACATAGCCCAATCAACAGGAAGCAAATAATATTGGACCAATAAATGAATGTGGCCGATAGATACTAGGTCAGCGAGTTTGGCAGAGCTATTGCCTTTATCCTGTGATCTGATCAGCGTCCTATGGGAGTTACAGTGGACTTTAGGACCCCTGCTGTATTCTCAAGGTCCCACGGGGAAGCTGAGATGACAGAGGGAGGAACCTGGGGGAGAGGAGCATGTGGAGAGACTGGAGGCCGTGGAGGGACCATAAAACAGCTGACTAAATGTAATTGGACCCCTCATCCTGAGGACATGGGGACTGCAGAGGAGAGTTTGGGTCAATGCTGAATCAGGCCTCTCTGTGGGCTGAGGGGGGAAGTAGAGTTTCAGGTAGGAGGTTGATTAGTGGGACTTCTCCAAAACAGTGGAAACACAGAGTTGTCTACCCACGTTTGTAGATGCATCAAAGCACTGCATTGCACCCTTTCCTTTTCTCACTCCTTCTTCCCTCCCTCCTCAGGACTCCTAATTCATTCAGAGGTAGTAGCAGTGGAACCATGTACCCAGTCTGCCGTTACACAGCATAGTTATAATCAATCATGTCTGAAGAAAACAGCCAATACGGGCAAGAAAATACGGGCAAGAAAAGTATTTTAGTGGAAATACACAACGTCTATTTTCATCTCCTCGCTCTTGTGAGATCAATAGTGGGGTCTCATGTGGTCCACATCAAGGTCCTTCTAACTGTCTGGGGACAGATTGCCTTAAACCATCTGCATTCACAGGAGCATATTTCAGGCCACATTTACCCGCCGCAATTTGGGCAGTTGTCCAATAGGCAGTGAGCTGTACCCATCTTCAGGAAGAGTGCAAACATGTTTTTCATCTTCCTGTTTCACAAAATATTGGATTTACTGATCTCAGAACAGTGAGTGCATTGCTTTATGGCGATACATGGTAGGAAAATTATCTGAAATTGCTATATATCATTAATTGTTTCAAGAAATGTAGAGTTGTCTTGATAATATTGAGGATTCTGCTATTGTGAAACATTGTTGTGGCATTGGTTTGTCCTGAAGGACAGGGAGGGAAGTGTATGAATTTTTAATTGTGTTTTGATTAACGGCAATCAGTTCATTTATTAGTAGCCTCTGACATTACATTTTACATCTAGAATGTCAGACAATTTCCATACTGTACTCACACTGGTACAGTGCTCTGCGTGTGTGTGTGTGAGAGATCGGGATAAAGAAGCCCGAGTTAAATCAGTGCAGTGTTCTCTCTCTCTCTCTCTGCCGAAGAGCAGGACTGAGTGAAGATGCCCCTCACTGCCAGGCGGAGCAGCCATCCTCTACCGGCTCCGCATTACCATAATAACATTGAAAAAGAAATTGAAATGGAAATGACTGCCACTGTGTGTCTGTGCTACATGCCAGACAAATGAAACAGGGCTTGTATGCCAGCATCACTATTCAACAGCTACCCTGCTCCTTTCAATTTCCCGACCGCCTGTGTTACAGCGAGTAAACAGTGACTTGTTTTGGAGAGATAACCTATTATAGGAGTCTATTAGGAAACACATGTTATTACTGAGGGACTGTATTATCTTCAGGGACTACAGGGACTAGAGGGACAAGGTGGGTTTCAGAGTCGCCAGTTCCTGTTATTGCTGGCCGTGACATATAGAATAAGAGTAATATTAATAGTATAATCTTACAGGGAGCTTGCTGTTCCTGCTCCGTGGGCTCCTCTTCAGTCTTCAGAGGTTGACCTTTGATTTTGTAGACCAGGGCCAGCAGACGACCTTTAATAGACGTGTCCTGCTCATCTTCCTCTTCCTCCATAGGGATTCCTACATAAACACACCAGCACAGGAATAAAATCGATATCACACTCCTGGACAAATATCGTTTCCTAGGGGTCAATCGGGCAACACATGTCAGCTGTATCATAGGGTTTCATTTGCTAGTGTAATGTTTTCCTCTGTCTTTCCTTTCTCTTTCCATGCAGTCTCCATCCTAAGGTGCTGCTGCAGGTCAGAAAAGTGCAGCATGACTGTAGAATACATTACATAGGTATAGTACCCCCTACGTACAGCCCTTTTCAATTATTTAGCAAAACATCAAGACGCCAGAGCAATCTGGAGAAGCAGTGAACTAAAACACATCAGCAGAGAGATAGAAGCCGTCCTTTCTGCAAAGAAACACAGGAAGCTCCAATACAACATCCCCCTGTAATTCAAATGAACCTGGGGAGCTCCGACAATAAACATAGATTTACAAGGATGAGAACTAACTATATTACATAGCTTGTGAAATGAAACATGCAATTATAATAACTTTTGCTGGGGATGTTTTCAGCAGTCCTATTTGGACAAGCATTGTGTCCAATTTGCTGTGAGTAATAACATTGGCCATGTTGACGGTTTTGTTTTCAATGAATCCCACAGCTCATCTCTACAGTATCATTTCCCACTCAGGCCCTGTGAAGCTGCCATTCATTTTTTATTCCTAGTCAGATGGCAGGTCGTAATATTCAGGTCCAGACTGGAGACATAAACCTTCCTGATGGTGTTCTTTACCACAGTGCAGCCGCAGCTCGTTGTGGAAGGCATAGAGCTCCTCCTGAATGTCCTCTGGACACGGGCAGTCCTCCCCCGTACTGAAGTTCAACAGCATGTTAATCTGAAACACACACATTTAGGCCACATGACTGTAGTATGCAATGGGCTTACGCATTTTATGCATATATAGTTCAGAAAAAATAGCAACTACGACCAAGCTTGTATGCAGTAATAGAGACTGAAGGTAAAACAACATTAAAGTTTGTGAAAAGTGCTGAAGTGAGCAGGGAGCAGTGACCCTGACGTGCTGTACAGATGAGGAAATGGAGGGGTTGTAAAGCCTGGATGTGGCCCCGGGCAGAGGCAATAGCACAGCAGACAGGGATGGATTCCCACAGCCTTGAGGCTGGGCAGTGGAGGGACACACTCAAATTAAAGAGCTTTGGGGAGCAGTTAGAGAGACAGTCACTAAGCCGCTCAGTCACTGCGGGCTAGCAGAGCAGCTCTCTCCACAATGAAAGAACCCACTGATACAAAACCAACCGAAGAAATATCTTAACCATGAATGAGGATAAATGACTGAATGCTCCCACACTACTCACTAGAGTTTGGAGTGGAGAGGTGGAAAGAGTGCCGCTGAGGTTTATGAGAACAATGTGCCGTTGTAGCGGTGTGCGTGCGCGTGCTCGCTAGCTTAGAACATTAGTCTCAGCAGCAGCCTGTTCTGTGTTATTGTGCAAACTCTTCTAATACAAATGTAACAAGGTTAACACACGCAGATGTCTGCCGTCACCCCAGTTGTCATGAAGTGGGCAGCATTTCAAACAGCCTAACTCAATCCCAGATTTAAGGCCATGGCCGAGAGTCTGTGACTAAAACTGCTTGCCGGTGACTTTGCCACACTGTAACTCCACAGGAGAGAGATGATAAACACCCCATAACCTACATCATTAACTAGGAGGCCATTTTAGGTTATTTCTATTTCAGTGTGGTACCTGTTCTTGGGGTGGGGAGCGGAACTCCTTGGTCTTCTTGGCGGTGACGGCAGCAGACATGTTGAGGGCCAGCATCAGCTCGTTGTACCTGAACTTCTGGTTGTACTGCAGCTTGGAGACAAAGCTGTCTGAGAAGGACACGATGGCCTCGATGCGATGCTTCAGCTCACAGTCACAGAAGTAGTGCAGCAGCTCACACATCTAGCAGACAAACACAGTTTCCACATATAATATCAGCTGGGATTGAGACACAGACACTAAATGACACATATCTTCAGGGAACTTATTAGAAGAGAAAGCATTGATACAGAGACATTACATGGCTGAGTGATTAAAGTAGACTATAAAATGTCAGTGGATTTTTGCAGAGCATGTGATTGAAAGCCTAGCAGAACCCAGTGTCTCAGTCTCAGTGGCCATGTTACCTGTCGTTTCACTGGCTCAGGCAGCCTCTTCTCTAGCAGACCTTTCATTGGCAGCTTGGCCTCTTTGGCCGCATCCTCCTCCCCGGCCTCCACCGCCTTCTCCTCGGAGCCCGTCAGCCCCTCCTTCTCTGTGGCCTCCATCACCACGGCGACGGCCTCCTCGCTATGCTCCACAAACACGTTGGGGTCGATGAGGAGCAGAATCTTATGAACATCCTGACTGCCCAGCACGCCCATGGTGAGCAGTGTACCAATCAGCCTCAGGATGGGCACAAACTGGTACTCCACGCTGCCCCCTACAGGGTCCCTGATGTGATGCCCACCGCCCTGCACGGCCTCAGTCAGCATGGTGATGGCCTTCTCCTTCAGGGCATCCAGGGGGATCTGGGGGCTGTACAGGTGCTGCTCCCTCCTGGTGCTGATGAAGCAGGGGGGGTAGAAGCTGAGCCGGGGCTTCAGGGAGGTACTGAGGCCCACCCCGGGAGGAGAGTGGTGCTTGGAGGCATCGGAGAACAGGCGGATGCTGCGCGTCTCGGTGGTGATGGGGATGATAAACTCGTTGTTCATCATGAGGCGGGCCTCCTTGGCCGTCTCCAGGTGAATGCTGATCAGGATGTTGTAGAAGCCCTCGCGCAGCATGCCCGACAGGTACTGGTTGTCGATGGTATAGAGCAGCTGGGATTGGTCCAGGTGGCTGCAGAGGGCGTGTGCCACGCGGGTGTTTCCCAGGGCACACAGGGCACAGTACAGCTTCAGGGTGTGGTAGTGGAACTTCCTCAAGTCCTCCTGCTCAGACAGCTCCATGATGTCAACACACCTGGTAGGGAGGTCAGTATACTGTTTAAACAGAGCGAGGACGTATACAGGAGTGCTTATGTCCTCAACCAGGGTGTGTGGTGCAATCTGTGTATGTGTGCACGTTTACCTGTTCTCCTCAGGTATGTGCACAGCCAGCATCTGCAGGGGCTCCAGACACTGCACCACCCAGCCGTGTCTCTCACTGACCCTGGCTGTCTCCACCTTCAGGAAGGTGTTGGGCATGCGACTCCACAGCACTGAGTTGATGGTCTGGATGTCCAGCCTCGGAGGGCACTGAGGCACTGGGTTCTTATGCTCACTCTTAAAGATGGCAGCTGACAGGGGCATGGCATTCTGTGGAGGTCAGAGGTCACACAGAGCACATTGTAGTTCACGCAATGGATGATATACCAGTAGAAACGGTGGATAGATTTCAAGTCAGGGCCATACGTGGATAGGAGGGACTAAAATCGAGTTACTCTACCTTTATCTTGGACAGCTCAAACTGGAAGAGGTTGGGGCTGGTCGGTCGCACAAACACAGCAGGAAACAGCTTTGTGTTTGGTTCCACCTGGTCAAGAAAGAGCACAGCACTAATATAAGAAGTTTGCAGACAGAAAAGGCATATTGACGCCATACTGCAGTTACAGTATAGAGGGGGACTATAAAGAGTAGCATTGAGAGTGCATGATGTTCTGGAGCTATCTGACTTGGTGTGTGTGTGTGTGTGCGTGCGTGCGTGTGTGAGTCAGACGGACTAGGGAAGAGGCTGGCACGATGGCTCAGAACAGTTTAAAAGCTTGCCGTGTTTCTGCGAGGGGAGAAATTAAGAAGATCATGCCCTTTAAAAGGGGCGGTTTTGTTGTCTGGTTTGAGAGTACATACACAGACAGCCAGACACTGAGCTGAGATCTGGCAGGCAGGACAGACAGCCCCTGCCCTGCTGCTGAGCCCGAGGCAGTGGGGACTGAGTGACTGTCACACTGAGTAATGAAGAGATCAGGACAGGCAAATCTGTTTTTAGAGAATAGATGGTGTAGTTCTGATAAGAGACTGACTGATGGGACAGAGACTGTAGGGCTGATAGCAGCAGGAAGGAAGGAGGCTGAAGAGAGTGTGATACGAGATTGTAGACTGTGCAATGGACATCTTAAATAGAGACATTGTGTAGTTGGCTATACAGTACCTGGTAGGAGGTGGCCAGCTCCTTGCCGTTGCCAGTGAAAGTCACCAGGCCAGTGGCCAGGTCAATGAGACAGCCTATCTCCAGGTCCACATTACTGCGACTGGACGAGTGACCTGAGCTGGTGACGTCCCCACCCCACACCATGTAGCAGTTACTCCTCCTCACACTGGGGAATGGTGAGGGAGGAAGAGGAAATAGAAGATAGTATCTGATTAGTTGCTTATCACTATTCATACTGACATGAGGATGAGGGTTTCCTTAACAACACGATTACCTCTCATGGACCCGCCCACGCTGGTCTCCCAGGGTAACCGTCACCGTCCGGTTCTTACTGAGGTTGAAGTGGTTGCTATAGTAATGGTAGTCGGGGGTGACCCAGCCCACCCACACACAGGATGGATCCTGACCAGCGAACACCCTGACAGAGTAGTGGTACTGCAAGACAACATGGTGGCAGGTTAGCTTGACTGCATGGCACCTGAACTATCATCAGCTGCTTATCATCCATTTCATACCGTGCTGATGTTGCTGTAATCTGTTCCTCTTATTCCATCATGACTGTGTCTCATAGACTTCAATGGATGTCTACAAGGAAAACATCAGCATTGAATCATCTCTTTATGTACTGTAAGTTAGAAGATAAAGCGCTTTTACAGAAACAAAGTTTAATACTGTCAGTGTCATATACAGATGTTAGTGTTGTACAACAGTGAATGTGTGTTCAGAGGCCTGACCTGTGTTTCAGTTTGAGGGACTCGTGATCTTCATGCACTCCGTTCATGTCCATGACAGGGCTGGTCTTGAAGAAGGAGTGGAACTCCACGGGCATGCTCAGTCGACAGTACACCATGTCACCGTTACTGTTCTGGGTCCCAAACGTCCTGTGGCTCACCTTCAGACATGGAGGGCTGTCGATGGTGCCATCTATTCTGGTCACCTGGGATGGAGATGTATTTGGACAACTGATTTAGCCATTCTCCATCTTAGAAGTGAGATATCTTACTGGTTCTTTAAGGTAAACATTCTGTGAACCTCAACATATCATGTATATTACCGTTTCGATTTTGTCATTGACCTTTTGGTCTTACCATTATGTGGTTGTGGTTCTTTGGCACATTGACAAAGGTGGGGAGGCGTTTGCTGAACCACATGGTGACCTCACGGTTCATGTTGACGGCGAAGGGTTCGAAGCCCTCCTGCAGGCCACACATGGTGTAGTACTTAAAGGTACTGGCGTCCTTCCCCAGGTTCATACGACCCACCTGGGACAGGCCCAGACTACACACTGGGATAAAACCTGGGGAACAGAGAGAGCGAGAGCAAGAGAGAGTCAATGAGAGAGAGAGAGAGAAAGAGTGAGAGAGAAAAAGAGTGAGAGAGAGAAAGAGTGAGAACAACTGTCATCATTACCCTTCTCATTCTAAGAACCCACACATCAGGGGGAGGGGGAAATCAATCCAGCTTGTAATGAACGCCATTTACAAGTGTCAGATTATATGAAGGTCAATTCATAACGGTGAGGCACTTATTTTCACTTATTTTGCAGCATGTCTATCAGTGATTTGACGGCACAGAGACATAAGAGAGGGGGCAGAGCTTAGAGAGGTCCTTCACATACACTCACCGTCTTCAGTCTCACACACTCACCGTCCTCCGTCTCGAAGTCGGCAAAGCAGAGCTCAGAGCCCTTGTTGGTGATGAGGATCTCTCCGTTGAGGGTGAAGATCATAGACTTGTCCTCCATGTTGATCATACAGCCCACCACGTCCCCCGCGTGCCAACACCGCCCAAAGAAACGACTGCCCATGTTCAGACGTTGACCCTGAATATACACACACAATAACTCTACAATCTGACTCAATCCTTAATCAAAATGTGATTTATTATGATATACACAAATCATACTCTCCAGGCTAGCTATGCCGTCATCAACTATGATAAAGTGTCTATTTTCCAAAGACATAACTGTCACGCTCTGATCTGTTTCACCTGTTCCTGTGATGGTCTCCACCCCCTCCAGGTGTCGCTTCTTTTCCCCAGTGTATTTATCCCTGTGTTTCCTGTCTATCTGTGCCAGTTCGTCTTGTATGTTTAGTCAAGTCAAACCAGTTTGGTTTTTCCCGTACTCCTTTAGCTATTCTCCTTTTTCTAGTCCTCCTGGTTTTGACCACGAGCCTGCCTGCCACTCTGTACCTCCTGGACTCTGATCTGGTTTTGACCTTTTTGCCTGTCCACGACCATTCTCTTGTCTAACCCTTTGGATGATTAAACATTGTAAGACTCCAACCATCTGCCTCCTGTGTCTGCATCTGGGTCTCGCCTTGTGCCTAGATAATAACGCTATAAGCATGTAGAATAGAGAGTTGAGGGCTCACCTTGTATCCGTCGAAGACAAAGGCCAGCTCATCAGTGCCCAGCTCTACATCAGGCCTACATCCAGGTCTGGCCCAGCCCACACGCATGTCTCCCCCTGTCACCACGTCAAACTCAAAGTACCACTTCCCCGTCATCACCGCGTACGTCCTCTCCACACGGAAGAAACGGATCTTGTCGATGCTCAGTCTGTCCACCGCATGGCCTGCTGGGTGGGAAGACGGCCACAGTATCAACACAGGAAGTTTTGTACTGTTCAGTGTATGTCAACATGGCTTTGTGTGGTAAAGATAACTTACCGCCCTCCTGATCTGGAGGTTCGATATTGTATCCGTATCCAATCAGAGTGCGGATGGCCTCACGGAGGCTGTCCCTGTTGGACTTCTTAGTGCGCTCGTCTAATAAAGAATATGGCACTAGGCGAGGGTTCCGCTTGCTCTTCACATCCTGCATTGAGCACAGATGGGCACAGTCAGAATCACACGCCCACCACTCATCATCGTGCTGATACTTAGCCAGCTCCATGGACCTGCTATAGGCCAGTGTTTGTCACGACTGGGCTGCCAATCTATAAGGGTCATTAAGTAGTTAATTGGGCATTTGACATTATTACTATGGCGCTATACTAATATTCTGTGTATCCTTTTGGTGTCATTCAGAAGGTACTGTTACATTTAGCAGTATTGCTTTTGAGCTTGCTGCTCTTACATAGGGAGAGGGTCATTCTTCTATCCAAAGTTATAAAGCCTTCAGTGTGTTTACTGTATGTGAGCTGTGGTCAAAACCTGCAATGCTTTCACAGAAGACTGTGTGCTTTACCTGCTGAATGCCATAGGTCCATCCTTGTTTGATCCTGTCCTTGGCCCACACGTTGTGGGCGTTCTCCGCCAGTTTATCCACCAGAAGTTCCTGGCCTGGGGTCAGCTTCACGTCAGACAGCTCCAGTGGCGTGGGCTTGTAACCATTCGACATCATGTAGCTTAAAACAAGACGAGACATTAGAATGTCTAACTACCTAGACAAAACAGTATTTGTCATGATTTTTCTTACTTTGTGCTAGCCTATCCAGAACATAGGAATCTCGAAAAGTTGGTAAATCATGTATTAGGTTCTTGCTGATCTGTGTATTCAAACGTCTAGTAGACTCTTACTTCTTTGGGAGTTTGATCTTCTTCAGGTCCTCTTCAGCGTTGGCGTTGACCTGGACAACATGGCAGCTTAATGCCAGCAGAGTCCTGTGAAGAGACAGATTAACAATCTCCATCTACACAGGATGAGCTCTCTAAGAGGGTGACTCACATTGCCTGCACACTAACTAAATACTATAATCAGCAGGCATAATGTTATGATACTAGGTTTGGTGGGTTTCTGCACTCCTCCATCAAGCAGAGTGGCAAATGAACCAGCATGAGCATACACAGAGAGCATTGTATTGTTTAATTGTGCATGTCCTGGTCCATTATGAAACCATATAGTCACCTTAAGGACTTGTTAAGAAAGAGTTATTCACACTTGTATCAGTAAAATCTCATTGCTTTGTCATTGTAAGAGGACAAATGAGAGATGTGGTGTGATGGCAGAATAGCAGGGCTGCTCTTTAGGGGCCCAGGTTGTCTGTCTCTGTTGTGTCAGCGTCACTGTAGATGAACGTTAATCAAACCAGACTTTCTCTCTCTCTCTAATCACACACACACACACACACACACACACACACACACACACACACACACACACACACACACACACACACACATCTCTGTCTCATGAAACTTTATTTTGTGTTTCTCAGTGTCTGGGTGTGGGCTGTCAGTGTGGACCATTAGCAGATGTCCTACGGTGACAGGTGGGTGATGTCAGGAACACTGGGGGTGTTTCAGGTGCTGAGAGTCCAGCAGGAGAGCGCCTTCAGTCTACTACCTAACTGACCCCTGGCTCCCCCACACCTTCAGTCTACTACCTAACTGACCCCTGGTGCACCCACACCTTCAGTCTACTACCTAACTGACCCCTGGTTCACCCACACCTTCAGTCTACTACCTAACTGACCCCTGGTTCCCCCACACCTTCAGTCTACTACCTAACTGACCCCTGGTTCACCCACACCTTCAGTCTACTACCTAACTGACCCCTGGTTCACCCACACCTTCAGTCTACTACCTAACTGACCCCTGGTTCCCCCACACCTTCAGTCTACTACCTAACTGACCCCTGGTTCCCCCACACCTTCAGTCTACTACCTAACTGACCCCTGGTTCACCCACACCTTCTGTCAGTCATATCCCACTGGCCACATACTGGTTGAATCAACATTGTTTCAATGTCATTTGCCAACGTCTTGTGACATTGAACCTATGTGGAAAATACATTGGATTTGAAAAAAAGTCATCAGGGTGAAATTTCAACCACAGGATTACTATACATGTCATCATGGTATCCAATTTTCAACATAGACAAACCATGTATAAAATATGTTGAATTTGTACCTTTGAAACAACGTCAGATCTTCAACGTTATAGCCTCTATCAGAAAAACTTATTGGCTGGGGAGCACCTCCTACTGGAGAGTTAATATATCTACAACTATCCCTTTGGTCTCCTATCCAGCATTTTAACCAAGCCCAGCTTTGATATTTATCACTGACTACTACTAATGTGCTATCGTGAGAATGATTATTGAGAGATCCTTTAATAACTAAATAGATTCACTGTTGCTATCAAAGTCATTCCAAAGGGAAGGTTTAACAGAGCAAATGAAATGTAACCATACTTTATAAGTTGTATATCATCAATGATACTATTTAGGCCTATAGAGCATTTGCAAAGTCATCAATAGCTATTGTTTCAATTCAACCCAGACAAAGCATAAAGGTTTTGGGAGATTTCAAATGTAATCTTCATGTTAGTAATTAATATGTTGGATTCACGTCTCCATTTCAACCAAATATCTAAGTTATCTAAGTTAAAGAATATGATTAAATCAAATCAAACTTTAAATGCAATTTAAATAAACGTTGATTTGATTAAATCAAATCAAACTTTAAATGCAATTTAAATAAACGTTGATTTGATTTAGTCCTAGATTTTTTTATTTAACTAGGCAAGTCAGTTAAGAACAAATTATTATTTACAATGACGGCCTAGGAACAGTGGGTTAACTGCCTTGTTCAGGGGCAGAACGACAAATTCTTACCTTGTCAGCTCAGGGATTCGATCTAGCAACCTTTCGGTTACAACGCTCTAACCACTAGGCTACAAGCCGCCCCAACATGAATGAAGACGTGAATCCAACATATTAATTATACATTTGTAGACAAACTTGAATGAAGGCCAGACTAAGTCAGTGGCACAAAAGACACATCTCCTTCAAATGTTGATTTTTGGTTGCATTGTCAACCAAACAATTCAATATTACTTCTGTAATACAGTATGTAGCCAAAAGTTAAGGCTATATTAATAACTAATGTAACAGTACTATTCAACCTTAAAATGAGTAACACATCCATGGCCACATTTTGAGGTTACTGTAACTATGAATGTCTTCTTATGCAATCATAGTAATTGTGCATGTTCAACATAGCATGCAAAGGTTGCAGGTCTGTGGAGATCTTCACAATTCCTTTAATGATCTGTGCAGAATCTGATCACTTGCATGTACTTTTAATGTAATCTCAACTGCAACTCAGGTCATTTGTTGTGCTATTAGATGAAGCACAGTGATACACATTCATCTGTTGTATAAATAAAACATATCTGACATTGTATTCCCATTTAAACTTTGTTGTGCTTTTAAACGTTTGAAAGACGTTGTGACATTTAGATGACAACTGAACAAACAATCTGTCATTGTTCTTCCATTGCTTTTAGATGGGTGAAAGCATAGTGATAACACATTGGGAATTCAACAAACGTCTTGCTGTCCTTTGAGGGGTTGAATAAAGGTTGAAATCTCATTGATCAACATCTCAACCAAATATAACGTGGTGTGCCCTGCGGGATCTCTCCTCGTCTTTCTATTTCTCTCTCTTCATTAATGAAACTAATATAGTTACTTATAATGCAGGACATACTTCAAGGTTTCCGTTGACATCTGTAGGTTGTAATTCTTTTCAGTTTCAGGCAGTCTGGGAAAATCCACAAGGCAGGGGTGCTGCCGCTTATTATCGTCCCTTATCTGTGAAACGCATGAGGATTGTTAATGTACAAGTATTTGTACATATTACAACTGTCTTGAGGTAAGGGGAAAGAAATATTCCAAAAGGTGAGTATAATTCAAATCACAATTAAGATTTTTGCCAATCAACAGGGGAGTGCTCTCTTAGGGAAAAAAAAGGTGCTAACTAGAACCTAAAAGTGTTCTTCAGCTGTCCCCATAAGAGTTAGAACACTTTTAGTTTCAGGTAGAGCCCTTTTGGGTTCCATGTAGAACCCTTTCCACAGAGAGTACTACATGGATCCCAAAAGGGTTCTACCTGGAAACAAAAAGGGTTATCTTATGGGGACAACCCAAGAACCCTTTTGGAACCCTTTTTTCTAAGAGTGTGGGGATATTGTCTACTTACAGAGGGCTACTGGTGTACTGGAGTGATAATACGGTCTAGTCTAGTGGACATGTTATGAATGTAGAGGAGGAGCATGTTTTATTGGAAGATAGAGAGGTGTGAGTCCTGAATACTAAGCCAAGTGAGATATATAATTCCATTCTTGACTGCTGTGTTTTACCTCTAATAATCCCTCTGGCTGCTCTTTCCAGCCCAAGCAGTATTACATCCATGTTGACCAAGAAAACTTGAAGTGGTTTTGCTGTACAAATATGTGGCTATTTGAGTGCTCCATGAACCCCAGGCAGCTCTTTTGTGAATAGCACAAGAACTCCCCAGGAATTATTTTACCTAACAGACTTTTCCTACAGCCTACTACAGTCCAGACAGCCTACTACAGTCCAGACAGCCTACTACAGTCCAGACAGCCTACTACAGTCCATTCAAATAGGGCTTTGTCAGAGGACAAAGAAGTCCATGCTGTTATTCTTACTAGCCTTGGTATGAATGTCACACAGCTTGTTTGAAATTATTTTTATACTGTCAATGGTCCATCATGATAAAACTATTCCAAGTATTCTATAACCATACTAGCCTCCGATAGTGAAGTGTGTCAGGCAGCTAATATAGATACCCTACCTCTGTACCCCATAGCAACCACAGCAACTAAAACTCAGACCTCTTTAAAATCAGCACTGAAGCTGTGCTCTCTGGAGAGTGGAATACAATAACAGCGCTGTCCAGGTATGTGTTCTGTTCAGCCCAGATTTAGTATACTGTCTCCCTGGTGTAGCTTGCTCCATGCACTGCCAGGACAACGTCACCTGGCCTAAGCTAACGAGGTCTCGTAAAAAACAGATATAAAAGCCAAACTGCTATGTCAGGGGTGCAGAATTCTGTTTAAATGAATAAGAGAGTTTGACCCCGGCGTAATAGATCTCCTCACCATAAATCAAAGGCTCTACTAAGATGTGGGAACTGATGGAATGGCTGGCAGTCCAGTGGGTGGACAAATCACACCGGCACAGTTGTGTTTAAAAGTGGGATAGGGTGGAAGGAGGGACTGCAGGAATGAGAGAATCATTCAGTAGGGTGGGCTGCGGTGGTCTACTCTACACACATCCAACACTTATGTAATATAGACATAAGAGCTGTGTTGCATATTGTTTCTGGTATTGATTGTCTGCACCTTTAAGGGCAGTGGGGCACAACAGGTCATTTTGGCAATCATGTACTAACATGAAACCAAGAAACAGTCATTCAGTCTTTGTAACAGTAGGGCTTAATGAATTCGCGTCCAGTTTAATAATCTGTAATTCAACTAACAGAGAGACAAATACCCCACATAAAGTCTTTCCAATCAGTAAAGTGTCCATTAAAATTCCCTGAACTGAATTACAATGTTGGGCGGCAAGTAGCCTAGCGGTTAGGAGTGTCGGGCCAGCAACCGAAAGGTCATTGGTTCAAATCTCCGAGCCGATTAGGTGAAAGATATGCCATTGAGCAAGGCATTTAACCATCATTTCTCCAGGGTCGCTGTCAATAATGGCTGATCCCTGGCTCTGAGCCAACTCTCTGAGGGTGTCTCAGGAGGAGTGGGATATGCAACAAATTAATTTCCTAATTCACACATGAACTTGTACATGTGTGAAATAAGACATATATAAACACACACCTAAATATCTTATCTCATTATCAATAGTCTAAACATGTCACTGAGGTCTATTTCCTGTTTTATTGCTGCAACAGAATGGCCAAAATGTCCTTCTGTGCCTTTCACAAACAATTGCATTGTAATTCATGACTGATTTAGGACACAGAAAAGATGAGTCTCTCGACTACAAAGAAACAAAAATGGAGTCTCTACAATGAATGGCATGACGAGCACAAAAGAAGAAATATGGGAGTATTCTTCACTTACCCTCTGTTGGGTTTGAACCGCAAATTATAAAAGAGAAAGCAAAATGGTGTACAGGCTTGTTTTGGTGCTTTAACGTTGGTAGAATTTATAAGATTAGGTTAGGGTTAATGCATTTCACATAAATAATTATCAGTATAATTGGTCTAACACAAACAAACATTTGCAAGCTGAGATTTATTTCCCTGATAAAAGTTGATTTATGTTTATATTGGTTGATGATCCATTTAAAGGTAATGTATTGATTCTTTCCTAAGTACAGTGCCTTCGGAAAGTATTCAGACCCCTTGACTTTTTTCACATTTTGTTACGTTACGGCCTTATTCTAATTGAATTGTTTTTTCCCCCTTATCAATCTACACACAATACCCCATAATGACAAAACAAAAACATTTAATTGAGTAATTATTGCTAATTAAAAAAATATATAAAACTGAAATATGACATTTACATCAGTATTCAGACCCTTTACTCAGTACTTTGTTGAAGCACCTTTGGCAACGATTACAGCCTCGAGTCTTCTTGGGTATGACGCTACAAGCTTGGCACACCTGTATTTGGGGGAGTTTCTCACATTCTTCTCTGCAGATCCTCTCAAGCTCTGTCAGGTTGGATGGGGAGGTTTTCTGCACAGCAATTTTCAGGTCTCTCCAGAGATATTCGATCGGCTTCAAGTCCGGGCTTTGGCTGGGCCACTCAAGGACATTCAGAGACTTGTCCCGAAGCCACTCCTGCGTTGTCTTGGCTGTGTGCTTATGGTCATTGTCCTGTTGGAAGGTGAACCTTCGCCCCAATCTGAGGTCCTGAGTGCGCTGGAGCAGGTTTTCAAGGATCTCTCTGTACTTTTCTCAGTTCATCTTTGCCTTGATCCTGACTAGTCTCCCAGTCCCTGCCATAAAACATCCCCACAGCATGATGCTGCCACCACCATGCTTCACAGTAGGGATGGTGCCAGGTTTCCTCCAGACGTGACCCAAAGAGTTCAATCTTGGTTTCATCAGACCAGAGAATGTTGTTTCTGATGGTCTGAGTCCTTGAGGTGCCTTTTGGCAAACTCCAAGCGGGCTGTCATGTGCCTTTTACTGAGGAGTGGCTTCTGTAGGAAGAGTCTTGGTGGTTCCAAACTTCTTCTATTTAAGAATGATGGAGGCCACTGTGTTCTTGGGGACATTCAATGCTGCAGAAATATTTTTTGGTACCCTTCCCCAGATCTGTGCCGACACAATGCTGTCTCGGGCATCAACGGACAATTCCTTCGACCTCATGGCTTGGTTTTTGCTCTGCCATGCACTGTCAACTGTGGGACCTTATATAGACAGGTGTGTGCCTTTCCAAATCATGTCCAATCAATTGAATTTACCACAGGTGGACTCCAATCAAGTTGTAGAAACATCTCAAGCATGATCAATGGAAACAGGATGCACCTGAGCTCAATTTCGAGTCTCATGGCAAAGGGTCTGAAAAAAAAAAGGTATTTTTGTTTTTTATTTCTAAGAAATGTGCAAAAATGTCCCCCAATTTTTTTTTGCTTTGTCATTATGGGATATTGTGTGTAGATTGCTAAGGATTTATTTTTTATTTTATTTTTTTATAAATTTTAGAATAAGGCTGTAATGTAATAAAATGTGGAAAAAGTTAAGGGGTCTGAATACTTTCTGAGGGCACTGTATGTCAATGACATGGACTGCCCAAAATAGTTTGCCGGTGCTAATCTATTCTCTCAATCAGTGTTAAAGAGGTCTCCTACCTTCCCATAAGACCAGCCCAGTTCTATCTTGTTCATGGCCCACAGCTCGTGGATATTCTCAGCCAGTCTGTCCCGGACCTTCTCCAGGTATGGCGGCATGACGATCTGAGAGACAAAGAATCAGTGTCGTAGATAAACAGCATCTGTTTGTAGACAGTACAGCAGGCCTATGTCATCAATCATACATTGTGGATATTTGGAAACACTTACACTGTAGATATTAATGTACAAGCCCCTTTAAAACATGCAGTATAAACACTGTTACTGTGTTTAAGATGAGCCATGTTGCAGTTAATGTGAGGCGTTCTGAGCTGAAAGCCATACCCCTGTTACCTGGCTGGTCTCCACAGGGGTGGGTATGAAGGAGGCCTGAGATATGAACTGTGTGGTCCCCAGCAGGTCTCGGACCCCCTCCATGTCCCTTTTGTACTCCTTCACCGGCTCCACCTTCATCTTCTCCTTGGGGAGTAGGGCCTCGTAACACGGAGCATAGCCCGACGGAGGAAGGAACTTGAAGTCACCATGACGACCGCCCATCAGGAAACGCACCCTAGAGCGAGAGGGACTTAGTCAATCAGTGTGTTCAGTATGTGGGTGACAGCTTGAGAGTGATGGGGGGGTTGATAGTGGTGGAGGGGTTAGTGGAGGGGATTAGAGAAGAACATAGAGCCACTAAGGCCAAACCCCAGCCCCTCACCAGCTCTAGCCAAGCCCCAGACCAGCTCTAACCAACCCCCAGACCAGCTCTAACCAACCCTCATACCAGCTCTAACCATCCCCCAGACCAGCTCTAACCAAGCCCCAACCCAGCTCTAATCAAACCCAATCCCCAGCCCAGCTCTAACCAAACCCCAGCCCAGCTCTAACCGAGGCCCAACCCAGCTCTGACCAACCCCCAGCCCCAGCCCAGCTCTAACCGAGGCCCAGCCCAGCTCTAACCAAACCCCATCCCCAGCCCAGCTCTAACCAAACCCCAGCCCAGCTCTAACCAAACCCCAGCCCCAGCCCAGCTCTAACCGAGGCCCAGCCCAGCTCTAACCAAACCACAGGCCCAGCCCAGCTCTAACCAAACCCCAGCCCAGATCTGACCAAGCCCCAACCCAACTCTAACCAAACCACATCCCCAGCCCAGCTCTAACCAAACCCCAGCCCAGCTCTAACCAAACCCCAGCCCAGCTCTAACCGAGGCCCAGACCAGCTCTAACCGAGGCCCAGACCAGCTCTAACTGAACCCCAGCCCCAGACCAGCTATAACTGAACCCCAGACCAGCTCTAACTGAACCCCAGTCCCAGACCAGCTCCAACTGAACCCCAGTCCCAGACCAGCTCCAACTGAACCCCAGACCAGCTCTAACTGAACCCCAGCCCCAGACCAGCTCTAATTGAACCCCAGACCAGCTCTAACTGAACCCCAGCCCCAGACCAGCTCCAACTGAACCCCAGACCAGCTCTAACTGAACCCCAGTCCCAGACCAGCTCTAACTGAACCCCAGCCCCAGACCAGCTCTAACTGAACACCAGACCAGCTCTAACTGAACCCCAGACCAGCTCTAACTGAACCCCAGTCCCAGACCAGCTCTAACTGAACCCCAGCCCCAGACCAGCTCTAACTGAACCCCAGACCAGCTCTAACTGAACCCCAGCCCCAGACCAGCTCTAACTGAACCCCAGCCCCAGACCAGCTCCAACTGAACCCCAGCCCCAGACCAGCTCCAACTGAACCCCAGCCCCAGACCAGCTCCAACTGAACCCCAGCCCCAGACCAGCTCCAACTGAACCCCAGCCCCAGCCTCAACCTAGCTTTAACCAAGCCCCAGGTCAACTCTAAACAAGCTCCAGCTGAGCCCGGCAGAGCAGAAAGTGACTATGACTAACCCCACTTTGAGAATGATGCAATATTTCAGCCCACCACTCAGAAGCCCTCCTGGGCCGTAACCGAAATAGCAGCTGTAGTAGTGATGATGACGCATTCACTCCAAGTCTCACTGAGTGCAGTGCACAAATCAATTATTAACAAGTGTGTGTCGTTGTGTAGCATGCCCCGCTGCACAGAGGACAGGAAATGTTCAAACCCCACAGGGTTCGTTTACAATACATGATGTGGCCTGCATCATACAGACAGACAAAATGCATAATAACGCTAACAGAATTCCTATAATTATGAGTTCCTGTTAATTTTGTATAATGCTGTATAATTTTGTATAATGCTTCTGCAAATGTTATTGTGGTAATTGAGATACAGTGTAGCTTGCAGGCCATTATGGAATTTGATGTGAACTGAAATATTTTGGGCTGTCAAGCGTCATGTCTCGGACAGTGGTCCAGAATAGTAAAATGCAATTTCGCTGTAGAAAACAGGGTCGGTCATAAAATCCTGGAAAGCTTCCTGGAGCCTGAAATTTAATTTTTTAGACATGTCAGTCACATCATTTGAAGTTGCCACGGCAACACAAGTGAGTAAGATGTATGCCGAGCCTTTAAGGATTCATATTTAGAGGAAACGATAGAGGAATGGATTAGATGGATTTTTGTGCAAGCTAGAGGGAGAACAGAAAGCAATTTGAGGAGAAGTCCCTGTATGTGTGTATACGTGGTCATTCATATAAACGCCAGGTGTGTGTGTGTAAGAAACACATACTTGACCCCAGCGGAAAAGCTGACAACAGGGAAGAAGAGTCCATCGATGTTGAAGTTCTCGAACATGCCCTGTACGGGCTGTCCATTGATCCTAAAGGAGATGCTGGGGGCTCCCAGGTCCAGACAACAGCTCACCACATCCTCAGAGGTCAGGATGTGTTGGTTAATAGAAGCCACCGCCCGGGAGATACGACCTGCAACAAACCACAGTCTCAGCACAGAAATAATGACCTGCAAGACACACACTCACTTTTGCACACGAAAGCACGCACACATACATGCACACACACACACACACACACACACACACACACACACACACACACACACACACACACACACACACACACACACACACACACACACAGTGGGCAGAGATATTTGCCCTGCAGGACACACACTGTCTAGACACAATCTGGGTGACTTCTCATCATTTATGAAGCAGGAGACTTAATGAAAAAAACTGACCTGACCAGAGATGAAGTCCGTCAAAGCCGTAAGAGTAGAGGTCATCCCCCACCCCGTTGCCCCCCCAACCCTCCCCTCCACCTGGGTAAGGGGCGTAACCCTTGTTGGTGGCCCAGCCCACACGCAGGTGAGAGGGGTCGCTGGTCAAGAAGTGGTCCACCTGATCAATCATCAGCTCGTAGTACCACTTCTTATACTGGGCCGAGCCCTCACTCATTCCCAGGTAAATGTTGGGCCTCATGCTGCCAAAGATTAGAGACATGGATTAGGGCTTAATCACATACCGGTAACTGTGATCGATGTTGTTATATGCACCTTTCACAATCCAATCAAACAAACACAGCAATGAAAAGGATATCCAACACACACACACACACCACTCATACTTTACAACCAATAGCGCCTTAATCTAATTATACTGGGCAGGGATTGGATGGCTTTTTACCTTTGGACGTCATTGACCAATCGGGTCTGGAGAAGCAGATCTCTTTTGGGGAGCAGGTGATCGCAGATGAGGTTCTGATTGGCTCGTACTGCCACCCCATTACACACACAGAGGGAACAGAGCACATCCAAAATCTGCAGGATGAGGAGAGAGAAAGAGAGAGAGAGAGAGAGACCGAGACAGACAGACAGAGAGAAATACAGAAGGACAGAAACAGAACCAACTCATCCGTAATCCTTTTCCATGTTACTATTAGAGGGAGAGCATTACCTTTAGCTATTAAATAACAACTTGTCTGTTAGAAAGCTTTCCACAGTATGTGGCATGGTATTAGTCAGAAACATTTCTTCTAGTGTCAAAATTGACTAAAAAGCATAAGTAGGATAATTTTGGTCATAAAGTCAGTACATTCCAAAACTGAGTTCTGCAAGATTTGTGTAACTGAGGTGGGTCACGACTTACTTAAGGGTTGGGTTTGAATTACAATTATGCACACTTGCCCAGTAACACGGATTTGTAACACCTAGGGAGAATTGTCATGCACAGACAAAGAGCTGCGGTGATCTGGATAGTGATCACTCAAGTATGCCAATGTTTTGGGCAAAATGAGAATTGAGACTATGTGCACTTGCATCCCAACTGCCACTTGTCAATATTCCAAAAATCTGAATCAATTCACGAGCATCTTGTGTTTATCTTAGATTCATTATGACTATTTTGAGGAAGTGGTACTGTCTATGTTGGTGCTACTGTGCCTCAAGAGGGACAAACAACAATAACTTCCATGGTACAATAAAGCAAACATAACACACCCACATCGAACCACACCCCCAAGACTCAAATCTCGTTTTTCTTAATGAGCAGTAAAAAAAAAATGCGGGATCGGTGAGCCCAGCCGCTCTTTAATGCAGCCAGTCATAATTACTGAGAGATGCTAATCTGCAGAAACCACATCCAGTAATATCATTTTGATGCATGTGGGCCCATCCTGGCTTTACAAAGCAGAAGAATTAAATGGGCAGAGAACGGCAGCCAAGGGAGCCAGGCCAAGACCTGCACTTTATTATCAGTGGCTTTATGGGCGGCTACAGCCAAATGATACAACCCCTGTGATTTATGACAAAGGAGATGGCAGCCCCGCTGGAGTGCTTATTTCAATGTAAACATATTGATACACAATGCCCATACACATTACAGTCAAATGCCCCAGCCCCAACAAGAACTCATCAACTCTCTGCAGCCCTGTCAGCACTGGGTGTACTAATAAAAATGCAGGCTCATCTGTGAATTACTGTGCTTTATAAGAAACCGTGGTCAAGCTCTTGTGATGGATAAATAGTATCAAAACAAAAACCATGTAGTTCCAGTATATTCACTTGATCATGTTGATATATTTGATACAGCTCCTCCTCCGGTTTCAGCTCACCTTGTGGTTGCGTCCATGTTTGTAGAGCAGGGAGATGATGGACTTGATATGTCCTCTCTGGATGATATTTAGAGCCTCCGGGCTCTCAATTAGAATGCAGTGGAGAACCTCCAGTATGCCTGCCGTGGCAAATCATCAATTAACGGCCACAGAGGACAAGGGAACAAGACACAAAAGGTCATTTCGCAAATGCATGCTCCTGAGCACAAGAAGAGGCTATGACGATACATGGCCAGGCATTACTAAACTCATCCAAGACTCTAAACACCAGGTCTGGGGTTTACAACAGTGTAATCCAACTCCACATCACCTTTTAAACCATGTGCAGACAGCATGCAGGTTGAGGAGAGGTAGGACAAGGTCACACAAAGCTTTAGCTTTATTGATTGATTGACTGAATCGATAATTAAAAAAGTAGGCTGCTCCAGCCGGAGACTTTACATACATAAAAGATTAGCAAGGATAAAAAACACAATAAAGCCCGGAGGCATATTTCCATTGTGGTCCTCATAAACACGTGTCATGGTGGTATCATGTTATCATTTAAACACGTGTCATGGTGGTATCATTTAAACACGTGTCATGGTGGTATCATGTTATCATTTAAACACGTGTCATGGTGGTATCATTTAAACACGTGTCATGGTGGTATCATTTAAACACGTGTCATGGTGGTATCATTTAAACACGTGTCATGGTGGTATCATGTTATCATTTAAACACGTGTCATGGTGGTATCATTTAAACACGCGTCATGGTGGTATCATGTTATCATTTAAACACGTGTCATGGTGGTATCATGTTATCATTTAAACACGCGTCATGGTGGTATCATGTTATCATTTAAACACGCGTCATGGTGGTATCATGTTATCATTTAAACACGCGTCATGGTGGTATCATGTTATCATTTAAACACGCGTCATGGTGGTATCATGTTATCATTTAAACACGCGTCATGGTGGTATCATGTTATCATTTAAACACGTCATGGTGGTATCATTTAAACACGTGTCATGGCGGTATCATTTAAACACGTGTCATGGCGGTATCATTTAAACACGTGTCATGGTGGTATCATTTAAACACGTGTCATGGTGGTATCATTTAAACACGTGTCATGGTGGTATCATGTTATCATTTAAACACGCGTCATGGTGGTATCATGTTATCATTTAAACACGCGTCATGGTGGTATCATGTTATCATTTAAACACGCGTCATGGTGGTATCATGTTATCATTTAAACACATGTCATGGTGGTATCATTTAAACACGTGTCATGGCGGTATCATTTAAACACGTGTCATGGCCTTATCAAGGTACCTGAGGAGGACTCCAGTCTCTCCAGCTTGCTGACCAGCCAGTCCAGGTTGTTGGAGAACTGGGTGCAGTTGTTCCTGTTGCCTCGGATCAGCGCCGCTACAGGACACATGGACAAGGTCACAGGTCAAGGGGAGGAGACACATTACAGACACGATACATATCCAGTTGGCAAGTTTGAAGACGATCATGTAAATTGCTTATCTTTGACCTACAGTACAGCAAAAACATAGCTCCTATAGAAAAACACTGCACATCTTCCGCAACAAACAATGACACCCATGTCAAGGTAAGAAGACAGGTTACATATAATCTTTGCTAGTTATGAAGAGGATAATTCAAATTGATTGTCTTTGACCTACAGCCAACAACACTGCCAAACCTTACATCTTACACAACGTCACACAAAATGCACACCTTAAACCACACTCCATGCCAAGGAAAGAGTAGTGTTCTTCTTCAAAGCCTTTATGCATATTAATTAAGCTGCGGAGTACAAAGGAAGGGCGTGACATCAGGGGGACAGGAAAGGAGAGTCGTCCCAGCCAAAAATGACAGGGTCACCTGGCATAGACCGAAAAGAGGAGGCCTAGCTCGCAAATCCATTTAGCTGGTGCAGGTGTGTGGAGGAGGGGATATGAGAGGAGGGACGTGGTCTGCACATTAATGCTCCCCGTGAGGAGAAAGCACCATGTAAACACTCTGTGAAGGGCTCAGACAATGATACGGACACTAGAACTGGGAAGCTTCTGAGCGGGAGACATGCTCCTACTACCAAGAGGGAATGCCTATACTGTACAACTGACATGTAAGATTGGACTGGTTTTTCCCCACCCTGAAAGACCGTATTTGAAGAATTTGTGGCCTAACTCAAGGATATGGGGAAAAGTGGTGACCATCTGGTGAGCATGGTCAGTCCAGCTTGGCTGGGAGTGTGTTGTCGACATGCTGGGGGAGATGTTGGGTTGAGGCCCTGGAAGCACTTCACACAGACGTGAAATCTGCATGCTATCCGTATCCACTTCCAGCCCCTGCACGAAGCTCCAGCCCCTGTTTGTAGATGTGTGTGTGTTCACGTTTTATTGGTCGTATGTGCAAGATACACATGGTATACACCGTCCAACCAAATGCTTACTTGCAGCTTCCTTCTCGACAATGCAAACAAAAATAAATAATAAAAGATAAGAATACGAACATAAAGTAAATGGCTCAGTAGAATATAATAAACATTCTAGCATAAGTATAATACAGGAAGCCACAAGTTATAGTCCAATATTTACACATGTATCAGGGAACAGGGGATCAAGGGGCAAGTGTTTAAATTGTACAGTATTAACAATAGTAAATAAGAGTCTGGTAGCAGCAACTGTGCTGTGTGTGTAGCATGAATGCATATGTGTGTGTGTGCATGTACATGTGCGTACAGTACGTGTGTGTGTTTGTGACTGTGTGTGGTACTAGAGTGCATGTGTACTGAGGCTAGGGCTGTAAAGGTCATGACGGTAAAGTTTATTGGTGGTGTACATAGTCTGCAGATGTTATCGCAGGTGCAGCGAAATGCTTATGTTTCTAGCTCCAACAATGCAGCAATATCTAGCCAATACAATAACAATACACACGCCTTCTGTCATTGTGAAGGGACCATTTCAGGTGTGTTTGTCCGGTCTACAATAAAAATGTGTACTGTTAGGGGTACTCGAAGACTGGAGTTGGGCACCACTGGCAAAATGGGTGGACTGACGGCCATTGCAGGGAGCAAAGCAGGAAGAAAAAGCAGGATGTGTCAGTATGTGGTGTGATTTGTTGATTCAATTCAACTGACATTACAAAAAATACATTCCATTGTATGAGCCACATCATTCCCCTTTGACATCATTGGAACGAACATTCTACACTACCATGGAAATTATTTGCATCACAATAGCAGGCATCCACTGAGAGTTCACCCATGAGTTTACCAGTCACATTGCCAGGATTAGAGGTTCCAAGCCCGTTCCATTCATTCTATTTCTATGCTGCTGCAGGAAGGGGGGTATTGTCTAGGCAACCAAAGACTAATTTGCTATTACACCTTGTTTGTTTCAACAAGGAGCAAAAAGTTTTATCACGTTGTTAAGAGTCCATGTTACCTCAGAAACGGACTCAAGCGTACGAATGCCCGGCCGTCCCGGACTCAACCGCATTCGTGTTTCTGAGGTAACATGGACTCTTAACAACGTGATGAATATATATATATATATATATATATATATATATATATATATATATATATATATATATATATATATATATATATAGACACACACACACACACCACCAGTCAAAAGTTTTAGAACACCTACTCATTCAAGGGTTTTTCTTTATTTTACATTGTAGAATAATAGTGAAGGCATCAAAACTACGAAATAACACATATGGAATCCTGTAGTAACCAAAGAAAGTGGTGAACAAATCAAAATATATTTTATATTTGAGATTCTGCAAATAGCCACCCTTTGCCTTGATGACAGCTTTTCACACTCTCAACCAGCTTCATGAGGTAGTCACCTGGAATGCATTTCAATTAACAGGTGTGCCTTGTTAAAAGTTAATTTGTGGAAGTTCTTTCCTTCTTAATGCGTTTGAGCCAATCAGTTGAGTTGTGACAAGGTAGGGGTGGTATACAGAAGATGGTCTTTTACCAAATAGGGCTAAGTCCATACATTGGCAAGAACAGCGCAAATAAGCAAAGAGAAATGACAGTCCATCATTACTTTAAGACATGAAGGTCAGTCAATACGGGAAATCTCAAGAACATTGAAAGTTTCTTCAAGTGCAGTCACAAAAACCATCAAGCGCTATGATGAAACTGGCTCTCATGAGGACCGCCACAGGAATGGAAGACCCAGAGTTACCTCTGCTGCAGAGGAAAAGTTCATTAGCGTTACCAGCCTTATAAATTGCAGCCCAAATAAATGCTTCACAGAGTTCAAATAACAGACAAATCTCAAAATCAACTATTCAGAGAAGACTGTGTGAATCAGGCCTTCATGGTCAAATTCCCCAAAGAAACACTAAAGGACACCATTAAGAAGAAGATGTAACGATGTACGCTGAGAGTCGGGAAGCAAGTTCAGGGAGTGAATACATTTAATAAATAAATGAACAAAACAAGAAAAACAAACAGCGCACCGACATGAAACAGGAACAATGACGACTGAGGAAGAAACCAGTGTGTGAGTGACATATAAAGGGCAGGTAATCAAAGAGGTGATGGAGTCCAGTTGCGCGTAACGCTGGTGACAGGTGTGCGCCCTAACGAGCAGCCTGGTGATCTAGAGGCTGGAGAGGGAACATACGTGACAGTACCCCCTCCCCGACGCGCGGTTCCAGCCGCAGGACGCCGACCAGGATGACGATCCCGGGGATCAGGAGCGGACCGGTCACCTCTGCTAAGGCGCGGGAACGTGTCAATCCAGCTGAGGCGCGGGAGCATGGCGACCTAGAGCACCGGAGAGAGAGCATACGTGACAGAAGAGACTTGCTTGGGCCAAGAAACACGAGCAATAGACATTAGACCGGTGGAAATTTGTCCTTTGATCTGGAGTCCAAATTGGAGATTTTTGGTTCCAACAGCCGTGTCTTTGTGAGACGCGGTGTGGGTGAACAGATGATTTCCCCATGTGTATTTCCCAACGTAAAGCATGGAGGAGGTGGTGTTATGGTGTGGGGGTGCGTTGCTGGTGACACTGTCTGTGATTTATTTAGAATTCAAGGCACATTTAACCAGCATGGCTACCACAGCATTCTGCAGCGATACGCCATCCCATCTGGATTGGGCTTAGTAGGACTATCATTTGTTTTTCAACAGGACAATGATCCAACACACTTCCAGGCTGTGTAAGGGCTATTTTACCAAGAAGGAGAGTGATGGAGTGCTGCATCAGATTTCCTGTCCTCCACAATCCCCTGACCTCAACCAAATTGAGATGGTTTGGGATGAGTCGGACCGCAGAGTGAAGGAAAAGCAGCCAACAAGTGCTCAGCATATATGAGAACTCCTTCAAGACTGTTGGAAAAGCATTCCAGGTGAAGCTGGTTGAGAGAATGCCAAGAATGTGAAAAGCTGTCATCGCAAAGGGTGGCTATTTCAGGAATCTCAAATATAAAATATATTTTGATTTGTTCACCACTCTTTTGGTTAATACATGATTCCATATGTGTTATTTCAGTTGACGTTTTCAAAGTAGAAAATAGAACAAATAAAGAAAAACCCTTGAATGAGTAGGTTTGTCCAAACTTTTGCCTAGTACTGTATATAATTTTTTTTACGGTTATGACTTATTTTATTTTCATGACGGTCTTCATCCATACCCGTCGGTTACTCAGTAATTGTGCCTGCCCTAACTGAGGCAGCCTCACAGACAGGCGTGTAAAATGGGGAAACACCACCTAAGAGTGCCTAGAGGACCATAAACGGCTCTGTAAATGCCAGCTCAGCTGAGACAAATAATCCCACGGCAGCAGTGACACTCAGGCCTGAGGTTGGTAAGAGCAGTACTGGGACTCAGAGAACGCCAGGGATTCCGTGGCAGGCAACAATGATTGATTACTGTGAAGTGTGTGTGTGTAACAAACAAACAAGGAGCAGACAGGTTGTCCTTTCTTTATCTACTGTTGTTTAACTTTTTTACTGTGACACTTTATGTGATTGTAACTATATTGGTGTGATGACTTGTGTATAATACTCTTTGGAGGACTCTTCTATTGTCTCTCTCACCTAGCAGCTCATAGAGCAGGTTGAGGATGTCCTTCCAGGAAGCCCCAGCCTCTGCCCCGGCACACTCCCCAAAGTGGGCTGCACTGTTGTACACGTTGAGACGGTCGATGCAGCAGGACACCAGAGTCAGCATGCCCTGAAACAAGACACACCCATCATTACTCTGACATCATCATCATGTGTCCTCAATTAACCTGCTCCTAGTCTCTCCTATGCCTTCATGCCTGGATGATTAATCTAGGATGGTAATAGTGATCAGGTATGCTCAGCAGCATGCCCAGCTGTGAGGAAGGAAAATTGCAGGTGATTTATAATTCCATGAAAAGCCTATCAGCTGTCAACAATGAAAAATGTACCTTACAACTGTATTGTATGGGGGAGTGGGATGGAAAAGAGCAATTTGGGGATATTAATACAATTCTGGAGAAGTGTGTAGGCTGGGATATAGATGGGTTATTGAAGCATTCCAAGGGCAGGATTGGTGTATGCCGGAAACAGTGTTGTGTATGGTTATACCAATTATGTAACCATTACAGAAACACTGCACACAACTATTTTACATAAATTCCTGTTATCAACTTATTGCTTGGAGACAAAGTGAACAACTGGGGAAATTTAAATCCACAGCAACAGCTTTTGTTTCAGTTAAGGAGAGTAGTTGATGTTGTGTATTTAACACAGGCACAAGGGAAGGCAGCTGACATTTTATAATTGATGAGAACAATTTTGGGCCGAGAGGCTTATCAAAAGGCTCCACTCCATTGTTGTCATCACAGAAAAACTCTGAACAAAACTGCTGACAGTTGAAAAGCAATGCTCTGAAATACAATATGGCATTGAAATACTGTACCAAGAATCCATTGATTTAGCCTTTAAAAACAGCATGTCTTGGCAACACTGCATTTAAGCCCGGCTCCTGCAATGACCACTTACTAAAATTGCCTTAATCACAATTGAAACCCCTGACTTTGGACTTTTATTTTCCTCTGCTGCCAAGCAACCGTCAGGCAGGATTACGACGCGGCACTTCATGTGTGGATGAACTCACTTCCTGTTTGAAGAGGTTCTGTCGGTTCTTGAGAGAGCGCAGCATGATCTGTTTCTCCTCGTGCTCCAGCTCAGCATTAGGCACCTGGAAGTAGGTGATGAGGTCATTGAGGGTCTGGAGGACCTCCTCGATGGGCAGGGCTACTGACGCACGGTTCTTTCCCCCCAGACAGTCCAGGTCTCTGGAACAGGGAAGAAGGGTTATCTTCACCACAGGACACTTTGAAAGTACTCCATTCTGCAAAAGTAGATTTTTCAGCATCAAAACAAGGGAACATACACTGAGCATACCAAACAGTATGAACACCTTCCTAATATTGAGTTGCACCCCCTTTTGCCCTCAGTACAGCCTCAATTCATCGGGGTATGGACTCTACAAGGTGTTGAAAGCGTTCCACAGGGATGGTGGCCCATGTTGATTCCAATGCCTCCTACAGTTGTGTCAAGTTGTCTGGATGTCCTTTGGGTGGTGGACCATTCTTGATACACACGGGAAACTGTTGAGCGTGAAAAACCGAGCAGCGTTGCAGTTCTTGACACAAACCGGCACCTACTACCATACCCCGTTCAAAGGCACTTAAATATTTTGTCTCGCCCATTCACCCTCTGAATGGCACACATATACAATCCATGTCTCAATTGTCTCAAGGCTTAAAATTCCTCCTTTAACCTGTCTCCTCTCCTTCATCTACACTGATTGAAGTAGATTTAAATAAGTGACGACAATTTTCACCTGGATTCACCTGGTCAGTCTGTCATGTTCATAATGCTTTGTGCACTCAGTGTATGACAGCAGGTCCTTTATATCATGACATCATTATGTGATAATCATAAGGTTTCATAACCACACTGAACTCCAGTATTAGAATATGACTCAAGCAGTGACTGCCATAGGAACAGAATTTGTGCCTTGAGGTTAATCCATGCTGAAATGTTATTTTCTGTGTGTGAGCTTAAATGAGCCCCTGCTCTGTCACACAGAGGGGGGCTGAGGAGGGGAGAGGGAGGGGGGTGTGGAGAGGTACAGCTCACAGGCCGCAGTCTAGGTCTGGACAGCGGTGAAAGCCAGTCAGCCATGTTTGACCAACTGACGACACGGAGGGGGGTATGTGTTTGATTCACAGTCACAGGCCAGTTTAATAGTGGAAGATGAGGAGGCTTTGAACATTTATTCGCTCCATAGCATTCTCATTCATGACTGGCCGTAAGTGGCCTTATGGCTTGATGTGTTTATTGTCCTGTTTGGCCACGGATGACTGGGTCACTGAGCCAGGCAGGCAGTGTGCTTTCTGTGGGCTGTGCAGCCCACTGCTCACAGGCCAAAAGCTCAACTGCTGCTGTGCATTCACAGTCTACAGGGCTTTACACCCAGACAGCATGCATATTACACTACAGTCAAGTAGTTGTTATATTTTTGTAGGGCTGGAACAATTACCGTATAACCGACGGATATGCATGAAGACTGTCATGAAAATAAAATAACTTTATCAGTGAAGACTTGAACCTACTTCTACCCCCAAGGCATAAGACCTCTAAACAAGACTGCTAAATAGCTAATCAAATGGCTACATTGACTACCTGCATTCACCCTTTTTTATATTGAATCTCTTGCACTGACTCTATGCACACACACTGGACTGTACCCACACACTCACATATACTTACACCCTAACACACACACACACACACACACACACACACACACACGCAGCTGCTACTGCACCACATATGCTGCTGCTACAGCTCAGTCTATTATCTATCTTGTTGCCTTGTCACTTTACATTTAAATTTACATTTTTTGTAATTTAGCAGACGCTCTGATTCAGGTGGGTCAACCCCGTATCTCAGTCATAGTAAGTACAAATTGCCTCAAAGTAGCTATTCGCAAAGTGAGTGCTAGTAAGGGGGGGAGGGGGCAGAGAAAACCTTTGACTGGGCTGAGTGGGAGCTGCCCTCTCGAAGGGGTGAGAGGGCCAAAAGACCAGAGGTGGCTCAGGTTGGGGTGTAAGGTTTGAGCAGAGGCTGAAGGTAGAGAGGGGCAGTTCCTCTTGCTGCTCCGTAGGTAAGCACCATGGTCTTCTAGTGGATGCGAGCTTCAACTGGAAGCCAGTGGAGTGTGCAGACGAGCGGGTTGACATGGGAGAACTTGGGAAGGTTGAATACCAGACAGGCTGCAGGAGTTTGATGGCACAAGCGGGGAGCCCAGCCAACAGCGAGTTGAAGTAGTCCAGACAGGAGATGACAAGTGCCTGGATTAGGACCTGCACCACTTCCTGTGTGAGGTACATATGTTGTAGAGCATGAACCTGCTGGAGCGAGTCACTGCTTTGATGTTTGCAGAAAACGACATGGTGTTGTCCAGGGTCACACCAAGGTTCTTTGCACTCTGGGAAGGGGACATTGTGAAGTTGTCAACTGTGATGGTGAGGTCTTGGAGCAGGCAGGCCTTCCCCGGGAGAAAGAGAAGCTCTGTTTTGTCAAGGTTGAGCTTGAGATGGTCGGCCGACATCCAAGCTGAGATATCTGCCAGGCACGCAGAGATGCGTGTCACCAATTGGGTGTCAGAACAGGGAAGGAGAAAAGTAATTGAGTGTCATGCGCATAGCAATTATAGGAGAGACTATGTGTGGATCTGAAGCAGCTGAGTCACTTGGTGTAAAGAGAAAAGAGGAGAGGGTCTAGAACCGAGCACTGGAGGACACCAGTAGTGAGAGTACATGGTGCAGACACAGAACCTCTCCATGTCACCTGCAATCCAAGAGTGTGCAGAGTCTGAGACACCCAGCCCTGAGAGGGTGGAGAGGAAGATCTGATGGTTCACAGTGTCGAAGTCAGCGGATAGATCTACGCGGATGACAACTGTGACGACCCTCCCACTCTGTCTGCCGTATTCTCTCTCTTTGCCCTTGTTTCCTTATTAGGATGCCGGTGGGCGGAGTTGGGAGGGTCGTCAGCTACATGGGAAACACCTGGGCCCGGGTGTGTCCCAGGATAAATAGACCTCTTCCACATTCATTGGAGAGACTCTCTCCATGCAGACACAGACAGATTTTGGTTGTGGCATTTTTGTGGCTATTTGGTTTGTTTGCGTTGGAACCTTTCAACACCCCTCATTATCACATGTATACACGCGACCACTCACTTACACTACTGACTGCTGACTAAACACACACCATTGTTAATTGTATTTACTTTACTTCAGTTAATAAATATATTTTGTTATTCTTTATCTCCACGTTGTCTCCCTTTTTGTTTCGGGCTTCGCGCCGGTTCGTGACACAACAGAGAAGAGAGAGTCAGCTTTGGCAGTGTGGAGAGCCTCCATGACACAGAAGCGACCAGTCTCGGTTGAGTGACCCAACTTGAAGCCTGACTGGTTAGGGTCAAGAAGATTGTTCTGTAGAGAAATAGCGAGCGAGTTGGTCAGAAACAGCATGCTCAAGTGTTTTGGAAAGAAAAGAAAGGAGGGATAACGGTCTGTAGTTCTTGACGTCAGAGGGTTCGAGTGTTGGTAACTTGATGTGGGGAGAGACTCTGGCCATTTTGATGTCAGATGTGACGCAGACAGTGGTCAGGGATGAGTTGATGAGGGAAGTGAGGAATGGGAAAATGTCTCCAGAGATGGTCTGGAGAAGGGAGGAGGGGATGGGGTCGAGCGGGTAGATTAGTGTGGTCTGGCCGCCCAACAGTCACAGGATTTCATCTAGAGAGAGAGGGGAGAAAGAGGTCAAGGCATAGGGTAGACATGTGTGAGTGGGACCAGTGAACTCAATAGGCTGAGTGAATGAGGAGCGGATGTCGTCAACATTCTTTTCAAAGTGGTTGACAAAGTCGTCCCCAGAGCTGAAGGAGGGAGGAGTAGGTGGAAAACAGTTCATAAGCTTAGAGGCAGAAGCTTGACATTTAGAGTGATAGAAAGTGGCTTTAGCAGCAGATATAGTAAAAAAAGGAGGGAGTGAAAGGAAGATAGGTCCTCTGGAAGTTTAGTTTTCCTCCATTTTTGCTCAGCTGCCGACAGCCCTGTTCAGTAAGCTCGCAATGACTCACTCAGCCATGGATCAGGAGGGAACAGTGCGAGTCATAGGATGCAGAAAGACAGGAGAGCAGGGTTGAAAAGGCAGAATCAGGAGAGGAGAGAAAGGGATTTAGCAGAAGGGAGGGTAGTGGGAGAGAGAGAGAGCGAAGATTGCGACGGTGCATAAGCATTTGGGTAGGGGCTGTAATGGGAAATTTTTATTGTACGTGTCCACATAACTGAGTATGTGACTAACCTTGTGAAACTGTCCTATTATAATCTCCTGTTCTTGGGAGTATCATCCTGTTGCAAACCAGCTTGAACCTGTGTCCTTGTATAGATAAAGTCCCGCTCAAGAACAGGAAACTATAAAGATATGTGCTTATCGCCCAATGCTTTGGAATTCAGACTGTCTACCCTGCACTGTGTAACTCTGTTATTCTCTCTGAGCTCAGAAATAAGGAAT
This sequence comes from Salmo trutta, assembly GCF_901001165.1. Classification (NCBI taxonomy): domain Eukaryota; kingdom Metazoa; phylum Chordata; class Actinopteri; order Salmoniformes; family Salmonidae; genus Salmo; species Salmo trutta. Next base: position 29,927,872 of record NC_042981.1, read on the forward strand.
CTTGGTTTGACTTGGACTCCAGCAAATCCTTATTGTAGAATATACACCACAGGACTGAGTGGGTAGGGTTGGAGCAGAAGGAGACAGAAAAAGAAAGTAGTGATCAGAGAGCTGGAGACTTTACCCTTACTTACATTAGAGAACGACTAATAATCTACCGAGCCAATAAATGGGGCCTATATTTGACCTTTCCAGTCTATCGGCCCTTCCCTATCTGCTTTGCCACATTTTGCAGTATTACTTTAGTGCCTTGTTGCAAACAGGATGCATGTTTTGGGATATTTTTATTCTGTACAGGCTTCCTTCTTTTCACTCTGTCAATGAGGTTAGTATTGTGGAGTAACTACAATGTTGTTGATCGATCCTTAGTTTTCTCCTATCCCAGCCATTAAACTCTAACTGTTTAAAAGTCACCATTGGCCTCATGATGAAATCCCTGAGCAGTTTACTTCCTCTCCGGCAACTGAGTTAGGAAAGACGCCTGTATCTTTGTAATGACTGGGCTTATTGGTTCACCATCTAAAGTGTAATTATGAACTTCACCATGCTCAGAGTGATATTCAATGTCTACCAATAGGTGCCCTTCTTTGCGAGGCATTGGAAAACCTCCCTGGTCGTTGTGGTTGAATCTGTGTTTGAAATCCACCGCTGGACTAAGAGACCTTACAGATCATTGTATGTGTGGAGTACAGAGATGAGGTAGTCATTCAAAAAGCATGTTAAACACTATTACTACACAGAGAGATTCCATGCAATTTATAATGTGACTTGTTAAGCACATTTTTACTCCTGAACTTATTTATGTTTGCAGTAACAAAGGGGTTGAACACTTATTAACTCAAGACAATTCAGCTTTTCCTTTTTTATTAATTTGTAAACATTTCAAAAACATTCCACTTTGACATTATGGGGTATTGTGTCAAGGCCAGTGACAAAAAAAATCTCAATTGAATCCATTTTAAATTCAGGCTGTAATACAACAAATGTGGAAAAGGTCAAAGGCTGTAAATACTTTCTGAAGGCACTGTATGGGCAGATTTGAGTCAGACACAACGTGCATGTTAGTTTCATATTTTTTCCTACCCTCGCTCTCCTTGTCAGATATTATGCACATTTATGGCTTGGTGGCAAATGTCATTGCCATTGAGCTAGTTCTCATAGTGCCAGTAAACAGTAGCACAGGATATGAGCCATGGAGAGAGATGTGAGGAGATGTGAAAGGGAGTGAAGTTACAGCCTCGCTCTATCCAAATAGTAGCAGTAGGATCAAGTTACAACACGCCAATTTCATGACAGATAGCTGAACTAGCGAATTTTGACCTGGCAGCTGAGTTTAGAGATGCATCCTGACAGCTGAAAATAATATTTTTTCCCATTCACGGAAAATTACAAAAATTCTAGTTTGATAAGCATCCGTGATCACAAATCATGACATTAAGTTGGACCCATCTGCATTGAATAGATGGTACTTTATATTCTCATACTAACAGCAGTGCCTATATTTTTTATTTAACCTTTATTTAACAAGGCAAGTCAGTTTTAAGAACAAATTATTATTTACAGCGACGGCCTAGGAACAGTGGGTTAACTGCCTTGTTCAGAGGCAGAACGATATATTTTTATCTCGTCAGCGTGGGGATTCAATCTAGCAACCTTTCGGTTACTGGCCCAACGCTCTAACCAATAGGCTACCTGCCGCCCCATTCTATATGATGTCTTTCCATACAGGCATGACATGCTGGCGTGATGCTTCCATGCAGAATGTGTTGCTCAGAAGGCTAATATAATTACCAGATGGAAACAAACAGATTATGGTGCTACAGATGACAGACTCCACTGATCTGCCAAAACAAGCTCAATAACTCAATGCACACACTCCTATTGAATATGCATTCACCTGTATTGTGAGTAGTCCTATGACGTCTTCATTTACCCAGTTTATCAAGAGATGTACCATTCAAATAAAATGATTATGTTGTTATGTAGTTAGATTTGTAAAAACAAAGTTGAATGTGTTGTTTTATTTTAAAATTAATGCATTAATACATACATGGCTGTCTCTGGGAAATGTTGTCATCAAAATGTTCAAACATAACGATATTGAATAGCGGCCTAAAATATCGACCATCGGCCTCCTTGACCCCCAAAAAATCTGTATCGCCATCGGCCCCCCAAAAAAATCCATATCGGTCATTCTCTAACCTTGTACCTCTGCACATCGTATTCTGAACATAGCCATGTTATTTTTATTTGTTATTCATTCCTTGTGTCACTATTTGTATTTATACATTTATGTTTTACCTTTAACTCTGCATTGTTGGAAAATGTCCCGTAAGTAACAATTTCACTGTTAGTATATACCTGTTGTTTACGCAGCATGTGACAAATAACATTTGAACTAAGACGGCCGGGCATTTGTGCAGGTGAGTACATTTTTGCTGTAACATGGACTCTATAGTAACATGTACTCCACAAAGTGATGAAACTTTGTTGCTCCTTGCTCAAACAAGGAAGGTGTTGTAGCAAACAAGTCTTCGGTTGCCTAGGCAATGCCCTCCTCCCTGCTACAACAGCAGCACATGCAGTCAGGAGCAGAGGAGAGGAAAAATATAAGCTCATCAAAAAAAGAAACGTCCTCTTACTTTCAACTGCGTTTATTTTCAGCAAACTTAACATGTGTAAATATTTGTATGAAGATAACAAGATTCAACAACTGAGTTCCACAGACATGTAACTAACATAAATTGAATAATGTGTCCCTGAACAAAGGAGGGGTCAAAATCAAAAAGTAACAGTCAGTATCAGGTGTGGCCACCAGCTGCATTAAGTACTGCAGTGCATCTCCTCCTCATGGACTGCACCAGATTTGCCAATTCTTGCTGTGAGATGTTACCCCTCCACCTCCAAATCGATCCCGCTCCAGAGTACAGGCCTCGGTGTAACGCTCATTCCTTCGACGATAAACGCGAATCCGACCATCACCCCTGGTGAGACAAAACCACGACTCATCAGTGAAAAGCACTTTTTGCCAGTTCTGTCTGGTCCAGCGACGGTGGGTTTGTGCCCATAGGCGACGTTGTTGCCGGTGATGTCTGGTGAGGACCTGCCTTACAACAGGCCTACAAGCCCTCAGTCCAGCCTCTTTCAGCCTATTGCGGACAGTCTGAGCACTGATGGAGGGATTGTGCATTCCTGGTGTAACTCGGGCAGTTGTTGTTGCCATCCTGTACCTGTCCCACAGGTGCAATGTTTGGATGTACCAATCCTGTGCAGGTGTTGTTACACGTGGTCTGCCACTGCAATCAGCTGTCCGTCCTGTCTCCCTATAGCGCTGTCTTAGGCGTCTCACAGTGCGGACATTGCAATTTATTGCCCTGGCCACATCTGCAGTCCTCATGCCTCCTTGCAGCATGCCTAAGGCACGTTCACGCAGATGAGCAGGGACCCTGGGCATCTTTCTTTTGGTATTTTTCCAGAGTCAGTAGAAAGGCCTACCGTTAATTGCATACCGTCTGTAAGCTGTTAGTGTCTTAACAACCATTCCACAGGTGCATGTTCATTAATTGTTTATGGTTCATTGAACAAGCATGGGAAACAGTGTTTAAACCCTTTACAATTAAGATCTGTGAAATTTCTTGGATTTTTACAAATTATCTTTGAAAGACCGGGTCCTGAAAAAGGAGAGTTACTTTTTTTGCTAAGTTTATATACACAATGCCTTCAGAGAGTATTCATACCGCTTGACTTACTCCACATTTTGTTGTGTTACAGGCTGAATTCAAAAATGGATTAAATAGATTTTTTTCGTCACCCATCTACACACAATAACCCATAATGACAAAGTGAAAACATTTTTTTAGAAATGTTAGCTAATTTATTGAAAATTAAATACAGAAATTACACATTCACACCCCCTTTCTATGACACTCCAAATTCAGCTCAGGTGCATCCAATTTCCTTTGAGCATCCTTGAGATGTCACTACAACTTGATTGGATTCCACCTGTGGTCAATTAAATAGTTTGGACATGATTTAGTAAGAAACACACCTGTCTATATAAGGTCCCACAGTTGACAGTGCATGTCAGAGTAGAAACTATACCAAGAAGTCCAAGGAACTGTGATTTGACTTGAAAAAAACTGTCCTTAGATCTCCAAGATAGAATTGTGATGAGGCATATATCTGGGGGAGGGTATAAAAATATTTCTAGAGTGTTGAAAGTTTCCAAGAGCACAGCGGTCTCCATAATTTGGAAATTGAAAAAATATGGAACTACCGACTCTGCCCAGAGCTGGCCGTCCAACCAAACTGAGCAATCAGGGCAAAAAGGACCTTGGTCAGAGAGGTGGCCAAGAACCCAGTGATTACTTTGACAGAACTACAGAGTTCCTTGGCTGAGATGGGAGAACCTGCCAGAAGGACAACAGTCTCTACAGCACTTCACCAATCTGGGATTTTAGGTAGAGTGGCCAGACGGAAGCCACTCTTGAGAAAAAAGCACATGAAAGACTCAGAAGGCAAACAATTCTGTGGTCTGAGATTTTTTTTAACTCAGCTCATCACCCATCTAACACCATCCCTACTGTGAAGCATGGTGGTGGTAGCATCATGCTATGGGGATGCTTTTTAGCGGCAGGGACTGGAAGACTGATCAGGATAGACGGAACAATGAATGAAGCCAAATACAGGCACATCCTTGATGAGAACTTGCTTCAAAGTGCAAACGACTTTAGACTGGGGCGAAGATTTACGTTCCAACAGGGCAATGACCCCAAGCATACAGCCAAAGCGACGCTGGAATGGCTCCAGAAGAAGAGTGTGAAAGTCCTTGAGTGGCCCAACCAAACCCCAGACCTGAATCTCATTGAAAATCTGTGGAAAGACTTGAAGATTGCTCCCCATCTAACTTAACAGAGCTGGAGAAAATCTGCAAGGAAGAATGGGAGACAATCCCCAAATCCATATGTGCAAAGCTGAGATAGACATACCCAAGACAACTCACAGCTCTAATCGCTGCCAAAGGAACTTCTACAAAGTATTGACTCAGGGTTATGAATACTTATGTAAAATGTTACATTTCTGAATTTCATTTTCAATAAACATGTTTTCACTTTGTAAAAATTATTACAATGTAAACTTACTTTTAATCTGTCTGTCGGAATATTTCAAGACATGACAATTCTCTTCTAAATAACTTAAATGCATTTAATAAAGATCTTTAGGGTTACGGTATATTTTGGAGTGTTATACATTTTCATAAACAATGTGGGATGGCAGTATCTCATCACTCATCTTGAAAAAACGCACACTAAAAACTTCAATCAATCAGCCATCATTAACACAATGGAAAATCTAATGAAAGTGCGGGGGCTACGGAGAGAAACAAATTGGTGCAGTTTTAGACCATGTGCCAGAAAGTGATGAGGGCGCTGGAGAGGGGTGTGTACTAGTGGGTCTGGGCAGGTGTCATGTAGTTGATGTTTGTTATTTTTATGTGTATGTTTTGTATTGTTTATAAAATATAAAATGTAATCTTACAAAAAATATCTATTAAAAAAAAATAAATCAGGCTGTGGAAAAAGTAAAGGGGTGTGAATACTTTCTGAAGGCGTTTTATTTGTTTTGCTATTCGAATTGTTATTACGGTGATCATGGTCATTTGGATGACCTATAACCGTCGTCCAAAATTGTAGTTGTGTGGTTTAGAGGTGGTGTACCTGATGAAGTGACTGAAGAGGCGGGTGGTGTTACGGATGATGCGAGCAGCACGGGACTCTTCGTGCTGACACCGCTGCAAGGTCAGCCCATCATCCATATGACCCTCAGAGTGGAGGCAGGCCTGGAGGAGGGAGGAACACAGAGAAAGCGGGAAAAGGGGGGGTAGGCAAAGGAGGGAGAGGGGGGTAGCGAGAGAGAGAGAGAGAGAGAAAGAGTGACAGAGAGAAAGCAAAGAAAGAAAGAAAGAAAGAAAGAAAGAAAGAAAGAAAGAAAGAAAGAAAGAAAGAAAGAAAGAAAGAAAGAAAGAAAGAAAGAAAAGAAAGAAAGAAAGAAAGAAAGAAAGAAAGAAAGAAAGAAAGAAAGAAAGAAAGAAAGAAAGAAAGAAAGAAAGAAAGAAAGAAAGAAAAGAAAGAAAGAAAGAAAGAAAGAAAGAAAGAAAGAAAGAAAGAAAGAAAGAAAGAAAGAAAGAAAGAAAGAAAGAAAGAAAGAAAGAAAGAGAGAGAAGAGAGAGAGAGAGAGAGAGAGAGAGAGAGGAGAGAGAGAGAGAGAGAGAGAGAGAGAGAGAGAGAGAGAGAGAGAGAGAGAGAGAGAGAGAGAGAGAGAGAGAAAGAAAGAAAGAAAGAAAGAAAGAAAGAAAGAAAGAAAGAAAGAAAGAAAGAAAGAAAGAAAGAAAGAAAGAAAGAAAGAAAGAAAGAAAGAAAAGAAAGAAAGAAAGAAAGAAAGAAAGAAAGAAAGAGAGAGAGAGAGAGAGAGAGAGAGAGAGAGAGAGAGAGAGAGAGAGAGAAAGAAGAAAGAAAGAAAGAAAGAGAGAGAGAGAGAAAGAAAGAAAGAAAGAAAGAAAGAAAGAAAGAAAGAGAGAGAGAGAGAGAGAGAGAGAGAGAGAGAGAGAGAGAAAGAAAGAAAGAAAGAAAGAAAGAAAGAAAGAAAGAAAGAAAGAAAGAAAGAAAGAAAAGGGAGAGAAAGGGAGAAGTTGACAGATTAGCAGCAGAGGTTGGAACCGGTTCAGGGAAAAGAACCAAAAACAGGAAAATAACGGAATTTTTCAATGAAAGTAAACAGAACCGGGATCGAAAGTGATCTCAAGTGTTCCAGAACTGAACTGTTATTTTCAAATCTTGTGAACCGATGAATAACGTTCTTTTACGTTCGGAGCATTATTTTTGCTGTCAACGCGCCTATGCACAGCACTCACTCTGTCAATCAGAAACTTCTCCTCAGTGTCTGCCTGTCCGATTTTTCTAGAATAGTTAAGGATACTATTAGTTATCACGTTTGACATTGGATTTATAAACTACAAAATGGTATGACGTGTTTTGAATGCTGGTGACGCTACACACACAAGCTTTTTATTAGCTCTGGTCCAGGGTGTTGAGCCAATGTTTGGACGTTCAAAGTTCCTCCATATTAGCAGCTCCTCCGTAAGTAAGTAGCTAGTATATAATTATGTAATTCAGTGAAGTAGGAATGATAGGCCTACTACTAATATCCTAAACACATTATAATGCACGTCATATCATGATGGTAAGCGCTTCAAGCCAAGCCTCCTCCATGCCAATCCCTCTCTTTTGCTTGCTCCCCAACATTTCAGTTGCATCTCGCACCCTACACTTGTCTGTAGGAACAGAAAGGAACTAAATAAAGTGGTACTTTCGGGGGGTTAGAACCGGTTCAGAACTTTATTTTGCTGGTCAGAACAGTGGAACGGAACTAAACTATTGGAAAATGATTTTGGTTCCAACCCCTGATTAGCGGTGTTGAGTATGACTAGGCTGTAACACAGGTGCTGCTGACATTACAGGCTATTAGGCTGCATTGCTGTGGAGTTGAGGGACTGTCATATAATCACACAATCCTCCAGTGGCGTGTATTCGTGGATTCCAAGGAAAGCCAGGCTTCCCAAAAACATTGACCAATAAAAACATGTTACAAAAGACTAAATTTATCATTAGTCTCTGTGTTTCATAATTTTCCTTCAATTCGCAAGAGGCTGAATGCATCTCAACGGAGAAATGTGTCTCTAAATGTGTAACCAATCTAGCTGATGCTGTCAGGTCAAAAAGAGTATGACATTGTTGCCGCCTTTCCTTGCATTGAATGCAAGGAAAGCCAGCAAGCAATAATAATAAAAAATGTAAATAGCCAATCAGCGTTAAGCTAAACTGAGTGAGCTCAACTGTGAATGGTCCTGACATAGGGCTGTTGCGGTGACCACATTACCACCACACCGGCAGTCATAAGTCACAACCTCAGTAAAATTCTACATAATCTCCTTTTATGCACTCTGGACATGCTTTGGTAGTACCAAATTTGCTAACTACCATCAGGTCTTAATGGCCTGGTACTCAGGGCTCTATTGTTCCTACATCAGGTCCTAATGGCCTGGTACTCAGGGCTCTATTGTTCCTCCATCAGGGGCAAATGGCCTGGTACTCAGGGCTCTATGTTCCTCCATCAGGGGCAAATGGTCTGGTACTCAGGGCTCTATTGCTCCTCCATCAGGCCCAGTGGCCTGGTACTCTGTGCTCTATTGTCCCTCTAACATACATGCAAATACAATCTAAAATTACATCAAACAATTCATCAAAACAGTAGGCCTATCTTACTTTTAAAACTCACCTCACTGTGATGATAAATTTGAAGAAAGAAGTTCAACAGCAGGTTGAAACAGTGTAAAGCATGGTTGTTGTGCATGTTGTTTCAAAGCCTAACACAATGAAATGCACAGTGCTTTCTAAGGTGATGATTAATTCAAAACACCCATTCACATAGAGCTTATGCATAGGCTTATGAGCCCAAGCCCGAAAGAAAAACCTGAATTAAAATGATGATTGTGCGGTTATACAAAACAGTCTACTGCATATTACGCATGGCAGAAAAATTGAGTGAAATAAGTATTCTTATACAGTGCATTTGGAAAGTATTCAGACCCCTTGACTTTCTCCACATGTTGTTACTTTACAGCATCTCAAATGGATACAATTGTTTTTCCCCTCATCAACCTACACACAATACCCCATAACTGCAAAGCAAAAACAGGTTTTTAGAAATGTTGGCAAACTTATTAAAAATAAAAAAACTGATATGACATTTACCTATACATTTAGACCCTTTACTCAGTACTTTGTTGAAAAACTTTTTGCAGCGATTACAACCTCGAGTCTTCTTGGGTATGACGCTACAAGCTTGGCAGACCTGTATTTGGGCAATTTCTCCCATTCTTCTCTGCAGATCCTCTCAAGCTCTGTCAAGTTGGATGGGGAGCTTCGCTGCACAGCTATTTTCAGGTCTCTCCAGAGATGTTCGATTGAGTTCCAGTCCAGGCTCTGGCTGGGCCACTCAAGGACATTCAGAGACTTGTCCTGAAGCCACTCCTGCATTGTCTTGGCTGCGTGCTTAGGGTCGTTGTCCTGTTGGAAGGTGAACCTTCACCCCAGTCTGAGGTCCTGAGGATTCTGGAGCGGGCTTTCATCAAGGATCTCTCTGTACTTTGCTCCGTTCATCTTTCCCTCAATCCTGACTAGTCTCCCAGACCCTGCAGCTGAAAAACATCCCCACAGCATGATGCTGCCACCACCATGCTTCACCGAAAGGGATGGTGCCAGGTTTCCTCCAGACGTGACGCTTGATATTCAGGCCAAAGAGTTCAATCTTGGTTTCATCAGACCAGAGAATCTTGTTTCTCATGGTCTGAGAATGTTTAGGTGCCTTTTGGCAAACTCCAAGCGGGCTGTCATGTGCCCTTTACTGAGGAGTGGCTTCCATTTGGCCACTCTACCATAAAGGCCTGATTGGTGGAGTGCTGCAGAGATGGTTTTCCTTCTGGAAGGTTCTCCCATCTCCACAGAGGACCTCTAGAGCTCTCTCTAGAGCTCTCCCCCGATTGCTCAGTTTGGCCGGGCGGGCCAACTCTAGGAAGAGTGTTGTTGGTTCTAAACTTCCATTTAAGAATGATGGAGGCCACTGTGTTCTTGAGGACCTTCAATACTGCAGAAATATTTTTGTATCCTTTCCCAGATCTGTGCCTCGACACAATCCTGTCTCGGAACTCTACGGACAATTCCTTCGACCTCATGGCTTGGTTTTTGCTCTGACATGCGCTGTCAACTGTAGGACCTTATATAGAAAGGTGTGTGCCTTTTCAAATCATGTCCAATCAATTTAATTTAATCAAGTTGTAGAAACATCTCAAGGATGATGGAAACAGGATGCACCTGAGCTCAATTTCAAGTCTCATCGCAAACTGCCTGAATACTTATGTAAATAAGATATGTTTTTTACTTTTAATAAATGTGAAAAAATTTCTAAAAACCTGTTTTCGCATCCTCAATATGGGGTATTGTGTGTGGATTGCTAAGGGAAAACATTTTTTTAGAATAAAAGTCATGGGTTCTGAATATTTTCCAAAGGCACTGTACACTAAATGATATATGTGTGAAATTAGTTTTGATTTAGAATGGACCATGACCATGCACCTGTCTCAGAACTGGGGCAGGAGGAAAAATACATGTCATCTCTACACTTAAAAAACATGGTTCATTTTAATGCCACTCCTGTTGTAAAGCGAAGCTATGTGCTTCACATTAGGAAAGTTAAGAAATAAATATAGTAAGCCTATCCTATAGAAAGCTGATGGGATCCTCTTTTTAATAGTGGCTATCAAAACTCTTTTCTCGCGCAATTGCATAGCCTATAGAAATGTTGCGTAACCTGGGCTCATGGGCTCTCATGAAGTGTTTGATTTGATTTTCGATTACATTTGCATCGATGCCAGAGTGATTAGAGGGACAATAGAGTGCTGAGTACCAGGCAGTTAGCAAGTTTGGTAGGTTACTAATGACCATCAGCAGCATCAGAGCTTGAAGTGTAGTTACCCTGATTAAACAGTCACATGGAATTTGAATGCGGTCATGACTCGTGACTGCCGGTGTGGCGGAAATACGGTCACCGTAACAGCCCTAGTCACTGTATTAGACTAAGCATATGTGATTTGATGATGTTGAATTGTTGAAGTTGAAATGGTGCTGGTGGAGGCACACCAAAGGTGTGGTTGAATTTATTCTGCCAGTGTCTTCTTATTGTCTCGGCTTTAGGCCAATATATCACAGTCGCAAGGCATATGAACTAACAAGTTATAGAGCAAACAACGCAATTATCACAACACATTGGTTGTAATATATGTCTTTTTTTCCCCTGGTTTGGCTTCCCCAGTGATTTTACCTACACACACACACACACCGATACTGCAATCCTCTCACATCTCACTCATTACAGGATTTGGATCAGTGTTTTATTTAGTTACAGGGAAAGCACTACACTTCTCTCAACACTATCAGCTAGAAAACCATCAAAAGAATCATCATCTGCTCTGGGAATGTATTATATTTATGTATATATCATGATGTTTATTGCATGTGCTTCTGGTCAATTGTTTTTTAATGGGATTTGTTTTATTACTGCTAGTGTAATAGTCACACCATAACCATTCTCACTGAAAGTTGAAAGTCAGTTAATTCATTAGGATATAAATGTTTATTCTGGCTGTATCAAACATTTGACAAATAAATAAATCAGTGTATTGGTGTCTCACCCGTCTCTTGAGAGGGCCCAGGCGAGATGATTTTACATCAGGCGCCTGGTAGGACAGCCAGAGTCCTGTGGCCACATGCATGACGAAGCAGATTGAGTCCCCATACTTAATCTCTGCCATCCCCATGCCCTCGATGTCCCGCTTTGGACTCGACTCCAGCTTTTCCTGGAGGGAAGGAAGGATCCAAACACATCAACATATCACACTCTGTTTTAATGAAACTTTGATGAAAGTCTCCAAGTCAGGCTCCAGACAATGTATGCAGTTTTATTCAAATCACACATTTGATTATGCAAAGTGTTGAGGGAACTTGATCTATGAAAAGCAATTTAAAAGATGCTGACAGATCTGTATCAGGCTGGTCAAGGACTGGAGGAGCACTGACATCTCTATATAACATTACACACGCCAGGATGTCTAGGTTAATAGAGAGGCAGACGGAGGAAGAGACAAGAAGAGGAGATACAGTGCGTATAGACTAGATCACTGTGACAGAGGATGGCCACAGGCAAGCTCCCATGAATCCCTATAGATTTGTTTCCCCATTAAGAACGGACACAATAGAAAAGGTATGAAATGTAAAGTGTATTAAGCCTATGATAAACTGCCTCAGTAATATGGTGGGTTACACCATGCTGTTGATCCATAAGGAGGAGTTCACTAATTGCTCCCAATCACTGGCAACGTCTAAAACACCCGTGCCAAGATTAGACTTAAAATACCCTTGTCCTGGTTGGTATGGCACCGCAAGTCGATACATTTTCTAGAGCAACTTTGTGATCGAGAGACAGTCTGAGGTGTGTGTGTGTTTGTACGTCCGTGCGCGCGCGTACGTGTATGCCTGCATGTGTGTGTGTGTGTGTGTGTGTATGCCTGCGTGTGTGTGTGTGTGTGTGTGAGAGAGATATAGCTGGTCCTGAGCGCTGACCTTGGAGGCTCTGAAGCAGAAGGCGGTGGAGGAAGTGTCAGACTTCTCCCGGTCCTGCAGCACCACCCCCCTCTCCTCCGTCAGGGACAGGTAGTGCCCCGTGGTGAGGTGGCGGAGACGGAAGGGCTGACCCCAGCGAATGTGACTCCCGCTCCAGCTGTCCAGGGGCACAGAGACGTGCATGCACGCACACACACACACACACACACACACACACACACACACACACACACACACACACACACACACACACACACACACACACACACACACACACATCAAGAACAACAACCTACGAGCCCCTAGAAGTATTATATCCCCTAATTAGATTGTGTACACATGATGAACTAGCAGCCAGACTAGCTGTTAATTAGCTGGCATCATGTCATGTGCATAGATAATTACTAAATGGCTGAAAACACCTAAATAATTAGGCATGTAATACCAATTTTTATGACTAGACATTGCCTAGTTGCTTACATCAAAACAAAACAGTGTCAAAACCATAGCAGATTAAACATGGATGACAAATTCCAGATCTGACAGTGCAGGGCATATCTGAGAGGAAAGACACTGATATTGAATCTTTCAAATACTTTACAAATGGTTGGTGTCAAAAAGCATCATGAAACATCAAAGTGAGTCGGAGCAGAGGAAGGCGGGGAGGGAGATGTAGAAAACTTAGAGAAGATGGAGGGAATAAAAAGAGCTGAACTCACCTGATTCTGAGAGGCTCCAGCCTCCACAGAGACCTGGCCTTGGCTCCTGCATTCCCCGTCTCATAGTTCACTATCCTGGGGGCACGAGAGGTGCATGAAAAGTCTGGATCACTGCAATGTTTAAATACGGCCACAGGCTCATAATGGTCTCAAGGTCATGTTTTATGACTTCAGCAGGATTCCATCTCTGACTGCTTTATTCCCTTCTGTCACAGTGATATCAGGTCAGAGGAAGGAAGGCTCAGAATGGGACCTCAGATGAACCTTAATATTTACCCTCCCGGCAACAGCGCACATCCTTCATCCAGGACACCCATGTAACCAACGGAGACCGAGAGCAACACTGTCTATTAATGATGTGGGTTCCGGAGATAAAAAAGGATCTTTCATGGTCCTTGTTGACTGTTTGGACTATGTTTGATGGATCTTCATGAAAATGTAAGGTCTTAAGAAAATGCTCCCTTTCAAGGACTAAGCGGAAAGCCAAGGCTGACAACCAATATTTATTCAGCGGCATATTATTGCCACACACAAACAGTGAGCTATAAATATACAGTGTGACTGGGAGGAAGATGAAGAGTCCTTCACATGTCTTCGGCGCCTGGCGATGTTTATACGGACAAGAGCACTGTCTCCCCGACCCCCATGTGCCATTTCCCTCTGCTACCTTGCTGGCTGTCATCACTAGCGCTGTGTGACTATAGAAAGCAAGGCAGACATTTTTCTGTGCTTCTCTCAGACCCAGCTTCACACTGAGTAGTGACAGACCCAGCGTCAGCCAGGTCAGCCAGACAAATTAGCCTGATTTGATTTTAGGCCACTTTCACAACAGACTAAGGGGAAAAGTAATTTCTTAGTCTTTTTAGCCGTTTCCCAGCTGTAGGTCTCACCTCTGTTGCTCATCACTCTGGTCAGACCCTGGGATGGTCAAAACCTCATCATGACCGTGGAACAGACGCAACACATGGCCACCCAGCAGGTAACCTTTAGGAGGATGGATTAACAGCACCTTTAATTGATACCCACAACATTTCAAACAACATTATAAGCCAGTGACGCTAAATGAACCGTTGGACCTACCCTCCTCCACGTTGCTGCCGGAACAGGTGGGGTGGACGTTCCACAGAGTCTGCATGAAGGACGCGTCCACCTGGATGTTGCCATTGGAGATGGACAGGTGCTGGTGAAGACAGAGGAACATTATGTTACACACACTATCAATAACTACAGTATGGGACACACTACCAGTAGGCCTATACTACAGGGCCTATGTCAAATACCCAGTTTGATTCAAGGAATTGGGCCAGGCGACAACTCAAGAGGTTTGTCTATGCATGCATTGGAGGGCGTGATAGGAAGGCTGTTATCGCTGCAGTAGATTTAGAATCATTCATCAAACTGGAGAGAGGCCGGTACTGGAGAGTGTACAGGACTGCGAATGGACTCAGGAATCTGCCAGTTTGTAGGGTTCTGGGTTTGTGTGTGCGTGCGTGCGCGCGTGCGCCAGACACTTGGGGAACTCTCCACCTCCCTCCTCCATTACTGGACCTGGAGGTGCTGTAGGCTTGGTTAGAGGGAGCATCTCACTGGTGACAGCAGAGCCCGGAGCCGTGGCAGTAACAGTAACATGATAGTGGGACTCTGGCTTAGCGAGGGCTGCCATATCCCTGCTGAAGGCCCATAAACATGGGCTTGGCTGGGCTGGCTGTTGTCACACTCTCCCTGCGTCATGCTGGAGATGTTTTCCAGGCCCAGCATGCTAAGGCGCTGAGGCCCACACAGTGGGAATAACACAGGGGTGTCTGGGTCTGGGAGATGCTCATAGATGGGCCTGAAGAGGAACAGGGGAGCAGGGCTGGCCAGGCTGCACAGTGTAGGGAAGGAGGGATAGGGGACAGAGTAAGGTAGGGTACAGTAGCTGTTCAGTTTGACAGTGTTGCTCTCTCCATCCCAGCTCTACATGTGTGGCCTTCCCCTGCTCTTTCTTAGCTTCCTATCCCAAATCTCTGGTCTGCTTTAATGGACAGATTGAACTGTGTGGGAGGGAGACACCTTGAGTCCAAGAACACGATCTACAATCTTTGGCTAACCTACAGGATTGAATGGCATTATGGCTCTGTTCAATGGGGATGGACACTTTAAATAGCCTATAATATGTATTATTCTTAATGAGACGTTTATAGAGTGAGGGTGTACTCACAAGGTATCGTTCTGATGACACGCTGACAAGGATGAGGTCATCTCCGATGCGTACCTTCTCGCCCTCTGACCTCTGTTTGGAAGCAGGATGGATGGTCCACCAACAGGCTTCACCTGCAGGAGCACAGAGAAACACTGGTGGGGTCACATGCCTGCATAATGTTATTTATAAATCTATGATCTACATCAGTGGTTCTCAATTGGTTTTGCCTCAGGGCCCAAATTGAACCAGGTTGTCTCAGTCGAAACCCAATATTCGCATCCCAATTTTTGGGGGCTAAATGCAATCTGGAAAGTTCAACCAAAATCAACCAAATCCGCAAACTGCGCTGCTATGTTCCATATTAAAAATACTGTTATTGAAGAAAAATAGTTCAGAGATTAAATTATAAAAAATGTAGGTTCATTATAATTTCTCCACAGTTTTTTTTGCCTGGTTTTAGTTGTTTAAGTTCAAACGAGTATTTTGCATAAAAAAAACAAAATATATACACTGAACAAAAATATAAACACAACATGTAAAGTGTTGGTCCCATGTGTCATGAGCTGAAATAAAAAAATACGTAAAATGTTCCATATGCCAAGATAACCCATCCACCTGACATATCAAGAATGAATGATCATTACACAGGTGCACCTGGTGCTGGGGACAATAAAAGGCCACTCTAATATGTGCAGTCTTGTCATGCAACACAATGCCACAAACATCTCAAGTTTTGAGGGAGCATGCAAATGGAATGTTGACTGCAGGAATGTCCAACAGAGCTGTTGCCAGAGAACTGAATGTTCATTTCTTTATCATAAGCCACCAACGTCGTTGTAGAGAATTTGGCAGGATGTCCAACCGGCCTCAACTGTGTAACCACGCAAGCACCGGTTTCAACTGTACCGGGCAGATGGCAGAAAGCGTGTATGGCATCGTCTGGGCGAGTGGTTTGCTGATGCCAAACGTTGTGAACAGAGTGCCCCATGGTAGTGGTGGGGTAATGGTATGGGCAAGCATAAGCTTGTACATATTATTGAGTGCAATTTGAATTCACAGAGATACCGTGATGAAATCCTGGAGGCCCATTGTCGTGCCATTCATCCCCCGCCATCACATCATGTTTCAGCATGATAATGCACGGCCCCATGTCGCAAGGATCTGTACACAACTCCTGGAAGCTGAAAATGTCCCAGTTCTTCCGTGGCCTGCATACTCACCAGACATGTCACCCATTGAGCATGTTTGGGGTGCTCTTGATTGATGTGTACGACAGCGTGTTTCCCGTTCCCGCCAATATTTTGCAACTTCGCATAGCCATTGAAGAGAAGTGGGACAACATTCCACAATCAACAGCCTGATCAACTCTATGCGAAGGTGATGTGTCACACTGCATGAGGCAAATGGTGGTCACATCAGATACTGGCTGGTTTTCTGATCCACACCCCTACCTTTTTTTTTAAGGTATCTCTGACCAACATATGCATATCTGTATTCCCAGTCATGTGAAATCCATATATTAGGGCCTAATTCATTTATTTCAATTGACTGATATCCTTATATGAACTGCAACTCAGTAAAATCATTGAAACTGTTGCATGTTGCGTTTATATTTTTGTTCAGCGTACATACACAGATGGTTGAGCTACACAGAAAGTTGAACCTGTAACTACTGTTTGGGGATAGATGACAACAGTGAAAGCAACACACACATGCGAGCACAGCATAGACACGTAATTACATTTAAGACACACAAATGTATTCACACAAACTCTAATATACTGTAAGCCCACTCACACTTAACATACAAGCACCATAGCAACCAGCCTTCCAATAGGTGGAGAGCCAGACCATCTTTTACATCTCTATGAGACAAATGAGCTGCGCCTCGACATTGTGACAAAGAGCCAATCGAAGACATTTATTTTAGTCTGCTAGGAATGTTTTCAGGGGAGATCTCCTAGGGAATAAATAACTGAAATCTCTGCAAATGTGGTACATTTCCTACAATATAGGAAACCATAAATCCCTCTTTTCATGCAGTGCTTAAGAGAATCTGAAATGAATACTGGGGCAGGTCAAATCCTACATGAGTCGAAGTCCCAGTCAGAACTCCAGCTATGAGTGACTGTGTGCCAGTGACCCTAGAGCCAGACAGAGGAGGTTTTACCTGTTGAGTCCTGCTGCAGCCCCACATCAAATGACAACTTATCCGTCTGTGACCTTGAAGTCTTCAAACAGGTCAGATACTGCAATGTATAGATACACATCAAAGCAACATGAAAACGATGATCAAGAGAGTCACACAACTCTGCTGTAGCGTTCAGAACTGGAACAAATATCAGTACGACATATGTAACAAATATTCCTATCAAATGTTATAAAACAGTAACTATGAAATAGTAACACATGGAATAATGACAAAACAGTCCCCGGTCCTTGGGTATCGTATGAGAGTGTGCGTGCAGTGCAGTCTCACCATAGCGCTAAAGGAGTGCCTCAGGAGGATGGCGTGTCCATAAAGAAGTGTTCTGTGTCCACCGCCCTGAGCCGCCTGTGGAGACAGCACAACACCCATCACACAGCAGACACACTATAAGACAGGATGTCCCCCCGTGACCTCTCTGTCTCTCCCTTTCACTCCCTCTCTCACTTTCTCTCTCTCTCTCTCACGTATCTCTCCATCTGCATCACAGTTAGAGAACTAAGACTGTGATGACTTCACACAAGGCAGGGGGCCACAGACTGACCCAGCCTGCCCCCTCTCAGCCTGTCCTCTCCTCTCTGACGACGGTCCTGAAGTCCACAACACAACACTGAACGCATGCAGTCAGACATGTCACAAAGGGGATACGCCTGCCTCCTGTATCTATGGAGAAGAATACAGATCATCGTCAGACGGCTGCAGGTAAAAAGGAAGGGGGGGTGAGAAAGAGAGAGCTCTCTGCCTCTAATGCGTTGGTAACAAAGACCTTGTGTTACAGTAAGAAGGGTCTGGTTTGTGACAGAAAGCACTAGGAGAGAAAAGACAAGGTTCCACTGCGGTTTCACAGCAGTTCGAGGAGATGGGTAGGGGAAAGAGTGATGTGAGGTCACTACTTGGGCTCTGCTTGCAAACCTGTCCCTTCGTTCTGCAGGCAACCATGTGTTACTCACCTTTCTTATGAGCCTCTGTGGAGCAGTAAGACAAGAGAAAGTTACATTACTGAGAAGGGTATGTAAGTTAAAAAAAAATGTATGAGTTCGCCTGTGTCATTTTAACCAAACACACCACCCTCTATCTGTGCTGCTTTTGCTAGACAATAGCCTCCAGTTCAATGCAGTTGCCATGGATTATCAGACTGCAGCAGTGCCAGCACAATGTCAGGCTGTTCAGGCTTCCTGAGGGATAGTTTAATGTGCATCGGGCATATCCAGCTGCATTCAACCCAACACAATCTGAGAGAACTAGACCAGCTCTAAACACAACACTTATCCTAACCTCACACCATCCACAGCTGTGTCAGCCTCAGATTCCTCTGTCCCTGGCGTCCCTGGCCCAGAAGGGGAAAGGCTATTTGATCAAAGGCGGGGGGGAAACGATCTCCCCCCCAGCTGTTGCCGGGAGATGACATGCTGACATCAATTGAGAAAGCGTGACCTTTAGCAGCACGTCACCCCCCTGCGTTTATCCAGCAGCCACCAGGGTGACAGCAATGGGGTTTCTCTCAAAGGTGGCACTGAAATACCAGTGCACACGTCGCCCTGCCAGAGGGTATCAGCTTCACCCTGCCTTACCCTGCCTCACCCTGGGCACTTCAGTCACTGACTCCGACAGTTTGACCTTAGATCCTTAGCCCAGTAAACAAAGTTATGAAATCACAAGTATGTTCACTGCTCTATTTGGACACGTTAGAGGAACTTCACACCGAATTCCATTTGGGGTCACTAGCTGAAACGGAGCTAAATGGATGTTTGATAGCTTACTTCTGCAACGGTTTTCTGAGCCTTGTGTGTTCACTGTTCACAATATCTATAACTCCTCAAACAACACAAATATTAGTCCGAAATACCATTACTAAGAACCTATTCCACTTTAAGGAATCCCTGCCTATTAGTAGAGACCAGCTGAATACGGTATATCAATAAGTTATTTATTCTGTAAGTCAATACCCTCCACTGTTGCTCATCTGCTCAATGACAGAATATTGATTACAGAATCGTGACACATTCAACTACTATTTTCCCTTCGTGGTGTTTCCTCCATTGACACTTCAGAGCAGGAACAGAGGAATGTAGAGGGTTAGTGAAAAGAGGTGCATATGAGGAGAGAGAATTTACGGAGATGTAACCCAGTGTTCAAATGTTTTCTCCAGACCAGGTCTGAATCAGTCTCCACAGCATTCCTTAGACAGAGGACAATAGTGCATCAAGGAGAAACAGTGATTAAAGGTCTTCCCTCTGGTTATATTGAACTGGTCTAGCAGATCATGTTAAATGAAGTTACTACACAAGTGTAGATGCAAGGGGGTTAAGAGTGGCACGTAGAAAGCAGCTTAGCTATTGCAAACAAGCAGTTTCACTTGAAAACGTCTCACTAAGCTTTAAGGGCACATTAAGCGCTCATGAAGGCCCAGTCTGCCTGTGCTTTGCTCTTGCCAAAGGGCTTTTCCAGTTCACACAGCTGTGATGGAACCAATCAGGCTTGATTTTTAATTCCCCATCATTTGGAGTCCAGTGTGGTCGCTAAGCTACAGCATTGACAAGTCCATTTATCTTTGAACTCAACTCAAAGAGTATGAAGCTCCACAGCTCAAATTATGGAAATTCTTTCTATCATTAGCAGTTTGGCAAGGCAACAATGAGTTGGGGTTGCTTCACTTCCCAAATATAATAACTCTTTTTTTTAATCCTTCTAAATGTCAGTGTATTTATTTCTAGTCATAATTCATGTAATGTAGCTCACTATTGTATGCCTGAAGTTAGGTGCAGAATTTGTGAACAGGTAAGGATTTGTTGGTAATATTCAGCGATTCTGGACTTACTTCTAAATCCCCTAAGGAAGGACTGAAGACTGACATTCATCTGATGTTAATCCAGGAGAGGTGTAGCATGTTCTCTTTGGCCGGAAGAAATGTGAGCAGTAACTGTTGAGCAAGACCATTTGTATGGCAAGTCTATACCCGGTTCCATTTGTCTTTGTCATGTTGCTAAGTGCTGTGGCACAATCGACTCACTTCTTTAAATAAATCCATAATGTCATTAGTCATTTCAACAGCATACGCATTCATGTTTGCATATAAAAACACACTAGCTTTCTGTGGGGGGGGATCTATTTGCTTTTCCTGAAGGGACTATCGTAACCCTAGGATACATTTCCAATGAAAATGGGAGAGCAAGCTGCTAGCATGACTAAACAGCCATGCGCTAGAGAGGTGACAGGAGAGGAGAATGGAATGAATGGTGAACATACCCATCGGTCCTTTACTCGAGGCTAACAGGTGGAGAGATGAGCAGAACACAATGGATGAACATAGCAGTAGTAAACAGTACAGCTCTGTTACAGCTGATTAATGAAAACCAAAAGCAAAATGTTTGCAAAGAACAGCACAGTTTTAACAGAATTTATTGTACCAATTAAGATCACTGTATCAGAAATGCTTTAATTATCTGTCTATTAAAATAAATGAGAAAACAACTGACCACAGAGGAATGAGATGGGAAATGATCTAGTAATTATACTTCTTGGATCACTCTACTGATACAATATACTCTTATCACTAAAATACAACGTCCTGCAACTGGTAATGAACTACCGAAAGACCAGAGGCACACTGAAACAAATTCTTTATAGTCATTTCAGAAAGATACAGAAGTAAGATCAGTAAAACACTGCAACCTGGAAAAGTGCCACATCATACCAAAATGGATGAGAAATTAGCATATTTTCATATCTACCCCCCATCCTTCCTCCGAAACATTAAACATGACATTTTAGGACAAGCAGCGTTTAGGTTTCTCCCTGCAAGAGGAGCATGGCGAAAGAAGCATGGTAATGCTGTGTTTCTGTAGGGCTGCCTTGTAATCACAATGTCCCAAACACATGACTGTGGACTAAGGAAATAGGTCTTTCATCCTTTGTACTTACTATAACTGCCTGTTCAGAGAAGATAGGGAGGTAGTGTAGAGACCTGCTTCGACTACAAATACATTAGCTGCAGTACATACACATATGAACTTGCTCAACAATGTCCATATGTAGGTCCATTCAATGAGATTGCTCCATTACCTCAGGTGTGTGTATGCAACAGTGACTCTGTCATCTGGACTTGTTTGCTTCTCTGTGCCTGGTGTATAAAAGGTAATTACAGTGCAATTCTGCTTTATAATGGTAATTATACTGTAGTTTTGAGAGCTTTTCTTTTCAGCCTCATTGTTAATCAAATGGTCAACCTCCCAGCACAGGGCAGAAACACTTCCGGAAAGCTGCAGCAAAGAGGTACTTTGCCTCTTGACGACTTTCATCCACATTACAATTCATGGAGGGCTCAACCTCCCAGCGCCCAGGTCTCCAGGCCAATGTAACATTACAATTCATGGAGGGCTCAACCTCCCAGCGCCCACGTCTCCAGGCCAATGTAACATTACAATTCATGGAGGGCTCAACCTCCCAGCGCCCAGGTCTCCAGGCCAATGTAACATTACAATTCATGGAGGGCTCAACCTCCCAGCGCCCAGGTCTCCAGGCCAATGTAACATTACAATTCATGGAGGGCTCAACCTCCCAGCGCCCAGGTCTCCAGGCCAATGTAATAGGCCAATTCCTCTCATTTATCTCTCTCAAAGAGAAAAAGTGTTCGAACATAAAACTGAGGCAACTCCAGTCACCGTAATAAACAATTACATAACATGACCCTGAAATCCTGAAATGAATCAAATGGAAAATGTGAAAGGGGATGTTCAGTAGTTTCCCGTTGGGCAGAGAGCACTCTGTGAAAATACTCCTCTCTGCTGTCTGCCCTGGGGTAGGAGTGTGTGTATAGATGCTGTGGTAGAGGGACAGTACTCACCCCTTCACTGTTCTGGCCAGTCTTAGCCAGCATCTCCTGCAGGGCCCGCACAGAAAGAGACTGCTCCAGCACAAAGTTGCAGATGCATAGGTCTGGAGGGACATACTGGAAGAGACAGGAGGAGGGTGATCAGGGTTAGGGTTGTATGCAGTGGTTCCCAAACCTTTTATAGTCCCGTACCCCTTCAAACATTTAACCTCCAGCTGCGTACCCCCTCTAGCACCAGGATCAGCGCACTCTCAAATGTTGTTTTTTGCCATCATTGCAAGCCTGCCACACACACTATACATTTAAGAATGAGTGTGAGTTTTTGTCACGACCCGGATCGTGGGAAGTGACAAAGAGCTCTTATAGGACCAGGGCACAAATAATATAATAATAATAAATAAATAATTTTGCTCTTTATTTAGCCATCTTACATAGAAAACTTTATTTGTTCATCGAAATTGTGAATAACTCACCACAGGTTAATGAGAAGGTTGTGCTTGAAAGGATGCACAAAACTCTGCAATGTTGGGTTGTATTGGAGAGAGTCTCAGTCTTAAATCATTTTCCACGCACAGTCTGTGCCTGTATTTAGTTTTCATGCTAGTGAGGACCGAGAATCCACTCTCACATAGGTAAGTGGTTGCAATGGGCATCAGTGGCTTAACAGCGCGACTAGCCAAGGAAGGATACTCTGAGCGCAGCCCAATCCAGAAATCTGGCAGCAGCTTCTGATTAAATTCAATTTTCACAGAACCGCTTGTTGCAATTTCGATGAGGCTCTCTTGTTCAGATATCGGTAAGTGGACTGGAGGCAGGGCAAGAAAGGGATAACGAATCCAGTTGTTTGTGTCATCTGTTTCGGGGGAAAGTACCTGTGTAATTGCCCACCCAGATCACTCAGGTGCTTCGCTATATCACATTTGACATTGTTCGTAAGCTTGAATTCATTTGCACACAAAAAAATCATACAATGATGGAAAGACCTGTGTGTTGTCCATGTTAATGCAGACAGAAAAGAGCTCCAACTTCTTAATCATAGCCTCAATTTTGTCCCGCACATTGAATATAGTTGCGGAGAGTCCTTGTAATCCAAAATTCTGATCATTCAGGTGAGAAAAAACATCACCCAGACAGGCCAGTCGTGTGAGAAACTCATCATGCAAGCGGTCAGACAAGTGAAAATTATGGTCAGTAAAGAAAACTTTAAACTCGTCTCTCAATTTTAAAAAACGTGTCAATGCATTGCCCCTTGATAACCAGCGCACTTCTGTATGTTGTAAAAGCGTTACATGGTCGCTGCCCATATCATTGCATAGTGCAGAAAATACACGAGAGTTCAGGGGCCTTACTTTAACAAAGTTAACCATTTTCACTGTAGTGTCCAAATGTCTTTCAAGCTGTCAGGCATTCCCTTGGCAGCATTCCCTTAGCCTCTTGGTGGATGCTGCAGTGTACCCAAGTGGCGTCCAGAGCAACTCCTTGCACGCGCGCTACAACTCCACCATGTCTCCCTGTCATGGCTTTTGCGCCATCAGTACAGACACCAACACATCTTGACCATCAAAGTCCATTAGATGTCGCAAAGCTGTCCAGTACTTTAAAAATATCCTCTCCTGTTGTCCTGGTTTCCAGAAGAGGATGTCTTCCTTAATTGGCCCCTCATAAACGTAACGGACATATACCAGGAGCTGTGCCAGGTCCGCCACGTCTGTTGACTCATCCAGCTGTAACGCATAAAATTCACTGCCTTGTATGTGAAGCAGTAATTGTTTCAAAACATCTCCTGCCATGTCACTGATGCATCGTGAAACAGTGTTGTTTGATGAAGACATTGTATCGTTTTTTTTGGTCTTTTCCCACAGCCATATCCGCGGCAGCAGGAAGAATTAAGTCCACAATAGTATGGGGCTTGCCTGTCCTAGCCACTCGGTAGCTCACCATATAAGACGCTTCTAGCCCCTTCTTATTAATGGTATCTGTTGCTTTCATACCCCTTACTACTCGAAAGTCGTCCAAATTCTTTCTCAAAAAACTCCTGTGGCTTATTTTTCAAATTGGCATGTTTCTAAATGTTTGCGCAAGAGTGAAGGTTTCATCGAGTTATGAGAGAGTACTTTTGCACATATAACACACCGTGGCTGAGGAAAGGCACTACTCCCAATATAAGTGAACCCCAAATCAATGTAGTTCTCATCATATTTGCTTTTGGCAGTGAAACGAGGCTACTCAGGTGAGAGAAAAAAAACTCACCCAAATCTATAGCCCCGTTGGAAAATATAAATGTACTGTTTGAAAATGTGAAGAGAAAAAAGGGTATTTTATTTTTTTCAATGTGAATCACATTTTTATTTGGCGTACCCCCGACGGCATTGCACATACCCCTGTTTGGGAATACCCACAGTAGACAATATGCAATTACAAGTGAGTATTTCAAACTGTGTTGAAAAGGCTAAAATATGAAATGTAAACCCAGAATAAGGCTTCTTATTGGTCACTAGAGAAGTAAACCCAGAATAAGGCTTCTTATTGGTCACTAGAGAAGTAAACCCAGAATAAGGCTTCTTATTGGTCACTAGAGAAGTAAACCCAGAATAAGGCTTCTTATTGGTCACTAGAGAAGTAAACCCAGAATAAGGCTTCTTATTGGTCACTAGAGAAGTAAACCCAGAATAAGGCTTCTTATTGGTCACTAGAGAAGTAAACCCAGAATAAGGCTTCTTATTGGTCACTAGAGAAGCCCGGTCCTCAGATTGTTTAGTCACAGACTGACAGAGTGTGTTGTTCACTCAGCATATTTGTCCATAACATCCATGACTGATAATCATAACAACCATCAATCACAAAACACCAGAGATTGATTGCACTTGAAAACCAATTTGGGATGACTGTTCCACATTCCTTTAGCACTGCAGAGTGAGAGGAATGCAATAACACAGATGTTGTTGAAAACCTCAAATCAATCTTATTTGATAGGGGAAAAGCTTACAGTCATTTGTTTGCTGCTCCTAAAAACATTATGGAGTCCAGTCAACCCAGGCTGCTCTACGTGATGCAACTTTTCAACTAAAGTTTTCATTTAAAATGAAAGGTAAAGTTTATACATGACTAATTCGACCAAGGGTAGCGTTAGCTACTGATAAAAAACAAATGTATCCACTGATCAAGGGCCAAATTCCAAATGATTACAGCCAGGCTTGGGGTTAATTCCATTTCAATTCCAGTCAATTGAGGAAGTACACTGACATTCAAATTCCAATTATCTTCAATGCTTTTCAATTAGGAAAATGTGGAATTGGAATGTGGTTTACTTTCTGAATTGACTGGATGTGACCCCAACCCTGATTACAGCCAGTACCTATAGCAGTGGTGTTTGTGGATCTTGGTCAAACTAGAGCTCACACTTACAGAGAGTGTATGAATCTGTGAGACAGAGCACAGTGGGACAGAGAGAGGGACTGCAGCACCCATCCCTTCTCCATACAGGACAGGGCAGCAGTCTGACAGAATGAGGCAGAGAGAGAGAGAGATACTTAGTGACCTGTACCGCTACAAGATAAATGAAGCACACCAAAAACACACTGTCCTCCTTTTTAGGTAGCAAGATGTAAAACTTGGCTAAACTAGTTCACCTTGTTAGAGGTAAATCTAACTTTAAATTGGAACTTCAGACAACTTATTTCTGCTCTGCTGTGAGCCTACCTGCTTGCACCACTCAGGTAAAACAAAGTCAATATGTGAAAAAATCTAGAGCTGTATCGATGCAGCTATCTGTTCTCTAGGCATTTCAATGATGCACATTTAAATCATGGTGGAGTATAGATCCAGAGAGCTTGACCACCGGCGGCAGGACAGTGGATTTACGCCAGCAAAACAGAAACGACATGATTTGTAGTGACTCGTAGTAACGCAGGGGTCGGCAATAGACGAGTGATTATTTTTGGCCCCCCAAAGTGATTAGTAAATAAATAAATAAATAATAATAATAATCATCATCATCATCATCATCGGGGGGGGGGGGAATACAGCCCCAAAAAATAAAACATTTTGGTAATCTGTTCCCAAGTATTCCCACAATATATATTTTTTTAAATACAGTATGTGATCGTGTCTCAATGTAATCAAGGTATGTAATTATAGTAATTTTCAAATACAAATCTCTTTTTGGGTCTAGGTGTGGTCAATTTGCAGTGTACAAATTAATATAATTATTTTCCAGCCCCCCGACCATTCACGCCGACAAATATCGTCCTGTGGCTGAATCTAGTTCAGCCCCTGCCGTACCGGAAGCCAAGTGTCTCTCTCAGGGCAGCCTCTAGCATCAGCTTCAGAAATGTCAAAGATACTGTATGTCAAAATGGCTTAAAGTAATGTCCCCCGACTTCACTTTAATGACCTATCATGATGCAGGTAATTTTGAGATAACCACCATTTTATAGTCAACACACACACACACACACACACACACACACACACACACACACACACACACAGAAGCACAAACTTCCATTTGATCGGCACCCAGAGCCCTCTATGCAAGCTGTTTTCTAGAAATACCTATTCTGATCCACTCCTTCTTGGCATGCTGTTGGGGAAACACAATACGGGGTAGCAGGGAGGAATCTGCTCCGACAATACCTCCACACCCTGGTTTCCCTAGGTAAATAACAGGCGACCTCTGACACCAGAGTGGAGCGGTCTGGTAATGAGAAGGATGTTGGGGCTCTGGGGGCGTAGGCCTGTGTGTCCTCAATCAGAGAGGGCATATCACGAAGACAGCTTTACAGCAGCTTGTCTACACACTGCTCTCTTGTTTATGGCCCATGCTGTGGGAGGGGAGCAACTAAACTGGGCTTCCCATCTTCTCTGGGAGGAGGTCTAAAGGGTTACACACCTCTTTCACTTTGATGACCCCAAAGAGATGACCTATCAATATACCTCCTTCGTGTTCACTATAATGCATGGGTGGGAAAACTTTTTGGCTCGAGGGCCACATCGGGATTTCGAAATTAAATAGAGGGCCGCACAGATTTTTGGGGGACTGACTTGTTGTGAAAATCTATTTGCGGGTCAGAAATTGGGCAGTTATTTGAAAATATAGACCTTCAGGACTGGCCAGGAGTTTTTTTACTCAAACCTCCCTCGGGTCGGATTGAATAGGCTGTAGTTTGCCCACCCCGGGCATAATGGCAGAGCACATCCTGTGCATTAGAGTAGTTGGCTGAATCATCATCATCTCATCTAAATGTTGATTGACCATCTCATTTATTAAACATTGACTTTACAGTACAGACGTGTATTGTTGATTTTGAGCTGGGGGGCTTCAGCTCTCAGGTGGTCCTACCATGGGATAGCTGACAGGGAAGAGCAGCTAGCCATAAATCACAATCAACTGCTTATTCATTGGCTGATTGATGTCACAGTTTAAAGTGGCAATTAGCAGTTGAAACAATAACAACTGTTTTGGTAAAAAGAGGAGGAATGGGGCAGGCTTGCTCATAAATTGCAGATAGTTGTTGCCACATCAACTAGGATTAGGGGGCAGGGCAATTTGTGACTTGTTTTGGTAATCAGTGGCTGTATTGGAGGGGGAGTGGTTTCACCTCTGCTAGGCAATCAGTATTAGTACTTCAGTCTCCCCTGGTTTCTCAGCGGCAGCTGTAAACGGTGGTCGTGTCAGTGGCTCCATACCATGCTCTCACTGATATCATTTATTTTCTTAAGTAGCTTTGGCAACTATGTGTTTTTTCTATACCTGTTGGTGCTTCTCCCTGTAGGCTTTACAGACACTCCCCACCCCTTGGCTGCAACCCTTCTAATTTAGTGTACCCTGCATGCACAACCCATGTGGAATTCTGGGTCTCTGGCAGCGTTTGGAACTGACGATCTGCGGTCAAGAATGCAGAGTTCATCTCAGCCCATGTTGCCCTTCAGTCCTCTGACTTTTTGGCCCTGACGGAGACCTGGTCACCCCAGAGAACACTGCTACTCCAGCTGATCTCTCGTCATCTGACTACTTTTTCTCTCATAGTCCAAGAGCATCTGGTAGTTGAGGTGGTGGCACAGGGCTACTAATTTCTCTTAAATAGAGATTTTCTCCCTCTCTCATGCTTTCACTGTCACTTGTCCACTCATGCTCAACATTGTTGTCATCTATCGCCCAGGTGCCTCGACACGTTGATAAGCTAATTTCATGACGATGGTTCACCGCTCTTCGTAATTGGCAACTTCAACCTCCCGACGTCTGCCCTCGATTCATGTCTTTCCAACTCTCTCTTTCCACTCCTTGCCTCTTGACCTCAGCCTTTCCCAATCCCCTCCAACTCACAAGGCAGGCAATACACTTGACCTCATCTTTACTAGAGGCTGTTTGCCTACTAGTCTCACAACCCTCCTCCAAGTCTCTGATCACTACTTTGTTTCCTTTTCGGTCTCCTTTTCCTCCAACCCTAGTCACTCAGCCCCTACCCAGAGAGTCATGTGCCGTCACAATCGTCGCTCTCTCTCCCACTACTCTCTACTCGTCTTTCGTATCATCTCTCCCTTCTGTTAAATGCTTCTCCCTCCTGTCTCCTGATTCTGCCTCTTTGGCCCTACTCTCCTCCCTTTTCCGCATCCTATGACTCGCACTGTCCCCTTTCAATGAGTGACTCATTGCGAGCTTACAGAACAGGGCTGCAGGCATCCAAACGAAAATGGAGGAAAAATACATTTCCGGAAGACCCATCATCCTTTCACTCCTTCTCCACCTTCTCTTCACGCTGTAAAAGCCACTTTCTATTACTCTAAATTTCAAACTTCTACCTCTAAACCTAGGAAACTCTTTTCATCCTTCTTCCTTAATCCTCCACCCCCTCCCTCCTCCCTCTCTGCTGACGACTTTGTCAACCACTTTGAAAAGAAGGTTGATGACATACATTCACACAGAACTACCCTACGCCTTGAGCTCTTTCTCCCCTTTCTCTCCAGATGAAATCCTGCGACTAGTAAGGTCTGGTCGCCTGACAACCTGCCCACTCAACCCCATCCCCTCCTTTCTTCTCCAAACCATCTCTGGAGACCTTTCACATTCCTCACTTCCCTCATCAACTCATCCCTGACCACTGGCTGTGTCCCCTCTGACTTCAAAATGGCCTGAGTCACTCCCCTCCTCAAGAAACCAACACTCGACTCATCTGATGTCAAAAACTATAGACCTGTATCCCTTTTTTTTTTGACTTGAGTGTCTCTGACCAACTTGCCTGCTATTTCTCTCAGAACGATCTTCTTGACCCTAACCAGTCAGGTTTCAAGTTGGGTCACTCAACCGAGACTGGTCGCTTCTGTGTCATGAAGGCTCTCCACCAAAGCTGACTTTCTCTCCTCTGTTCTCATTCTTCTAGATCTATCCACTGGCTTTGACACCGTGAACCATCAGATGCTCCTCTCCACTCTCGGATTGCATCCAACGTGGAGAGGATCTGTGTCTGCAGCATGGTGTCCACCAGGGATCGGTTCTCTCTATACACCAAGTTACTCAGATCCGTCATATGCTCACATGGTCTCCTATCATTGCTATACGAATGAATCTCAACTACTTTTCTCCTTCCCCCTTCTGACACCCAGGTGGCGATACGCATCTCTGCATGCCTCGCAGATATCTCAGCTGGTATATCAGCCCACCACCTCAAGCCTCGACAAGACGGAGCTGCTCTTCCTCCCGGGGAAGGCCTGCCGGCATAAAGATCTCATCACGGTTGACAACTCCAGTGTCTCCCTCCCCGAGTGTAAAGAACCTTGGTGTGACCATGGAGAATACCCTGTTGTTCTCGACTAACATCAAAGCAGTGACTCGCTCCTGCAGGTTCATGCTCTACAACATCCGTAGAGTATGACCCTACCTCACATGCAGGTCCTAATCTAGGCACTTGTCCTCTCCCGCCTGGACTACTGCAACTTGCTGTTGGCTGGGCTCCCCGCTTGTGCTATCCCTGCAACTTATCCAGAATGCGGCAGTCCCCCTAGTTTCCAACTTTCCCAAATTCTCCCATGCCACCCCGCTCCTCCGCACACTTCACTGGCTTCCAGTCGAGGCTCGCATCCATTACAAGACCATGGTGCTTGCCTATGGAACAGCAAGAGAAATTCCCCCCCCCCCCCACCTTGAAGCTATGCTCAAACCCTGTACCTCAACCTGAGCACTCCGTTCTGCCACCTCTGGTCTCTTGACCCTCCCAGCCCAGTCCAAGATGTTCTCTGTCCTGGCACCCCAATGGTGGAACCAGCTTCCCCCTGAAGTTATGACAGCAAAGTCCCTGCCCATCTTCCGAAAGCACCTGAAACCCTACCTCTTCCATCCTCACCTCCCACAAAAAACAAGTCATGACCCAACACTTGACCCCCCCCCCCCCCCCCCACTCATTCTCCTTTCTAGCTCTGACTCTGATGAAATTTACTTACTATGCCTGTGATAGCGAGGTGGGACAACCACATATCTTATGGTGTATGTATTAACTAAGTCGCTTTGGATAAAAGCATCTGCTAAATTACTTAAATATAAAATGCTGGAGAAATGTAACCACACTCAAATTCAAAGACAGAGCTATGGATGCATGAGATCAAAATAATAACCACGTTTTAGGCTATACAGTGTTTGTTTACATTTACTTTGTTTACACACATTGGAGTAAAACAAGCTGACAGTTGAACTAAGCTCATGAGGCATTTATAAGTTATATTCTTCAAGAATCAAATAGGTCCATATCATTAACCTGTTTGGGATAGGGGGCAGTATTTTCACGTCCGGATGAAAAAACTTACCCGATTTAAACTGGTTACTACTCTTGCCCAGAAACGAGAATATGCATATTATTAGATTTGGATAGAAAACACTCTAAAGTTTCTAAAACTGTTTTAATGGTGTCTGTGAGTATAACAGAACTCATATGGCAGGCAAAAACCTGAGAAGCAGGAAGTGGCCTGTCTGAGAATTTGTAGTTCTTCTTTTGATTCTCTATCGAAACTACAGTATCTGTGGGGTTACGTAGCACTTTCTAAGGCTTCCATTGGCTCTCTAAAGCCTTCAGAAATCGGATTGAGGCGTCTTCTGTCTCTGGGCAGAGTATAGTAGCTCAGTTTCTCAGTGATCTGCCTGGTGACAAAGAGATTGGATATGCGCATTCACGTGAGCACGCTGTTTTTTCTTTTCCTCTTTGAATGAATACACTATTGTCCGGTTGGAATATTATCGCTATTTTATGAGAAAAATACCATAAACATTTATTTTAAACAGCGTTTGACATGCTTCTAAGTACGGTAATGGAACATTTTGAATTTTTTGGTCTCGAAATGCGCTCACGCGTTACCCTTTGGATAGTGACCTGAACGCACAAACAAAACGGAGGTATTTGGACATAACTATGGATTATTTGGAAGAAAAACAAAATTTCTTGTGGAAGTAGCAGTCCTGGGAGTGCATTCTGACGAAGATCAGCAAAGGTAATACAATTTTTCTAATAGTAATTCTGAGTTTAGTGTGCTCCGAAGTTGGCGGGTGTCAAAATAGCTAGCCGTGATGGCTGAGCCATGTACTCAGAATATTGCAAAATGTGCTTTCGCCGAAAAGCTATTTTAAAATCTGACATAGCGATTGCATAAAGGAGTTCTGTATCTATAATTCTTTAAATAATTGTTATGTATTTTGTCAACGTTTATGATGAGTAATTTAGTAAATTCACCAGAAGTTTTGGGTGGGAATGCATGTTCTGAACATCACATGCCAATGTAAAAAGCAGTTTTTGGATATAAATATGAACTTGATTGAACAAAACATGCATGTATTGTATAACATAATGTCCTAGGAGTGTCATCTGATGAATATCATCAAAGGTTAGTGCTTCATTTAGCTGTGTTTTGGGTTTTTGTGACATATATGCTTGCTTGGAAAATGGCTGTGTGATTATTTTTGTCTATGTACTCTCCTAACATAATCTAATGTTTTGCTTTTGCTGTAAAGCCTTTTTGAAATCAGGCAATGTGGTTACGTCAAGGAGAAGTGTATCTTTAAAATGGTGTAAAATAGTTGTATGTTTGAGAAAGTTGAATTATGACATTTTGTTGTTTTTGAATTTGCCGCCCTGATATTTCACTGGCTGTGTCCCGCAGGTGGGACGCTAGCGTCCCATGTAGCCCATAGAAGTTAACTAATTCATCTAAAAAATTTAGCAACTGCTGATTGCCCCTTTAAACATGCACCACTTAAATCAACATTATTGGTGCCTTGTGTCTGTGTCCCTGTGCCACACAAGTCAATTTGTCTCATCACTAGGGAGGGGGGCATCCAAGTCAATCTGATCATTCTGATCTTGGGTTGTGGTTGTAGTGATAGTTGCGTCATTTTTGCCCCTTCCTCGTCTCTTGTCCCTGGGGGATGATGGTGTTTCATACAAACTGTAACACCAGGCAATGAAGACAAAGTGGCAGACAGTGAGATCATCCATCACACCTGTCTAGTGTAATTACCATCCATTCTTGGATGGAAGCATCCGGACCTTCCCAACTGCCTCTCCTTCAATCCCTAGGTGAGTGCTGTGGGGTAAGGGTAAAGAGGGGGAATACTGTAGCTGTGCAGTGCATACATAAATCACCATCATCCCAAACTCTCTCACACACGCTCTCTCTTATGTTCTGTGTCTGACTTTCCGGCCTCACTGAAATTAATCAGAGACCATGTTAAATGTTTATGATTAAAATAATCCATGCGGAAATATCCAATTAGCCAATACTGTCAACAGGCTCTACTATGGGAAAACAATGATGTCATGTTACAGTAAAAGAGGGATGGGACTGGGGAAGTGCTGATGAGGGAGACAACCACTGGCTTCACTGTGTAATATTGTCACTTGGATATCTGCAGCGCTGCAAAGTGGCTTTGTTGATGTGCCATGTTGCAATGCTTTCATAGACCTATACAGCAGTGTTCTTTTTCCAAGTACAGTTGAAGTCAGAAGTTTACATACACCTTAGCCTAATACATTTCAACTCAGTTTTTCACAATTCCTGACATTTAATCCTAGTAAGAATTCCCTGTCTTAGGTCAGTTAGATCACCACTTTATTTTAAGAATGTGAAGTGTCAGAATAATAGTAGAGAGAATTATTTTTTCAGCTTTTATTTCTTTCATCACATTCCCAGTGGGTCAGAAGTTTACATACACTCAATTAGTATTTGGTAGCATTGCCTTTAAATTGTTTAACTTGGGTCAAATGTGTCGGGTAGCCTTCCACAATCTTCCCACAATAAGTTGGGCGAATTTTGGCCCATTCCTCCTGACAGAGCTGGTGTAACAATCAGGTTTGTAGGCCTCCTTGCTCACACACGCCTTTTCAGTTCTGCCCACAAATGTTCCATAGGTTTGAGGTCAGGGCTTTGTGATGGCCACTCCAATACCTTGACTTTGTTGTCCTTAAGCCATTTTGCCACAACTTTGAAAGTATGCTTGGGGTCATTGTCCATTTGGAAGACCCATTAGCAACCAAGCTTTAACTTCCTGACTGATGTCTTGAGATGTTGCTTCAATATATCCACATAATTCTCCTCCCTCATGATGCCATCTATTTTGTGAAGTGCACCAGTCCCTCCTGCAGCAAAGCACCCCCACAACATGATGCTGCCACCCCCGTGCTTCACGGCTGGGATGGTGTTCTTCGGCTTGCAAGCCTCCCCTTTTATCCTCCAAACATAACGATGGTCGTTATGGCCAAACAGTTCTATTTTTGTTTGATCAGACCAGAGGACATTTCTCCAAAAAGTACGATCTTTGTCCCCATGTGCAGTTGCAAACCGTAGTCTGGCTTTGTTATGGCGGTTTTGGAGCAGTGGCTTCTTCCTTGCTGAGCGGCCTTTCAGGTTATGTCGATATAGGACTTGTTTTACTGTGGATATAGATACTTTTGTACCCGTTTCCTCCAGCATCTTCACAAGGTCCTTTGCTGTTCTGGGATTGATTTGCACTTTTCACACCAAAGTACGTTCATCTCTAGGAGACAGAACGTGTCTCCTTCCTGAGCGGAATGACGGCTGCGTGGTCCCATGGTGTTTATACTTGCGTACTATTGTTTGTACAGATAAACGTGGTACGTTCAGGCGTTTGGAAATTGCTCCCAAGGAGGAACCAGACTTGTGGAGGTCTACAATTTTTCATCTGAGGTCTTGGCTGATTTCTTTAGATTTTCCCATGATGTCAAGCAAAGCGGCACTGAGTTTGAAGGTAGGCCTTGAAATACATCCACAGGTACACCTCCAATTGACTCAAATGATGTCAATTAGCCTATCAGAAGCTTCTAAAGCCATGACATCATTTTCTGGAATTTTCCAAGCCGTTTAAAGGCACAGTCAACTTAGTGTATATAAACTTCTGACCCATTGGAATTGTGATACAGTGAATTATAAAGTGAAATATTCGGTCTGTAAACAATTGTTGGAAAAATTACTTGTGTCATGCTTAAAGTAGATGTCCTAACCAACTTGCCAAATCTATAGTTTGCTAACAAGAAATTTGTGGAGTGGTTGAAAAACAAGTTTTAATGACTCCAACCTAAGTGTATGTAAACTCTGACTTCAATTGTATGCACGCACCACTTTTCCATTTTTTTTTTCATTTCACTTCACCAATTTGGACTATTTTGTGTATGTCCAAAACTTGAAATCCAAATAAAAATACATTTAAATTACAGGTTGTAATGCAACAAAATAGGAAAAACGCCAAGGGGAATGAATACTTTTGCAAGGCACTGTACCTAGATCATTTGATGTGAAAAATGCGGATTTTGTTTAAAACAATGAAGCCTCACTCAATTCATCATTATATAAACATGCAGTAATTTTGCACTTAGTGGCACAAACCACACTGACAAAGTACCAGGCTGCATTACAGCTTTGAGCAATTATAGCAAACAACCACAGTTTGTTTATAAACTAGTCAAGCAAAACAGCATGGTGTAATTTCTCCAAATTAAGCATTATCACTAAACTGGAGGCCTGCTGAGAAGTACAATCAGGAAGAAAAAAACTCAACACGCAGAGTCGAGTGATTCTAGACGGACAATTATACCAATAGTTATACCAATAACTTATCACAGGCATTTTGCTGATATCGTTCATTACAATAATGGGCCTATACTAGAGAAATGTAAAGTTTGAAATTAAATAAGTTGGCTATTATGGTTTTTTTTAACGGGACAATTCATGGCTTTAACCATCAAACTAGTAGTAGTGGTTGTTCAAATTATTACCAAAAAAACTATGGTTTATCGTTTATCACATCAATTCAGGCAATGTATTGCTATATGGATTTTTGTCCATATCAGCCAGCTTTATGATGTGGTACAGTAAGCTGTTTCCATGTTGCTCTCAGTCTGTCCCTGGTTTATGAGTAGTCACTGGTTACGTGTGTAGACCCTGGTTACGTAAAGACCCTGGTTACGTGAACACACTGGTTACGTGAAGACCCTGGTTACGTGAAGACCCTGGTTACGTGAAGACCCTGGTTACGTGAAGACCCTGGTTACGTGAACACACTGGTTACGTGAAGACCCTGGTAACGTGAAGACCCTGGTTACGTGAAGACCCTGGTTACGTGAACACACTGGTTACGTGAAGACCCTGGTAACGTGAAGACCCTGGTTACGTGAAGACCCTGGTAACGTGA
This sequence comes from Salmo trutta, assembly GCF_901001165.1. Classification (NCBI taxonomy): domain Eukaryota; kingdom Metazoa; phylum Chordata; class Actinopteri; order Salmoniformes; family Salmonidae; genus Salmo; species Salmo trutta. The sequence goes on from NC_042981.1 coordinate 29,963,727, forward strand.
AGACACTGGTTACGTGAAGACCCTGGTTACGTGAAGACCCTGGTTACGTGAAGACCCTGGTTACGTGAAGACCCTGGTTACGTGAAGACCCTGGTTACGTGAAGACCCTGGTTACGTGAAGACCCTGGTTACGTGAAGACCCTGGTTGTGTGTAGCTGGACTTTAATAATTTTAAACTCAGTGAATATGTGGTTCCCATGGAGCTTTGCTGAGCCCTAGGATTGTCTCATCCCACTCAATGGACACTATGGAGAACACCTGAGAAGACCTGACTCAAATACACCCTGTTTCAGAAGCGTATTATCTACACTCAACTATATGAGAATCAGCCACTCTGGCGATGATACCACATTCAAAATGTTAGTTTCCGGTAGGAAATCCTGGATTATATCTTGGAGCAAGAGCCACTCTGAAATGCTGTCTAATTTTCATTGCATAAGCTTTCAGTTTGAGAGAAACAAACAACGAATAATGTCACAGGCCTATTCCTCTTCACAGTATGTAGTCTCTCTGTGCCTACCTTTGCCTCTGATGTGGGTTCAAGGTAGCACAGTCGATTGCCGAGCCCCTCTGCTGTCAGGCAGAACTTGCGATTCTCCTTGTGGATGCAGGCGACACACTGGAGCACCACTTCATCATCCTGTCAAGACAACATTTTCAGAGTGAGAGGAGGAGAGAGAGGAAAACCCCCACTACTCTCAACAGGAGCCCACCAACCACCTTTTAACACGGGGAGATTCTTCACTTCTCTTTGAATCTAGTGTGTAGTTATGACCTTTATGGAAACAGGAGATTCAACACCCCAGACACTGGACAGGTAAATAGGGAAGGTCATGCACATTTGACTTAATTGTGGAACATTACAGTTCATGTACTACTGTTTGAAGATTCAGGCTCCACCATATATTCTCAATTACCCTATATTCCAGCAGCAAAATAGGTACCATAAAACATCAAGGAAACCTTGCTAAACTGGTGAGGTAAGATTTCTAGTCTATTGCTTCTCAATGAGGCCATGGTGACACACCATGCAGAACAGGATGACACAAATGCTAAAGAAAAGAACAACCTACCCTGAGGAGTTAAAATTGATGACTAACATATGTTCTCCTATGTAGGCTCTCTGTTTCCGGCTGTTCATTGGGAAGTCTTCTGCTAATGTGATGATCAAACAAAAAGTATCCATCGAGGATCCCTTTAAGTCTGCCGAACATCCTTTGGGCCATTTACACTGTTTATATAGCACAAATGAAGCTGAAGTAATTGATTGGAGAGTTCAGGTTTAAAAGGAAATAATGATCTAGCTAAATGTATGCTGAGGAGCATCATGAAGCAGCTGGCTGTGCATTGCTTTGGGCTGGATTTGCTCATGAGACAAGAGATACTTAGCATGCATTTTACTGAGTAAATAGATAATTTGGTTTTATTCATAGACCGATTTGGAGTCAGTACAGATACTAATAACAGCTAATAATGTATTTTTCACCAGAATCACCACATTCTAGTCATCAATAGAGTTATTACAGCTATACGCAGGAAACTGCAAATATCCAATATATCTAGTATAGCTATATCAATATTTTCTTGGTGGAAAACTATTTTTGGTTATTTCTGACTGTGTATTATAATTGTATGAATGTTATACAATATAATCAATATCAGCATAAGAGCATATAAACACCCCTCAGCATTTGGTTAATGAACATCTCTGTTAGTAATTCTCTAAGCAGTTTATGAATGATAACAGGACCATTATTCACGCCTGTTACACACTTGTCTTGTTCTATACACATAACAAATGGGAATCGCTCTAGAAATAAATTACGTTAAAAGGATGCGAGTCATTAAAGCTGTAAGCATGTTCCATTTTTACTACAGTAATACTGCAGCAACCCTAACCATATCACTGTTGAATGTTCAGACTGTATAGTGTCATTATGCTAAAGTATACTGCTTACTGACAGAGCCCACAATCTGAAAATAAATACAATCAAATGCCCTCGTTCTGAAAATGTTGCGATTGCATTTACAAGACTCGCTGGCAGCGTAAACGGTGAAATTGATATTATTCTTTCCCCAGCGTAACAGGCAGGCAGAATGTGCTGATGTTGTTGCTAACTGTGCAGCAGTGGTGGCACTCCAGAGCCGAGCGGTGCAGCAGCATTCAGCCCTGTGTCGCTGTGTGACTGAAGTTCAGTGTAAAAGGCCATGTGACAGGCCCTGAGGTCTTAAAAAACACTTCAGACATTTTTTCAAGCTGTCTATGTTCACATTGTAATAGCTGTCAGTGAGGAAAATATCAATCCATGCACGTTACTGCCTACAATACCTTTTCCTATGCACTCTTTCCCCTTTCATGATATGTTTAAGCCTCGAGGACAATAATTGTCTGACAAAAAATGATAGCAGAAAATATTGGTTTTGGACATATAAATGGCCAATTCAACTATAGCATACAAAATAGTACAGCGGATGCTGAGGTAACCTTTACCTGACCCAGTCTGGTCATGGCTGACATCAACACCATCATCCCAGACACCCAGGACCCACTCCAATTCCCATACTGCCCCAACAAATAAACAGATGACGCAATCTCTATTGCACTCCACACTGCTCTTTTCCACCTGGACGAAAGGAACACCTACTTGAGGATACTGTTCATTGACTACAGCTCAGCATTCAACACCATAGTGCCCTCGAAGCTCATCAATAAGCTAAGGACACTGGAACTAAACACCTCCCTCTGCAACTGGATCCTGGACTTCCTGACGGGCTGGCACCAGGTGGTGAGGTTACGCAACAACACATCCGCCATGCTGATCCTCAACACGGGGGCCACTCAAGGGTGCGTGCTCAGTCCCCTCCTGTACTCCCTGTTTGTTCATCCACGATTGCGTGGCTGTGCACGACTTCAACACCATCATTAAGTTTGCCGACGACACAACGGTGTTACTGTAGGCCTGATTACCGACGACGAGACCGCATATAGGGAGGATGTCAGTGACCTGGAAGTGTGCTGCCAGGAGAACAACCTCTCCTTCAACGTCAGTAAGACAAAAGGAGCTGATCGTGGACTACAGGAAACGGAGGGCCGACAACATCCCTATTCCCATCGACAGGGCTGTAGTGGAGCGGGTTGAGAGCTTCAAGTTCCTCTGTGTCCACATGATTATGGACCTATCATGGTCCAAACACACCAACATAGTTGTGAAGAGGGTACGACAATGCCTCTTCCCAATCAGGAAGCTGAAAAGACTTAGCATGGGCCCTCAGATCCTCAAAAAGTTCTACAACTTCACCATTGAAAGAATTTTGACTGGCTGCATCACCGCTTGGTATGGAAACTGCTTGTCATCTGACCACAAAGCGCTACAGAGGGTAGTGCGTACAGCCAAGTACATCACTGGGGCTGAGCTCCCTGCCATCCAGGACCTCTATACCAAGCAGTGTCAGAGGAAGGCCCTAAAAATTGTCAAAGACTCCAGCCACCAAAGTCATAGACTGTTCTCTCTGCTACCGCAGACAAGCGGTATAAGAGCACCAAGTCTGGGATCAAAAGGCTCCTGAACAGCTTCTACCCCCAAGCCATAAGACTGCTGAACAGCTTCTACCACCAAGCCATAAGACTGCTGAACAGCTTCTACCCCCAAGCCATAAGACTGCTGAACAGCTTCTACCCCCAAGCCACAAGACTGCTGAACAGCTTCTACCCCCAAGCCACAAGACTGCTGAACAGCTTCTACCCCCAAGCCACAAGACTGCTGAACAGCTTCTACCCCCAAGCCACAAGACTGCTGAACAGCTTCTACCCCCAAGCCACAAGACTGCTGAACAGCTTCTACCCCAAGCCACAAGACTGCTGAACAGCTTCTACCCCCAAGCCACAAGACTGCTGAACAGCTTCTACCCCCAAGCCACAAGACTGCTGAACAGCTTCTACCCCCAAGCCACAAGACTGCTGAACAGCTTCTACCCCCAAGCCACAAGACTGCTGAACAGCTTCTACCCCCATGCCATAAGACTGCTGAACAGCTTCTACCCCCAAGCCACAAGACTGCTGAACAGCTTCTACCCCCAAGCCACAAGACTGCTGAACAGCTTCTACCCCCAAGCCACAAGACTGCTGAACAGCTTCTACCCCCAAGCCATAAGACTGCTGAACAGCTTCTACCCCCAAGCCACAAGACTGCTGAACAGCTTCTACCCCCAAGCCACAAGACTGCTGAACAGCTTCTACCCCCAAGCCATAAGACTGCTGAACAGTTCATCAAATGGCTACCCAGACTATTTGTATTGACCCTTTTTTTGTTGTTGCACGAACTCTTGCACTGGCTCTATGCGCACTGACTGGACTCTACCCACACACTCACACATACTACACTGACACTCCAACACACACACAAGCATACTGACGCCACACACACACACACACTGACACAGACACACTGCTGCTACTCTGTTAATTATCTATCCTGATTGCCTAGTCACTTTTAACCCGACCTACAGTTACCTCGTACCCCTGCACATTGACTCTGTACCGGTACTCCTTGTACTGAACAAAAATATAAATGCAACAATTTCCTGAACAAGGTAGTAAACCCACTGTTCCCCGGTAGGCCGTCATTGTAAATAAGAATTTGTTCTTAACTGACTTGACTTAGTTAAATACAGTGGCCACCACTGTACATGCAATCACTCTCCAGTCCCCACACTGAGGCCGGGGGGAGCTGTGATTTGGGCCATATGAGGCCACTATTGATTTGTGTCACATATTTTGCCATCAGGCAGCCCTCGTCCATCAGAGCGGTTCCCTCTCCACTCCTATCACAGCCCTGGCTGGCCCTGGCTCTGTCTTGTTCCCGTGTCTGGCACCCCCACACCCCTCTCTGTGTACCTCGTCTCGCAACCCTGTCTCAGAGCAGAATTATGTATCACACGTGCTAGGTAAGGCCCACACACTCACTGACCTCCCATCACACCTGACCAACACCGGGGGGGGGGGGGGGGGGGGGGGGGGGGGGGGGGGGGTTGATTTGAGATTGGCTGTGAGGCTGTGAGCCTGCTACGGCTGGGAGGGAGAGTCAGCTTGGGATGATTCAATTTACACTGACTGATCGGACTTGCAGTACAATGTCATCTGCATTTTTGATAAGGTCATTTCAAAATAGAGCACTATATAAACAACATAAGTCATGAATCATCACTACACATGATCAAAAGTATGTGGACACCTGCTCATCGAACATCTCATATTCCAAAATCATGGGCATTAATGTGGAGTTGGTCCCCTCTATAAAAGCCTCCACTCTTCTGAGCAGGCTTTCCATTAGATGACGCAACATTGCTGTGGGGACTTGCTTCCATTCAGCCACAAGAGCATTATTGAGGTCAGGCACTGATGTTGGGCGATGAGGCCTGGCTCGCAGTCGGCGTTACAATTCTTCACAAATGTGTTCGATGGGTTTGAGGTCAGGGCTCTGTGCAGGCCAGTCAAGTTCTTCCACACCGATCTCAAACTACCATTTCTGTATGGACCTCTTTGTGGCCCGGGGCAACGTCATGCTGAAACAGGAAAGGGTCTTCCCCAAAGTTGGAAGCACAGAATCATCTAGAATGTCATTGTATGCTGTAGTGTTAAGATTTCCCTTCACTGGAACTAAGGGGCCTAGCCAGAACCATGAAAAACTGCCCCAGACCATTATTCCTCGTCCACCAAACATTAGAGTTGGCACTATGCATTGGGGCAGGCAGCGTTCTCCTGGCATCCTCCAAACCCAGACTCGACCGTCGGACTGCCAGATGGTGAAGCGTGATTCATCACTACAGAGAACGCGTTTCCACTGCTCCAGAGTCCAATGGTGGCAAGCTTTACACCACTCCAGCCGATGCTTGGTATTGCGCATGGTGATCCTAGGCTTGTGTGCGGCTGCTTGAACTGACTTGTTGGAAAGGTGGCATCCTATGACGGTGCCACGTTGAAAGTCACAGCTCTTCAGTAAAGCCATTCTACTGTCAATGTTTGTCTATGGAGATTGCATGGCTGTGTACTCGATTTTATTCACCTGTCAGCAATGGGTTTGGCTGAAATAGTCGAATCCACTAATTTAAAAGGGTGTCTACATACTTTTGCATACAGTGCCTTCAGAAAGTATTCAGACCCCTTGACTGTGTCCACGTTTTGTTAAGTTACAGCCTTATTCTTAAGTTGATTAAATAGTTTCCCCCCCCCCTCAATCTACACACAAATACCCCATAATGACAAAAACAGGTTTTTTGACTTCTTTGCAAATGTATAAATAAATAAAAACTGATAAGACATTTACATAAGTATTCAGACCCTTTACTCAGTACTTTGTTGAAGCACATTTGGCAGTGATTACAGCCTCAAGTCTTCTTAGGTATGATGCTACAAGTTTGACACACCTGTATTTGGGGCGTTTCTCTCATTCTTCTCTGCAGATCCTCTCAAGCTGTCAGGTTGGATGGGGAGCGTTGCTGCACAGCTATTTTCAGGTCTCTCCAGAGATGTTTGATCGGGTTCAAGTCCGGGCTCTGGCTGGGTCACTCAAGGACATTCAGAGACTTGTCCCGAAGACACTCCAGCGTTGTCTTGTCTGTGTGCTTAGGGTTGATGTCCTGTTGGAAGGTGAACCTTCGTCCCAGTCTGAGGTCCTGAGTGCTCTGGAGCAGGTTTTCATCAAGGATCTCTCTGTACTTTGCTCTGTTCATCTTTGCCTTGATCCTGACTAGTCTCCCAGTCCCTGCTTCTGAAAAACATTCCTACAGCATGATGCTGCCACCACAATGCTTCACTGTAGGGATGGTGCCAGGTTTCCTCCAGATGTGACGCTTGGCATTCAGGCCAAAGAGTTTAATGTTGGTTTCTCATGGTCTGAGATTCTTTAGGTGCCTTTTGGCAAACTCCAAGCGGGCTGTCATGTGCCATTTACTGGAGGAGTGGCTTCTGTCTGGCCACTCTACCATAACTGCCTGATTGGTGGAGTGCTGCAGAAGTTGTGCTTCTGGAAGGTTCTCCCATCTCCACAGACGAACTCTAGAGCTGTCAGAGTGACCATCGGGTTCTTGGTCACCTCCCTGATCAAGGCCCTTGTCGTGTCTTTGGCATCATTAAAGTGAAGACTGTTATTTTATCAAATCAATTCTCTGTAATTATTATTACGTGATAAAACTAATCATTTAAATGTAATTAACTAGGAAGTCGGGGCACCAAGGAAAATCTTCAGATTACAAAGTTATAATTTTCCTAATATAACTTTTCAGATATTTTAATATCTGATCAATTAGTCTTCTAATTAATGAATTATTCTTTACCTCACGTTAGTCTCATTCCAAACGTCGTAAGTTGTTGGTTATCTGCACAAACCAAGCCTTCACTATGAATCATCCATACTAGAGGTCGGCCGATTATGATTTTTCAACGCCGATACCGATTATTGGAGGCCCAAAAACAGCCGGTACCGATTAAATCGGCCGATTTTTTTCCCCCTTTTTTATTTGTAATAATGACAATTACAACAATACTGAATGAACACTTTTATTTTAACTTAATATAATACATCAACAAAATCAATTTAGCCTCAAATAAATAATGAAACATGTTCAATTTGGTTTAAATAATGCAAAAACAAAGTGTTGGAGAAGAAAGTAAAAGTGCAATATGTGCCATGTAAGACAGCTAATGTTTAAGTTCCTTGCTCAGAACATGAGAACATATGAAAGCTGGTGGTTCCTTTTAACATGAGTCTTCAATATTCCCAGGTAAGAAGTTTTAGGTTGTAGTTATTATAGGAATTATAGGACTATTTCTCGCTATACGATTTGTATTTCATATACCTTTGACTATTGGATGTTCTTATAGGCACTTTAGTATTGCAAGTGTAACAGTATAGCTTCCGTCCCTCTCCTCGCTCCTACCTGGGCTCGAACCAGGAACACATCGACAACAGCCACCCTCGAAGCAGTGTTACCCATGCAGAGCAAGGGGAACAACTACTCCAAGTCTCGAGTGACGTTTGAAACGCTATTAGCGCGCACCCCGCTAACTAGCTAGCCATTTCACATCAGTTACACCAGCCTAATCTTGGGAGTTGATAGGCTTGAAGTCATAAACAGCTCAATACTTGAAGCATTGCGAAGTGCTGCTGGCAAAACGCACAAAAGTGCTGTTTGAATGAATGCTTGCCTGCTGGTGCCTACCACTGCTCAGTAAGTCTGCTCTATCAAATCATAGACTTAATTATAATATAATAAACACACAGAAATACGAACCTTAGGTCATTAATATGGTCGAATCCGGAAACTATCATCTCGAAATCAAAACGTTTTTTCTTTGAGTGAAATATGGAACCGTTCTGTATTTTATCTAACGGGTGGCATCCCTAAGTCTAAATATTCCTGTTACATTGCACAACCTTCAATGTTATGTCATAATTACGTAAAATTCTGGCAAATTAGTTCGCAACGAGCCAGGCGGCCAAAACTGTTGCATATATACCCTGACTCTGCGTGCAATGAACGCAAGAGAAGTGACACAATTTCACCTGGTTAATATTGCCTGCTAACCTGGATTTCTTTTAGCTAAATATGCAGGTTTAAAAATATATACTTCTGTGTATTGATTTTAAGAAAGACATTGATGTTTATGGTTAGGTACACGTTGGAGCAATGACAGTACTTTTTCGCGAATGCGCACCGCATCGATTATATGCAACGCAGGACAGGCTAGATAAACTAGTAATATCATCAACCATGTGTAGTTAACTAGTGATTATGATTGATTGATTGTTTTTTATAAAGATACGTTTAATGCTAGCTAGCAACTTACCTTGGCTTCTTACTGCATTCACGTAACAGGCAGGCTCCTTGTGGAGTGCAATGTAAAGCAGGTGGTTAGAGCGTTGGACTAGTTAACCATAAGGTTGCAAGATTGAATCCCCGAGCTGACAAGGTAAAAATCTGTCATTCTGCCCCTGAACAAGGCAGTTAACCCATCGTTCCTAGGCCGTCATTGAAAATAAGAATGTGTTCTTAACTAACTTGCCTAGAGTCCCATTCAGAAATGTTCTTATAGAATAGATGTTTCAGCGGTTGTCTGTCTTCGCATTCCAGGTCGACATAAATTCTAGCTGCAGACTAGTAATTAGTATCAAAGATTTGCTCTTATGTCGGTATCGATAGTCTCAGAGTTGAACCATTTCCACCAGTGTAGCCAATGCTCCACGTGGTTTGGTTAGGAATTCAACAACCGCTACAACCTTAGCTCCCTCAGAATGCATGGTCTCTACTCAAACCTTAGCCCTCTTGGTAATCGAGGTACGCATGGTCTCAAGATGATTTCTCTAGGTGGGGGTTTTATTCGGAACAGCAGAAAAGGCTGTCCCATGACGCCAGATCAATGTCTGTGCTCATGGTGCAGGCCAGTGACTTAGTTAACTTTAAAAGGGAATTGGATTCTCTTTCATTAAAACAGCTTAAAATCACATTACATAATTTCACAAATGGTTTCATCTTTACTCATTCATTTTATACAATAATTAGATGCAAATCTCATAACGGAGACTGTTGTATAAACAGAGTTATGGTAATGTGGCTGTATTGTCTCTCAATGAGGTCACAAACATTAAACAAAATGGACCGGTCCTAGCTGGATTCTCCACCGACTGTTAACACATTCTCCAAAACATGGACATTGTTCAGTTCTTAGGTTCTGTGATGTAGAAGAAGTTCCTTTGTTCTACTGTGAACCCTCTCTCTATACTGCATGAGGGAGAGTCTCCTCCAGGAATTTTACGACCTGAGATAACAGAACCTGGGTGTAAGAGGGAGAGTGGGGGAAGGCACTCGCTATACCCAAAGAGGGCCACACCATGACACCCTTCTCCCCCGATTGCTCAGTTTGGCCGGGCGGTCAGCTCTAGGAAGAGTCTTGGTGGTTCCAAACTTCTTCTAATTAAGAATGGAGACCACTGTGTTCTTGGGGACCTTCAATGATTTGTACCTCATCACAATTCTGTCTCGGGGGTCTACGGACAATTCCTTCGACCTTATGGCTTGGTTTTTGCTCTGACATGCACTGTCAACTAAGGGACCTTTTATAGACAGTTGTGTGCCTTTCCAAATCATGTCCAATCAATTTACCACAGGTGGACTCCAATCAAGTTGTAGAAACATCTGAAAGATGATCAATGGAAACAGGATGCATCTGAGCTCAATTTCGAGTCTCATAGCAAAAGGTCTGAATACTTATGCAAATATGGTATTTTTTTTATACATTTGCTAAAATTTCTAAAAACCTGTTTTCACTTTGTCATTATGGGATATTGTGTGTAGATTGAGGATTTTTTTACTTAATACATTTCAGACTAAGGATGTAACGTAACAAAATGTGGAAAAAGTAAAAAGGTCTGAATACTTTCTGAAGGCACTGTATATAGTGCATCTGTACCACCATGAATGTTATCTGGTTCTATGCATAGCAAAGCTTTAGAGGGCGCTCTGTCCTTGTCACTGACCTGACACTGACTCTCACTCTCTGAATCAGGCCTTTTGGATTTCACATCCCCCCTGAGTGATCCTTGAAGGAACTGAGTGCATCTTGACACGTTAAATGCGGTCACATCCCTAGTAAAGCAGTTTGACATTGAGCAGAACTAAAAGCCTGCTGCTATTACTACTGTACGTGAATGATGGCTCAGCTCATTTCCCTGATCTGCTATAGACACTGTAGCCCTATGTACTGAAATTACTTGATATTTCTGTACAGTAACAGTGAGGCACATCCCAAATCTCCCTGAACATGCTGCAGACTAAATCACTTTGTTCCTGTTCTGTGAATACTGACACTGCACAGTCAAGACTGAGGTGACAGACTGAGGTGACAGACTGAGGCTTGATGTGATAAACTGGTGACACGTTTCTTAATCACCTCCTCCATGATCAAATCACTGGTACTTTCACGTCGCCAGATGTCATTTTCTCACATTTTCTTTGTACCTAGAAACCTAGCACACAAGGCTACAGCAGAGGGCTGAGGGAACAAGGTGTTATGGACTGGGTGGATTTTACCATGCCTCAATCACAGCAGCATTAGAGGACATCAGGTCCTACCATCAAACTCACTGTTTAAAACTTTATTGACTCTCCTCCCGAGAGGTACTGCACTACTGAACTAGTGCACTGTTCAGACTTTGTGGACTAGCCAACATATTCACTAGCGTATTCTAGTTCAATGCTGGTAGACTGACAGTCAGAGGAAACTATTCCATTTGAATATGTAAAGTATCGGGGGGAACGGTTCAGAGATTCAACAGAAATTTTCCCGAGAGGCATCTGAGATGTGAGCGTTTGATTTGAAGTATGAAGAGAGGTCGGTACTTCAGAGGGTAACACCTCACCACACTGACTAGGGTTGTAACAGGAACTCTGCAGGCCTACATACTGCTGCTCTGCGGTGGGGAATACTTAGACAATATACTGTACATTATTTATAGGTATTTATGCAGGCTACTCAAAACAAAGCAAACAGAGAAGAGACTAAAAGTATCTAGCTAACAACCACAATGTAGGAGGAAAACAGACCTTTCTCCCAATAAGAAAAGGCACATACAGTATTACCCTTCAGCTAATATTACTGGCTTGCACTATACTACACTACAATCTATCCACAGGAAGCGTGTCTATTTTCATCAACCATGTGTCAAACTCAATTTAGAACTTAGCAATACGTTTTTTAGCAGTGGGGTTAGAAATGATAAACATTACACATGAAGAGTGAAATATTTCCTGTCCTAACAACCTGGCAAGCAATGTTTGTGTAGTAACTTGAAGAGGGTCCCTCCCTAATCCATCAACCATGGACTGCAATGCTTGTATAAAGTCTGGTCATATAATATGGCTGCCGGCCCACCCTCCATTACAGTGTCACTAACTTGTCACCTTAAAATGATGTAAATCTTGCTTTCTATTTTGACTCCAGCTACTCAGTCAGTTGGGTATATAAGCCATGCAGATCCCTCGAACAAGTGAGTGTGTTTGCGAAAGAGGTGGTGAGTGAACTTGGCCCCTATTTAAAAGAAGATTTACTGTTGTAAAGCTTGCCATCGAGTGAAAGATGTCCAGTACAGAAGTCGTAAACTCTAGCCTCCAGCCCCCGCTGCAGCAGCACTCCCTATTTGAGGAGGGCTTTTTCAGTCTCTCCTAGCTTGATCCCGGGCCAAGGAATCTGGTGAATTGATGGCAAAGTGATCCGACAGGAACACAGAGGAGTCATTTGGTCTATCTAGAGAGTCAGGGGGAGAGGTAGTGAGCGGCACTTCCCAGGGGGAGCAACCTGACCCAGAGGCACTCAGTCACACAGTCCACTGGCCTTCCCATACCCTGGTACCCTCCATACCCTGTATCCCTCATCCTGCAGGGCTGTGGGCAGCAACGCAGCCCCATCAGCACCACACACAGCCAGCCATGGAGGGTCCACGCCACTCAACACTGCACGTGGGCTGGTTCTCCTGCAGAGTGTTTGGATAGTTACACAAAGATAGTTACACCTGACCAGGCACCGTAGAACAAAATAAAGCTGTGGGACAAGTCCATGGGTGGCTTCCTTCCCCTCTATGCTACTGTTTCTGGAAGAAGGCTGTACAGACAACACCAGGTGTTCACCAGGCCTATTGCCCTCTAGTCAGTAACCGTAGAGCTCCTCCTCAGCTCCTGAGGTATACGTGCTGTAGGTAGACATCAGAGGAATGGTGCACAGGGTCCCTCCATCTGTTTTGCAAGACAGATGATATATGGAATGACAGAGAAAATATACACACTTAATACAGTCACTTAACTATTCCTGTAAGTGTTTACACCTTTAGGGCTCAGCCCCCATCATGGTTCAGATCTAATACCCCCATATCTCTGGTGAGTTAATGTCAGAGAGGGTGATAAGTGTTGTCAAATTATCACCTTTAGGGAGAAAAATGATTGTCTCCCTTCCTCCATTGCTCCCTCCCACCCGTATCAAAGTCGTCCGATACTGTAAGTTCATTGCAGAACATTCCTGATGAAATACACATTTCTCTCTGGCTGTATGAGTTTGTGTTGGAATGATTCATGGACTTGCTGTTTCCCTCTCTTGGCGTGACTCAGACAGAGAGAGAGTGAGTGCCATGTTGGAGTGGAGAAGCGAGCAGAGTGCTTTGTTCCTGTGAGTGTGCTGTTCTGTTGTTGCTGGGAGGGGGGGGGGGAGAGAAAGTGCTAATGCGGGGTCTAGAGGCAACCGGCAGAACAAGCTGCCTGGCAGCACCACACATTTCACCGCTGCATTCCCTTCTACCCAGAGTGACACCCTAAATTAATCTCAACATCCATTAAACATTTCAGCCTGCTTTAAACAGGTTGCTTACGGCACTGAATATGACAGCTTTACAGAGCGCTATTGTACATAGATATCTGTGGCCAGCTTTGGCACAGGCTGCTACAGTAGCATAATCTCTGGACTGCAATATGTAGGGCACAGAGCCATTCCATGTATCCTTTTTCACGTGTAGCCTACTATTTCTCTACAGACCTTCCAATACTACTGTTCAATAGTAGTACTACCGACTCTACTTTACACTAGGTTAACCTGTGGTCGTGTAACGTTCTAACCATGTTTGAAAAGCCCCAGGTTGCTCTCCACCTGTCTGAGACAGAGACATCTGATCCACATCAAGCTGTGGGTGATTTCATTCAGTCTAATCACCACAATACAGCTGTGCATTGCAACACCATTCGGTGCTTTTCTAATCCATCTACACCATCGGACAGGAATGGTTCTCATCAAATTAGTCACGGAAACACAATGCACAATATAGGTGAGTAACACGAGTCTTCATTTTACAATCAGTGTAGGCTTATATGATTGCTTCACAATTGAGCAGTTTATTGGCAGTACTCCTATTGTTTATCATTTGAGAAAGTTTTAACAAAACCCGTTTGAATGCTTTACAGTTGCCCTGCAAGCAGATCGAAGGCTCCCTTCCCATTTTATGAAGTATCGAGTGAGACAGAGAGTGAGAGAACTATAACCGTTTTCATTGCACTTTGCAGCAGTGCTCCCCCCGGCATCAACTTAATGTGAAAGGCTAAGTAAGCACTTTCATCACTCTCACTGTAAGGGCTTTTCACCTCAGCTGAGGCAACCAGTGTTCAAGCTTTAGATTGAATATCTAGTCATTAGCCGATATCTCAATGCTTTGAGATAAATGACAAAAAAATAGGTTACACTATATAAGAAGCAGTCTATTTCCCTCTTGCATGCTTGGTTTACGAGGGTATATAACATTGTGATGAGATGGGGCCAGTGTGTGACAGAGCCCTACCTGGGCTGTGCTGCACCAGGGACAGACTGTTCACTTTCTTTTCTTCCCTTCCACAGACTGTACCAGGCAGGCTCGTTTATCAGTGGAGTGGAAACACTCTGAAAATACACTGCTGTGTCTGCCATCTGACGAGCAAGAGTTTTACTAGGAGAAAGTGTTGCAAAAGTCCAATGGAAGGGGAATACAAACAGGTACATTTGTACCCTTCTTATAGCCTCGTTTTGTGAGGTGCTGCTTTAGGTTAACCACAGGCTGTCCAGGGGTTGGAATCCTTTCGTTCTGAACAGAACCACCATTTTGTTTTTTCACTGTTACAACCAGAAAAACTGGTTCAAACCCCAAAAAACTACTGGTTTATTTTGTTCCTTTTTTAACCTGTGAAATCAACTGCTTTTTACATTTAGCTCAATAAATTACTTAGACCAGGCAAACTATACTACATGACCAAAATGATGTGGACACGTGCTTGTCAAACATCTAATTCCAAAATCATGGGCATTAATGTGGAATTGGACCCCCCTTTGTTGCTATAACAGCCTCCACTCTTCTGGGAAGGCTTTCCACTAGATGTTGGAACTTTGCTGCAGGGACTTGCTTCCATTCAGCCACAAGAGCATTAGTGAGGTCAGGCACTGATGTTGGGCAATTAGATCTGGCTCGCAGTCAGCATTCCAATTCACCCCAAAGGTGTTTGATGGGGTTGAGGTCAGGGCTCTGTGCAGATCAGTCAAGATCTTCCACACCGATCTTGATCTTGTCATGCTGAAATAGGAATGGGCCTTCCCCAAACTGTTGCCACAAAGTTGGAAGCACAGAATCGTCTAGAATGTCATTGTACGCTGTAGCATTAAGATTTCCCTTCACTGGAACTAAGGGGCCTAGTCCGAACCATGAAAAACTGCCACAGACCATTATTCATCCTCCACCAAACTTTACAGTTGGCACTATGCATTGGGGCAGGCAGTGTTCTCCTGGCATCCGTCAAACCCAGATTCATCAATCCAGAAAACGCGCTTCAACCTCTCCAGAGTCCATCTGACGCTTGGCATTGTGCATGGTGATCTTAAGCTTGTGTGCGGCTGTTCGGCCATGGAAACCCATTTCATGAAGCTCCCAACGAACAGTTATTGTGCTGAAGTTGCTTCCAGAGGCAGTTTGGAACTTGGTAGTGAGTGTTGCAACCAATGTTCCCTCAAAAAAAAATTATCACTAAGCAAATTTCAGTTCTGCTGTGCGCAAACTTCAGCGTTGTGAAAACAATTCTGTGCAACTTCCAGCAAGCGTTTACTGTGAACACTGAGGCTGTACCCACTTTAAATTAGTTTTAAACAGGGGTCAAGTAGGCTACTGTGGCTATTTGATCATAATGTAGGCCTACCAGAGTGGCCTACCACCCAAAACAATGGAGAAAATGCATCCCATCACATCACGTTCTATCATTAAGCCTGCAGTAGCAACCAACGTGTGGCTGCAACGAGGAGGCTTGAAGTACTGGGCATCTTGTTATGACCTGCATTATCTGAATTTAGTTCACAGAATTATATGTCAGAGGAGCGGCTTCTATGGAGAAACTTTGAATGTCCTTTGAGCTAGCTAGCTAACAAGCTTGTGTGTGCCGACCTGAATTAAAAACACGTGTTACCTTTTTGTAGTTAATAAATAATCGTGAAACGTGAAAAGAATACAATAGTTAACTAGCGTTAAAAAAGTTAATCCATTCTTCTCTAGCTAATTAAAATCTCTCTTCCTATCTTCTGAATCAAGCTTGTAACATCAGTACAGTAGCCTATACTTCGGAGGTGGGAGAAGTAGGTAGCCTAAACATGAACACTCACAGGCAAAGATTTTCAACTTGCAGGTAGACTCTGGAATAAGTTTGAGTGACAGAGTGAGGGCTTTGCATAAGCACTTTGTTGCATTTTGTTGTGGGACAAAACATTTTTTTTACTGGAACATAAAAGAACATTATTAACCAATTCCCAAGCTTTTTATAATAACGGTTCAGTTCAGTATGCATCACTTTTGTTCCAGATTCGTTTTCTGCTTCTTAAAACATTTAGTTATTTTCCAGTTCTGTTCACTGAACTGGTTCCAACCCCTGAAGCTGTCCAAACTAGAAAATCCAACATTTGAAGTTACTGGTATCCCACTGTTACTTCAAAGAGCCAACCTGAGAGAGCTGTTACTTTTCCCACTAACAGCAATAGTATAACGTTGATCCTCCTTGCTGCTAACCGCATCCATCATCTTTGACATCAAAAGGACTTTGCCTCTTAAACAATATCGATCAATACCTTACAGTAAATCACATTACATTCCAAAAATGTCCCATGCTTCATAAAATATCAAAAGCTCCCATATGAAAAAAATACTATAATATTCACTGTAGTGTTTTTGCAAACTTTTTACTGTAGTATTCACTTTAGTTTATACAATGAATAATGTATGTTTTGTGGACATTACTGTCATATTTACTAGAGTGTTTTTGCAGATAATTCTATGGTAAGTACTACACATGATTGATGGTACTACAGTGTGTAGTATAGTATTCTACAGTTTACTACAACATTTCTGTAAGTACTGTAGTATCGTATACTAAACTGTAGTATTATTTCATGTGGGCTACCAGAACAAATGTTTTTGTGGTCATAGTTAAGACACTACCATCCAGATTGCAACCCAACACAGCCTGTTATTTTAACATTAGGGATGGGTTGGTCTTTACTGCATTTCGGTCACAGCCAAGTTAGCCTCCTATAGAATATAGAATACCACTCAGCTTCAGCTCTGCCTGCATGCATGCAGCTGACTCATTAAGGTAACTTCCTCCGATAGATGTCCAACCCAATAACCATCATGGAGTGGGAGTGGGTTCATCATGTGACCGTGTCCCACCCTCAGGGAGGCTGAGATCCCAGAATCGCACTGGTTTACATGGAACTCTCTAGAAACCCACTAATTGGCCCTAGCTATGCTGCTCAGCCTCAGCTAGGCTTGTCCCCAGACTGCCACAGAGTTAACAGGATTACTCATTCATGCCTCCCACCAGAAAAAGGATGCGGAAGAACAGGCAGGTTCACACTATTTAACCTACCACATGTCTATGCAGATAACCCTTTGGAGCTTTGGGTAAATACCGACAGCACTGTTGTACATCTACTGTCAGTGTTTGAATTTCAATGTGATTTTAGTGACAGTACTAAGCCATGGTAGTAAAAAGATGATGGCTATTGAATTCTAGGTCCTGACCGCAATTGAATCCAGCAAAGGAATATTCCAAGTACTTATCCCGTCCTTGAATAGAGAGGTGGGAACCCTGACAGAGAGGGTAGGCACTGAGAACTAGACCTAATCTCCCACTTTGTCAAACACAATTTGAGGGCCCAGAATTGACGGCTCTGCCCAGGCCAATGGTTCTGCACTCAAACACTCTGAGTCAGATGGAAAGATCGAAGAAAGGGGTGGCGATAGAGAGTTTGACAGCCAAATTCACAGATATAATGTGAAGAAGCGCAGAGTAATAAAAAACGAGTATAAAAAAGAAAGCGACATAAAGATGTCTCATCTGGGCGCAATTGAAATTGAAATGTAACAATTTAACAATGTTTTATAAGACTACAACCTCTTATGGTGCGATTTCTGTTGTTTTTGCAGGTCTAATCTAATAAAGCACATAAAGAGCTGAAAGAGGGAATCTGTGCCGTCAGCTCATTCGGCTAATGTCCCAGTAACACTTCAAGCTTCCAGCTTGGCCTGAGCTCCGCTGTGGGTTGATGAGGAGAAACACAGGCAGTTGAGATAGAAATCCTACCCAATCAAGGGAGAAGAAGCCTTACACCATCCATGTACCACAGAGTTGAGCCACAGTTGTAAAAAGTTTCCTCTCTATCTCCGCAGTACATTGATTCCCTCAAGACTCAGGGAAGTTACTTGCTAAGCAGGTGTAAGGCAGTGGGTCGTAATCACACTCTTGTCATTGAAAAGTGCCAGGTTGTAGAGAGTAGAGAGAGCGGGCCCTGATAAGGTAAATGGGGAGGTTCAAATATGTCAAAGCTCATCAGTGTGCAGGCTGTATATCCCTCCCCACTGCTCTCAGCACTTCCTGGTCTGTCTCCTACTTGCTGCCCTAGCAGAAACACACATCATTGACTCTGCTACAACAATGTCCAATAAGAGGCAAATATCTCTTAGTCTACGCTGATGCTGGAAAGCAGAAGTTGTTAAAATGGCAAGAATCTTTTATGAGGTGGGGAATAACCCTTGTCGTCAATACCGGTCATAGGCTCAGAGGTTGACATCAGCCGGGAGAGAGAAAAATATGTTCTCTCAACTCAGCAATTATCGTAGTTCAAGAGACCTCAAGAGCTGTGCAGCGGAAATGCTGCAGATACTGTATCTCAATTAAAAGAGATTAAGGGTAGGTTTCAGTAAAGTGCAGTAGTACTGTACCTTGCCCATTGTGTGACAAGGTGCGATTACACCACCAGACATGTTTTAGAGACTGAACTCTAGATTGGGGCTCTAAAATACTACTAGACTGGGGCCTGGGCAATGCAAGGCTGAGTAAACTACCCTTACAAAAAACTACACTACCGGTCAAAAGTTTTAGAACAACTACTCATTCAAGGGTTTTTCTTTATTTTTACTATTTTCTACATTGTTGAATAATAGTGAAGACATCAAAACTATGAAACAACAAGTATGGAATTATGTAGTAACCAAAATAGCCACCCTTTGCCAGTTTCATGAGGTAGTCACCTGGAATGCATTTCAATGAACAGGTGTACCTTGTTAAAAGTTAATTTGTGGAAGTACTTTCCTTCTTAATGTGTTTGAGCCAATCAGTTATGTTGTGACAAGGTAGGAGTGGTATACAGAAGATAGCCCTATTTGGTAAAAGACCACATCCATATTATGGCAAGAATAGCTCAAATCAGCAAAGAGAAACAACAGTCCATCGTTATTAAGACATGAAGGTCAGACAATATGGAAAATTTCAATAACTTCTAAAGTTTCTTCAAGTGCAGTCGTAAAACCCATCAAGCGCTATTGATGAAACTGGCTCTCATGAGGACCGCCACAGGAAAGGAAGACCCAGAGTACCTTTGCTGCAGAGGATAAGTTCATTAGAGTTACCAGCCTCAGAAGTTGCAGCAAAAAATAAATGCTTCACAGAGTTCAAGTAACAGACACATCTCAACATCAACTGTTCAAAGGAGACTGCTTGAATCAGACCTTCATGGTCGAACTCAAGGCACATTTAACTGGCATTGCTACCACAGAATTCTGCAGCGATACCCCATCCCATCTGGTTTGCGCTTAGTAGGCCTATCATTTGTTTTTCAACAGGACAATGACCAACACATCTCCATGCTGTCTGAGGGCTATTTGACCAAGAAGGAGAGAGATGAAGTGCTGCATCAGATAACCTGGCCTCCACAATCACCCGACCTCAACCCAATTGAGATGCTTTGGGATGAGTTGGACCGCAGAGTGAAGGAAAAGCGGCCAGCATTTGTGGGAACTCCTTCAAGACTGTTGGAAAAGCATTCCAGGTGAAGCTGGTTGAGAGAATGCCAAGAGTGTGCAAAGCTGTTATCAAAGCAAAGGGTGGCTACTTTGAAGAACTTGCTTAACACTTTTTTGGTTACTACATGATTCCATGTGTTATTTCATAGTTTTGATGTCACTATTATTTTACAATGTAGAAAATAGTAAAAATAAAGAAAAACCCTTGCATGAGTAGGTGTCCAAACTTTTGACTGGTACTGTATGTGGAAGCATTGCTAATGCAACATGTTTCACATGTTAGGAGAATAACACTATTTCACCACCACATGATTGCTTTGCATGTGGATTTTTATACATGTGAAACTGCAAATTTGATGTTCACATGTGAATGGTTTTCACACGTGAACTTGCAATTCCACATGTGAACATGAGATTTTCACATGAGAAACTGCAAATTTGACAGTTGAATTTTTGTGAGGGTAAGTAAGCATCACAAATGTTTTAGTAAGATACTAAATGTTCTTCTAAAAGCCTTAAGAGCACAGTGGGGAGTTGGGTACCGCAGCACATTAGGCATCATTATCGCACAAATACCAGAGGTGCTGCTTATGTAGGAGGGAATGATTCAGAAATACAGCCAAGTATACAAAGTGGTATAATTACTTTTATTTCTGTGCTATAATAGAAAACACTCACATCGTTTCTGTGGAAACCGGGACAGTTTTTCAATGTCACGAGTGCAGTTGGCGGTAGCTCAGATGGTGGTGGATAATGCGCTGCTAGAAAAGCCCTGCTAGAAAAGTCCTGCATAACCTTATTGAGGAATGTTCTGTGTATAAGGCCTGCTGATGTGGGGGTGGGGGTGGTCAAAACAGGGTGGGTAGTGTCACAGTCAGCACTGATAACGTGAGTTTTAAACCCGCCCCTCATTCACTCCATTCTCCCGAGTGACAGGTCAGTCAGCCCACTAAACTCAGAGCAAGATCTGAACTGTATTGATTGATTGCTCACTGACAAGTTCAATATGTCTGACTCCTCATATTCAGGTTCTGCCACATGTCTGAAGTAAACAGCATGCAGCACTGGTGTGGCTTCATAAAGTTTGGTCTTCTAGACAGCGTAACACCTCACTACAGTTTCAAATGAGGGTATAAAGCTGGAATCCTTAATGGTAAAACTGACACATCTGTTGGCAATATTACAACAAAGAAGTTATTGCAAACAACAAACTGCTTTTTTTCCCCTCAGACATCATTGCACATGGGATAGAACAGAAGCATATGTACTGCAAAAATGTTTTACCTTGGTGCGCGACACTCCCAACTCTACTTTGTCAACAAAACAATAACAATGGCCGTAGGGTGGACAGTGGCGCTGTTCCTCCTACTGCGGATTCCATCATTAACTTAAGCAGTAATAGAAAGTGTTACTGGACATTCCGTGGCAGCGAGCCATGTTGCAATAAGCCTCTACAAATTTTCCATAGAAATCCTATTCTTTTTAAAACATCCGAGAGTGATATACACATTTCCCACGTACACAGAGACACTGGACACACAGTGTGATCACTTACTGCTGGTCAAGATGATTCATCTTGGTGCTGACTGAGTGTTGGTTTGCAGTGATGACAGTGCTTCATAAGCAGAACTATCCTGTGGACCAACTTAGCTGTGGGGCTAACTACCTCGAGAGCGACTTAGCTGTGGGGCTAACTACCTCGAGAGCGACTTAGCTGTGGGGCTAACTACCTCGAGAGCGACTTAGCTGTGGGGCTAACTACCTCGAGTGCGACTTAGCTGTGGGGCTAACTACCTCGAGAGCGACTTAGCTGTGGGGCTAACTACCTCGAGAGCGACTTAGCTGTGGGGCTAACTACCTCGAGTGCGACTTAGCTGTGGGGCTAACTACCTCGAGTGCGACTTAGCTGTGGGGCTAACTAGCTTGAGACCAACTTAGCTGAGGGCCAACTACCTTGAGAGTGGCCACTTACGAACTGTTTAAGAAGTTATTTTATAGAATAAATACTGAAACAACATCTATAAATACAAGTTTGTCAATAATGAGCAGAGCATGTCTCTGACAGCCATGTCATCAAGTCTGAGGAGTAGGAAATGAAATGCCATTAACAGGAAGAAAAAACATCTTAGCAGACTATTACTGAGGAAAAGGTGCCACACACACACACACACACATATCTCTCTTGCATCTAAACAACAGGTAAATCTAGTTCCTGGATTAAATATTCATGCTCTGAAACACAAATCAGTCAGGCTTGCTAACTGCATACCATTCACATTGATCAGGAAATTTCTTCATTTGGTGGCTGGATCGATAGCTAATTACAGCTACCTTTCACAGGTCCGTCTCTGGCTCTGCTGCTGGCTTAATTCCCTTGGTAGGCTATCTTATCTGTCTGTCTCCCTCCACCCAGTGGGAACACAGGAGAGCAGCTTTCTGCTGAACACTGCTTCCACCCCAAAATGAGCCCCCCACTGTTTCTACAAGTTCTTTCTAAATGTGCACCATTGAAAAATGCTTAATGACTTTTAGGAAATGTGTAAATAGTAATGGGATAATAGGGGAAATCATAGGGGAAATCAATATGGTAATATGGATATACACTGAGTGTACAAAACATTAGGAACACCTTCCTAATATTGAGTTGCACCCATTCTGCCCTCAGAACAGCCTCAATTCATCGGGCATGGACTCTACAAGGTGTTGAAAGCGTTCCACAGGGATGCTGACCCATGTTGACTCCATTGCTTCCCACAGTTGTGTCACGTTGGCTGGATGTCCTTTGGGTGGTGGATCATTCTTGATACACACAGGAAACTGTTGAGCATGAAAAACCCAGCAACGTTGCAGTTCTTGACACATTCAAACCGGTGCGCCTGGCACCTACTAACATACCCAGTTCAAAGGCACTTTAAAGATTTTGTCTTGTTCATTCACCCTCTGAATGGCAGACTATGTCTCAATTGTCTCAAGGCTTAAAAATCCTTCTTTAACATGTCTCCTCCCTTTCATCTACACTGATTGAAGTGGATTTAAACAGATGACATCAATAGGGGATCATAGCTTTCACCTGGAATCACCTGGTCAGTCTGTCATTGAAATATGTGTTTAAAAAAATAATAATTACACTCAGTGTAGGTTAGAAAATCTATGCTTAATTGCAGCAGAGAAAAAGAGCACCTGCATGACGAGCACTTTTTGGAGAAAAGAGCAACCAGATATCAATTTTAAAAAGTCAGGGATGATTTGTTCAACGGAATACAAATCACATGGTCATTTCGAAATAATTACGCTGAGAGCTTGGGAAAAGACAACACTAATATGGAACTCTAGATGGCATTGAATGCAATTTTACACAAACATGAACCTTGAACTTGAATTGTACATCACATTCATTTGTAAAGTAACCATCCAAATGATCTGGATTCATTAAACAAGATCATATTAAAGGATATTAACAGAATTTCACTGCAGAACTCCACATGGGTGATTTCAATGACATTGGAAGGTGACAATGCGTTTCCAGACCCAACCACACTCATTAAAAGGTGATGAGGGCTGAGGATCCTTACTGACACAGAGTACACACTAGCTAGTGAGCACTGCCCAGGAAACGTGCATCAAGGGTGGCAGGTAGCGTAGTGGTATGCATGTTGGGCTAATAACCGAAAAGTCGCTGCTTTGAATCCCCAAGCCAACTTAATGAAAACTGTCAATGTGCCCTTGAGCAAGGCACTTAACCCTACTTGCTCCTGTAAGTCGCTCCTGTAAGTGTCTGCTAAATGACAAACATTTAAAATTTAAGGGCACCTTTCATATCCTCTGGCCCAGTGAGGGAGCCTTTCCTCCTGCCACCCCCCACATTTAAAAAATGTTTTTTTAACCTTTATTTAACTAGGCAAGTCCATTAAGAACACATTCTTATTTACAATGACGGTCTTAACCGGTCAAACCCGGACGTTGCTGGGCCAATTGTGCGCCGCCCTATGGGACTCCCGATCACGGCCGGTTGTGATACAACTTGGATTCGAGCAGGAGTCATTGGGTCCAAACAACTATTGACTTCAAAAAGCTTTGAAATGGCCTCCTCTTCATTGACATTTTCAACCTGACCCGGTCCGTAATGACTTGTTTCAAGCAGACCACCATAGTCCCCGTGCCCAAAAACACCAAGGTAATCTGTCTAAATGACTATCACCCCGGAGCACTCACATCTATAACCAGGAAATGCTTTGAAAGGCTGGCCATGGCTCACATCAACACCATCATCCTAGATACCCTGGATCCAATCCAATTCACATACCACCCCAACAAGTCCACAGATATTGCGTTAGAGATTGCGTTCTCTATCGCACTCCATACTGCTCTCTCCCACCTGGACAAAAGCAATACCTATGTAAGAATGCTGTTCATTGACTACAGCTCAGTGTTCAACATCATCGTTTCCTCCAAGCTCATCACTAAGCTCAGGACCCTGAGACTGAACACCTTCTGAAACTGGATCCTGGATTTCCTAACGGGTGAGAGTAGGCAACAACATATCCACCATTGCTGACCATCAACACGGGTGCCAAACAGGGGTGTGTGCTTAGTTCCCTCCTGTACTCCCTGTTCACCCACGGCTGTGTGGCCGCGCACAACTCCAACACCTGGAATTAACATGGTCTACACACACCCACACAGTTGTGAAAAGGGGCACAACAGGAGGCTGAAAAGACTTAGCATGGGCCCTCAGATCCTCAAAAAGTTATACAGCTGCACCATTGAGAGCATCTTGGCTGCATCACCGCTTGGTACGACAACTGCAAGGCACCCAACCGCAAGGCGCTACAGAGGGTGGTTAATTACGGCCCAGTATGTCACTGGGGCTGAGCTCCCTGCCATTCAGGACCTCTACACCAGGCGGTGTAAGAGGAAAACTCCAAAAATTGTCAAAGACTCCAGCCACCCAAGCCATAGACCGTTTTCTTTGCTACCGCACATCAAGCGGTACCAGTGCACCAGGTCAGGAGCCAACAGGACCCTGAACAGCTTCTACCCCCAAGCCATGACACTGCTAATCAAGACTCCTAAATAGCTAATCAAATGGCTACCGGGACTACCTGCATTGACCCTTTTTTGCACTAACTCTCTTGCACTGACCATGCACACACACTGGACTCTACCCACACTACTTTTCCTTCATTCTGCGGTCCAACTCATCCCAAACCATCTCAATTGGGTTGAGGTCAGGGGATTGTGGAGGCCAGGTCATCTGATGCAGCACTCCATCACTCTCCTTCTTGCTCAAATAGCCCTTACACAGCCTGGAGGTGTGTTGAGTCATTGTCCTGTTGAAAAACAAATGATAGTGCGACTAAGCCCAATCCAGATGGGATGGCGTATCACTGCAGAATGCTGTAGTAGCCATGCTAGTTAAGCGTGCCTTTAATTCTAAATAAATCACAGACAGTGTCACCAGCAAAGCACCTCCACACCTCCACACCACCTCCTCCATGCTTTACGTTGGGAAATACACATGGGGAAATCATCTGTTCACCCACACAGCGTCTCACAAAGACACGGCTGTTGGAACCAAATATCTCAAATTAGGACTCCAGACCAAAGGACACATTTCCACCGGTCTAATGTCCATTGCTCGTGTTGCTTGGCCCAAGCAAGTCTCTTCTTCTTATTGGTGTCTTTTAGTAGTGGTTTCTTTGCAGCAATTTGACCATGAAGGCCTGAGTCCTCTGAACAGTTGATGTTGAGATGTGTCTGTTACTTGAACTCTTTGAAGCATTTATTTGGGCTGCAATTTCTGAGGCTGGTGACTCTAATGAACTTATCCTCTGCAGCATAGGTAACTGTGGCAGTCCTCATGAGAGCCAGTTTCATCATAGCGCTTGATAGTTTTTACGACCTGCACTTCAAGTTCTTGATATTTTCCATATTGACTGATCTTCATGTCTTAAAGTAATGATGGACTGTCATTTCTCTTTGCTTATTTGTGCTGTTCTTGCCATAATATGGACTTGGTCTATCTTCTACCCCCCCCACCTTGGTCCTCCTTTCAAATCCACGGTGGATACTGTGACATTAACACTTTTTTGGTTACTATATGATTCCATATGTGTTATTTCATAATTGTGATTTCACTATTATTCTACAATGTAGAAAATAGTAAAAATAAAGAAAAACCCTTAAATAAGTAGGTGTTCTAAAACTTTTGACCGGTCGTGTACGCTGCTGCTACTGTCTATTATCTATCCTGTTGCCTAGTCACTGTAACCCTACCTATATGTACATACTGTAGCTACCTCAATTACCTCATACCCCTGCACATCAACTTGGTACTGGAACTCCTATATAGCCATGTTTTTTTGACTCATTGTTATTCATTATTCACTGAATTTGTTCCTCATGTCACCATTTCTATTTGTTTTATCTTTAACTCTGCATTGTTGGAAAAGGGCCCGTAAGTAAGCATTTCACTGAGAGAAGCGCTCACCTCCGGCACTGCAGCCATTAAAGAATACACCCACTAGCCAGACGTTAAACACCAGCGTCTGCTTGGTGTTGGTGCCAAGTCAAGCTTACCTGGAGTTGTTTTTGTGTTAGGAGGGGGGCAGTGATGGTTCATTATGCCTGTCTCTCTGAATGTGCTGACAGCTGGTTGGTACAGCAGGTCAGACAGTCCCTCCACATAAAACCTAACAGTCCAAACACTGCCATAGCACATTAGTCACAGTCACACGCTGCCCTTTTCACAGCTGCCACCCCTCCCCCACTACCTGATAATGGAGCCAGAGACTTTGATTTTCACCCATTGGGGGATCTTCCAGAGGAGAGGGGTGTGGCCCCAGCCCATCTCTATTCCTTCGTGATCAGATGTGTGGATCAGGTCCCACGCAGCGTGGTGCATGTACAAATCAGAGGCCCCCTGTCAGAACCACAGCACAATCAAACAGACAAACAAACTGAGGACGAGATGAGAGGAAGCCAACAGCTTGTTTCCCTCTGCAGACTGTTCCATCCCTCCAGAGATCAGCTCCCTGTTAGAGCCCATGGGTGTTAAAGGCCCAGTGCAGTCAAAAACTTGAACTCCTGTGTTTTATATATATATTTCCACACTGAGGTTGGAATAATACTTGTTTGGTGGGATGGAGTTTTGGCCTGCCTGGTGACATCACAGGCGGTAAATTAGTTAAATGACCAATAAGAAAGAAGTTCCAAATCTCTGCCAATAACAGCTAGTTTTCTGTTTTCCCCTCCCCACTTAGACCACTCCCAGCTAATTTCTTGC
The DNA here is from genome assembly GCF_901001165.1 of Salmo trutta. NCBI lineage: Eukaryota > Metazoa > Chordata > Actinopteri > Salmoniformes > Salmonidae > Salmo > Salmo trutta. The sequence goes on from NC_042981.1 coordinate 29,990,907, forward strand.
TTGAGATATTTATCTTTGCTAAAAACATATGTTTATTTTTGACCATTTTAATTGAAAACAATCACAGTAAGGTACTTAAACTGTTATCCAGAATTGATTTGATATTGAGACAAAATGAGACAAAAACGGCTACATTGGACCTGGCACTTAAGTAACCGTGGCACACACACACGCCACACGTACAGGCTCCTGATACGGATTAAAAGCGACATACCGTATTATAGTTCCAGTTCATTTGCTAAATAATTCTTACATAACAGTCTGATCCATTATGCCATATAAACTGAGATGTATCATCATCTTGCTTATGAGGCCACTATGCTGGTGCTGGTCCATCTCAGGACATCTACAAACAGAAAACAACCATACTACAGTAGAATGTTTTGCCTTATTATACTCTCCCCTATCCCCCTAGCACCCTTTAACATTTAACAAGAGATTGGAGAATGCTCACTGGGAGTCTTGAAGCTCACAATAAGAGCTGTTCCTCTCCCCGCAGCATCAAATTACCCATGGCTGAGAAATCCTCTCTCTGGAATGGCTTCAGATGAGCAGGCCGCCAGGGGCTAATTCCTCTGCTCTCTCAGGGGAAATTACTTTGTTTAGTTGTTACTAGAGAAAAGTCAGTTTGTGCACCGCTTTATTAAGTTCTTCTGCTACAGTAAAAGACAGTATGTGGATGTACAGGGAAAACATGGCGCATTGTGGATGTACAGGGAAAACATGGTGCCTGTTTACTGCTAAATGGGAATATTCATCCAAGGGCAAGATCAGTCAGAGACTGTGTGTGTGTGTGTGTGTGTGTGTGTGTGTGTGTGTGTGTGTGTGTGTGTGTGTGTGTGTGTGTGTGTGTGTGTGTTCTTAAATGTGTTGGCAACAGTATAGAGAATAGAGTCAAAACCAGCTCAGCTGCACCTTGGCCTGATGAATCATTTCTGCACTCTGCTCTGCTGTGGCATGTCTGGTGCAGCCTGACTCTGCAGCAGCACCACACATACACACCGCGCTGCCGACGCACATAGGCCCCATCCCCATTCCGTACAGTCAGCTGCTGCCCCTTGCGGAAGGATGCAACAAGCTGCTAAGTCTCTTAAAGAAGCAGTGCCTTCACAACTCAAAGCGTCACATTTTAACTTTGCCAAAGAGGACAACTGTGATGGGACAAGCCAGGGCAAATTTGATAGGCTAAGAAAAATTATTTTAGCACAGATAGCAAAACCCCATGTTGCAAAACCCCAAGGGCCAACTCCAGAACTTCTGTCCATTGTTTTTACTGTATAGATCACAGGTGCAGACTGCTGTCTGGCATTTAGGTGCTAGCCCTCCAAGCAGTAATAGTGCTGAAATGTCAGCACTGTTTGGGGCGGTGTGCATAATGATGTAACAACCTCTGCATGTAGTGGTAACAAGGGACGGGGAACTGCGGAGCATTGGAAGCATTAGCTTTTTCAGGGACAAATTTTAAACCCCACCCACTGTCATCTCTGGGAATACAGGAGGCTTCCAGAGCAATGCAAACATGGACTTACTAAGCCCACTGCTAATGTCCAAGTAAGTAGCCTCTCTTAACAGCAATATAGCAGGGTGCATCTTTCGCTTAGCTTCTCTATCCTCAATGTCCTCTTAGCTCTGTGTCACTTCACACAGTTAATGGTGCTCCATAACTGACACTTGTCTTCTGGGAATGTGTGGGGGTAGGCTACTATCTGTGCAGGAGAAGGATGAGATAGGAACTGAAATGCATTTTTAGGATTTCAGCCCTGAAGCAGCTGATGAGGTCAAAGATTTCACACACGTTGTCATTGAGGAAGGACGTCCACACTTTTACACGTTAGCTGCACAGTAGTAGAATCCCTAAGCTCTTCTTGGGTTGTAAATAGACTCTCCACTTCTGCATTCATCTACTTTAATATGCCACTGCATTGAACAGAATTTCCACTGGGTTTCTAAATATGCCTTTGAATGAGAAGAAAGAAATGTAAGTCTATGGTTTCATATTATAACAGCCAACCTTCCTCACCCTCCAATGGTATGGTGAATAATTAATATAAGTAAAATTCTCCCACTTTAGGCAACTTGATAAAGGAAAACCAATGAAAAGCCCCAGTGACTGCAATATGTGCAACCACCAAACACCTCTCGGTGCCCAGAAGTCTGGAAGGCCTCCAGCCCTCATATCCTTCACCTAGCTAAACTGTGGGATATTTTTAGCCCAGATATTTCTCAAATGGTTTTTCCTGTAGTTGTAGTGACACAAAGTCAGCATGGTCATTAACCGCATCACCAAGAAGAGCTTGCTTATGCTTTAAGAGGTGGGTTTTTGTTTTGGTTTCATATTAGCCTCAACTTTCTAGATAAAGCTGTGTTTTGTAGCATAACTTGCTATGCCAAAAGATGAGCAGTAGCAAGTAGTGTAGACCATAAGGAGAGGAGCTCCTCTGAGCCATTCTACCTCAAGTTACAACCCCTACTTTCATTAGTGTAGGACCACATTATCTTACAGGAGGTTGGTGGCACCTTAATTGGGAAGGATGGGCTCATAGTAACGGCTGGAACGGAATCAATGGAATGGTATTGAACACATCAAACATGGTTTCCATGTGGTTGATACCATTCCATTCACTCCATTCCAGCCAATATTATGAGCCGTCCTCCCTTCAGCAGCCTCCTGTGCAATGTGTTGACGGGTTTATGTGCTGTAAGCCTGACAGCATGGTTAAACAGAACTGAGGAAGCCCACTGCCAAAATCATTGTTGTCATCCGATAATTAACATGCCTTGTTTTGAACAGAGAGCCCTGCGAGAGCACCCAGAACTAAGTGCTGTCAGTGACCACTGCAAATGCCTCATCTATCACAGTAAATTACCATAACAATATTAGGCCTACATTAGGCTATTGCTTTTCATTTTGCTTACTGCCTCTTCATCTGCCTGGGTACACACCATATTCAGAATTTGCGGTTAAGAATAATAACTAGACATACAAAAGGTTAACTTTTTTAAACTATAGTGTAGACAGCATTGCTACACCTGGAAAAGGGAAACGTACTAGTTAGCAATCAACAACAACAAAGCAGTAGTGTTGTGGGCTGAAAGTGAGGCAGGAGTCGTCTTATTATCTGGAAGGAGTAGTACAAGGTTAGGCATTCCGGCATTCCATTGCATTCATTGACAGCAAAACGTAGGCTACTGAGACAACCAGACAAATTAAAGCTAGAAATGAATCAAAGTGAGGGATGCGCCAAACAAAAAAGGTCCTCTCGTCGCCAGCCAGGTCTGCTTTACGAAGGAGCAGGTTATCGAGGGCTACCCAAAAAGCGCGGTCGTCAAAAAGCGCTCACGTTCAGGAGACAGTGTACTCTGAATTAGACCTATTAGCTACATTATATAAATATTTCATAATCAAGATGTATCCTATAACCACCTGGCTACATAAAGCATAATCTGAAGTAGGCTATTAAATAGGCATGCATGGGATACAACACTGGAAATGCACACAGGAGGCAGGTTGCCACACAAATTAGCGGACGGACATTGGGCTACTTACAGTTCTCAAGAACTGAATTTCATCTTCCCCTTCACCACCTTCAGCCATGGCTGTTGAGGAGCCTGCTCTGACTCGGGTAGCCTCCACTGTCGGCTCGCAGCACCGCGCTGCTACTCTTCTCTCTAATCGATATTAGCATACAGCTAATCCAACGCGATATATGAGGTTGGGAGCCCGAGCGAACTACTGCAGACTGTCACTCATGCCCGCCCGCCCGCTCGCTCACTGCCAATGCCAACGGTTCCCGAGGGAGCGTGTGAGCGTTGGTATAGGCTGGAACAAATGAGAGCGGGGCTGGAATGTGAAGCATAGTCTTGCAGTCAAAATACGGCAGTCGGGTCTTTATCTTCGACGTCACCAGTGGATCGTATTATTAATACAAACATTAAAGCGTGAGCTTTCAAAATTCCCTATTCGCCATACAACAGCCGCACAATAGCGCGCAATAGTTGCTTTTCCTTTGGTGATGTATTCAGTGATAGTATTCTTAATTGTTTAGGTGCGTCGAATAGATATATCTAACAGTACATAGTCTATAGACATTTTTTCAATTAATAGACCTAAAACGTTATCTAACGCGGTCTATATTCAGAACCACATTCCTGTAAAGCTTTAGAGAGGATCTCATGTTAAATACCGTTGAAGTAATATGGCTACAGGTCCATCTGCCAAACCTAAAACCCATTCTGGTGGGAAGCTGATATAGACCACCAAGTGCTAACAGTCAGTATCCAGATAATGTGTGTGAAATGCTTGATAATGTATGTGATATCAACAGAGAAGTATATTTATGGGTGATTTAAATATTGACTGGCTCTCATCAAGCTGCCCACTCAAGAAAAAACGTCAAACTGTAACCAGTGCCTGCAACCTGGTTCAGGTTGTCAGTCAAGCTACCAGGTTAGTTACAAACAGCACAGGAATGAAATCATCATGTATTGACCACATCTTTACTAATTCTGCAGAAATTTGCTTTAAAGTGGTATCCAAATCCATAGGATGTAGTGATCACAATATAGTAGCCATATCTAGGAAAACCAAAGTTCCGAAGGCTGGGCCTAATACAGTGTATAAGAGGTCATACAATACGTTTTGTAGTGATTCATATGTTGATGATGTAAAGAATATTTGCTGGTCTGTGGTGCGTAATAAGGAGCAACCAGACGCTGCACATGACACATTTATGAAATTGCTTATTCCAGTTAGTAATAAGCATGCACCCATTTAGAAAATGACTGTAAAAACAGTTAAATCCCCTTGGATTGATGAGGAATTGAAAAATGGTATGGTTGAGAGGGATGAGGCAAAGGTATGGCAAAAGTCTAGCAGCCCAACTGATTGGCAAATGTACTGCAAATTAAGAAATCATGTTACTAAACTAAATAAAAAATAAACTATACTATGAAACAAATATAAATGATATAAAGAATGATAGTAAAAAGCTTTGGAGAACCTTAAATGACATTTTGGGAAAAAAAGGCTAACTCGGCTCCATCATTCATTGAATCGGATGGCTCATTCATCATACAACCCACTGATATTGCCAACTACTCTAATGACTTTTTCATTGGCAAGATAAGCAAATGACATATGACATGCCAGCAACAAACGCTGACAATACACATCCAAGTATATCTGACAAAATTATGAAATGACAAGAATTGTACTTTTGAATTCCGTAAAGTCAGTGTGTGTCACGTTCGTTTGTAGAAACGGACCAAGGCGCAGCATGAGTAGCGTTCCACATAATTTATTACAAAGTGAAACTTTAGAAAAATTACCAAACAAATAAAGCATAAATGAACCGTGACTACAATGCAACTACACAAACAATATCCCATAACCCCCAAGTGAAAAACAAGCTACTTAAGTATGATCCCCAATTAGAGACAACGATTACCAGCTGCCTCTAATTGGGAATCATACAAACATAGAAAATAAAACCTAGAACCCCACATAGAAATAAATAAACTAGATCACCCCCCCAGTCACACCCTGAACCACTTCACCATAGAGAAACAATAGCTCTCTATGGTCAGGGCGTGACAGTGTGGAAGAGGTGAAAAAATCATTGTTGTCTATGAACAATGACAAGCCATTGGGGTCTGACAATCTGGATGGAAAATTACTGAGGATTACTGACGATATTGCCACTCCTATTTGCCACATTGTAACGCCCTGGCCATAGAGAGGGGTGTTTTGTTCTTTATTTTGGTTAGGCCAGGGTGTTACATTGGGTGGGCGTTCTATGTTCCTTTTTCTATGTTTTTGTATTTCTTTGTTTTGGGCCGAGTAGGGTTCCTAATCAGAGGCAGCTGTCTATCGTTGTCTCTGATTAGGAATCATACTTAGGTAGCCTGTTTTTCTTTGGGGTTTGTGGGTAGTTGTTTCTGTTGTGTAGTTTGCACCGACAGAACTGTTGGCGTTCGGTTTCCCTGTTTGTTTTTGAAGTGAATCATTATGACCACTTACCACGCTGCATCTTGGTCCCCTCTTCCAGACAATCGTTACACACATCTTCAATTTAAGCCTACTAGAAAGTGTGTGCCCTCAGGCCTGGAGGGAAGCTAAAGTCATTCCGCTACCCAAGAATAGTAAATCCCCCTTTACTGTCTCAAATAGCCAACCAATCAGCCTGTATCCAACCCTTAGTAAACTTCTGGAAAAAATGGTGTTTGACCAGATACAATGCTATTTCACAGTAAACAAATTGACAACAGACGTATAGGGAAGGACACTCAACAAGCACAGCACTTACACAAATGACTGATGATTGGCTAAGAGAAATTGAAGATACAATGATTGGGGGCTGTCTTGTTAGACTTCAGTGCAGCTTTTAACATTATAGATCATAGTCTGCTGCTAGAAGAAAAACCCTGCTATAATGTGGATAAATAGTTACTTGTCTAACAGAACACAGAGGGTGTTCTTTAATGGAAGATTCTCAAACATAAGGATCAGGTATTCCCCAGGGTAGCCGTTTAGGCCCCTTGCTTTTTTCAATCTTTACCAACAACATGCCACTGGCTTTGAGTAAGTGCACTGTGTCTATGTATGCGGATGACTCAACATTATACACGTCAGCTACTACACGTCAGCTACTACAGCAACTGAAATGACTGCAACACTTAACAAAGAGCTGCAGTTATCTTTGGAATGGGTAGCAAGGAATAAGTTAGTCCTAAATATTTCCAAAACTGAAAGCATTGTATTTGGGACAAATCATTCACTAAAGCCTAAACCTCAACTACATCTCATAATGAATAATGTGGAAATTGAGCAAGTTGAGGTGACTAAACTGCTTGGAGTAACCCTGGATTGTGAACGGTCACGGTCAAAACATATTGATTCAAGAGTAGCTAAGACAGGGATCAGTCTGTCCATAATAAAGCTCTACCTTCTTAACAACACTATCAACAAGGCAAGTCCTACAGGCCCTATTTTTGTTGCACCTAGACTACTGTTCAGTAGTGTGGTCAGGTGCCACAAAGAGGGACTTAGGAAAATTGCAGTTGGCTCAGAACAGGGCAGCACGGCTGACCCTTATAAATACACGGAGAGCTAACATTAATGAAATGCATGTCAATCTCTCATTGCTCAAAGTGGAAGAGAGATTGACTTCGTCACTACTTGTTTTTGTAAGAGGTTGTAAGAGGTTGACAAGCTGAATGTACCGAGCTGTCTGTTTAAAATACTTGCACACAGCTCGGTCACCCATGCATACCCCACAAGACATGCCACCAGAGGTCTCTTCACAGTCCCCAAGTACAGAACAGACTATGGGAGGCGCACAGTACTACATAGAGCCATGACTACATGGAACTTTATTCCACATCAGTTAACTGATGCAAGCAGTAGAATCATTTTTTTTTTTTAAACAGACAAAAATACACCTTATGGAACAATGGGGACTGTGAAGAGACACACACAAAGGTACAGACACATGCATACGCATACATTGTGATATTGTTGTATGGTGGTATTGAACATTTTATATTGTAGTTATGTAATGGTGTAATAATGTTATATGATGTCCTGTTTTATATTTTGTTTTATATGTAAGTGCTTTAATATGTTTGGACCCCAGGAAGAGCAGCTGCTGCCTTGGCAGGAAATAATGGGGATCCTGAATAAATACAAAATACAAATACAAACGTAGCATCGAAAATGCATAGACTACTTGCACAGCACCTGCCTCCATAAATCAGCACCATGGACAGCACCTAGAATAACAGAACGGTATAGAGTATGGCTTCATTATTGCACTATAAGCGGCCAGTGAGTGTTTAACGTTCAATGTAGCCAACAAATCGACTTATGTAGCTTAAGTAAATAAATCATTAATTGTATAGTGGGGTTAAATGTGTAAATATGACCTAATACATACTCAGCCCAGCAGCCTTTTAAAGCCCCTTGTTTTGACTACATCGATGAAAACGGCTAATGGAAACAGCACTAATGAAATTATGTTGCAACACTGGCGAGGAAATTAATGCATAACCTCAACTTCAACTTTTCATTAGGATTACTTCGATCATTTTCATAGCTTTAGTCAGATCCTGAACAGCCTAAAACGCGGTCAAGTTCTGTAACAGTAACTTGTACATTCTTATTTTTTTCTCTCAGACACAGTGTAATAAAACATATGTACTAAGATGTTTGTAAAGTCAATATTTGATGTCTTACTGACAGAATAGTTCTTCCTCACCCCTCCAACCTCCATCTCTTTCACAAAAACCAATAGGCTACATATACCTATATTTAATAATTAGGCAAGTATTTTGCTTGACATGGGCTATAATTGTCTTTTCTCAAACAGTGGCCAGGTATTGTGCCAAGTCTTGATTGGAGATAATGTTCTAAATGGTCCAATGCTGCCACCTTGTGATATTGCTTTCAAATTGGAATGACAGACCTTATCCTAAACCAGCGCTTCTAAATCCTGGTCCTGGGGACCCCAAGGGCTGCACATTTTTGTTTTTGCCCTAGCACTACACACACCTTATTCCACTAATCAACTCATCATCAAACCTTTAATTAGTGGAACCAGGTGTGTAGTGCTAGGGAAAAAGAAACAGGATTGGGTCCATAGAAGCAGGATTAAGAATCACTGGTCTAAACCAAGGGCCCTGTCCTCCCTCCCTCCCTCCCACAGTGTGAGAGGGATTCATGAGAGTATTGGCCTATTACAGTGGCCTTTACTCCAATGCTGATTAGGTCAGCCCTTATTCAATTGAAATGTTTGTATGTTGAATAAACGGTCATTTCAATTTATTCTGCCGGTTGTTGACGCTGTTCCTTATGCCGTTGGACATTTTTTACAAAATATCCACAGGAAAATATTATTAAAACCAACTTTTCAGAACGCTGGTTTTGATCACCTGACACATGCGCAAACCCATGTAGCCTAAACAGATGGTAGGGAATGCTTAGTGCAGGGGTGTCAAACTTACTCCATGAAGGGCCAAGTGTCTGCTGGTTTTTGTTATTTCCTTTCCATTTGTGTCCAATTAAGACCTACACAACCAGGGGCCTGTTGCACAAAAGTAGAATTAAGACATCCGGGATAAATGACTCAGCTGAGCTCAATGAAGCCAAAACATGTGCGTCCAGGCTTAATTGGTTGCACAAAGACCAAGCCAGGATGAGCAGACACGGATTCATTAAGCCAGGTGAAACCAATCCTGGATAGGTGCGCGCTCACGGCTCACTCAAATAGACCCCGCCACAGATCACAGATTAACTGATTTACCATGGCAACTAGAGCCGCGTACTTTTCCCCGTCGGAAGCACAAATCCTCATGGAGGCATACGAGGAGGTAAAAGATATAATTAAGAAGAAAGGCAACACCGCCACAGTGATAAAGCAAAGAGAAAAAGCGTGGCAAAGTATTGCAGACCGCCTGAATGCGTAAGTAGTGCACAATTACACAGTCACCGCTCCGCTGAAACATCACAATTACAATTCAAATATTTAATTCACATCTCCAAAAATGCAGTTGTACTGTAATTATGAAACGGTTAAATTTTTAATTGAAATGCACTGCAGATATGAGTGAAATTGTGTAAAGTAACTCCATCACACTGTATAAAGCTATGATAGATTTTTAGATATTTTTACTGAAAACAAGACAAAAATACCAAGTAATTTTTTGCAGTGTGACTCCATTAAATGTGTGTGTGTGTGTGTGTGTGTGTAGATTAAACATGAACGGGCCAAAACGGACATGGCAGCAGGTCAAAATCAAATACAAGAACATTCTGCAGAATGGTATGGTCCCTGACTAATATTTAACAAAGCACAAGCATATATTGTACCCAGAAGGTGCCTGCTCACACATTGTCTGTACTGTTTTAGCAGTGAAAAAGAATACCCACAGACAAGGCACGGGTGGTGGGTCACCAAAGGCTGACCTTACCCCAGCAGAGGACATGGCCTTGGAGCTAAATAAAGGCAGGCCCGTCTTAGAGGGGATCCCTGGGGGGAAAGAGACGAGCATAGGTTCCTCCCAAGATGCCAACCGCTTCATTCAAGGTATGTCCTTCCATCTCTACATGGGATACAACCACATTCATATTGAATCAATTTGGACTGTCTGACTTTGGTTTACCTATTGCCTTGCAGTGTCTGGCAGCACTGTGTTCCTGTTAGAGCCACCAGCACAAGCACCAGACGATGCTGATCCAGTGAGTACTCCATCAAAGGCATACTGTAGGCCTGGCATGTCTTGTCTACTAGCTTCAATATGAATCCGATTAAATGTGATAGGGTGAAGGCCCCAGTGCAGCAGCAACAGCACATGATGGAGACGATGATGAGGAGGAGACCATCTCTCTGGATTCCAGAAGGCATGAGGTATCATGTTAAGACTGTGAAAGTACTATTTACTCTACAATGGTGAGGAGTCCTCATCAAAAACAAAAAATCTAATTTCTTTTACAGGACCCAGATGCTATACAGTGGGAAAACCAGCCTGGCAACATAGTGCGTATTAATAAAAGGACACCACATCCTGCCAAATTCCAGCTGCGCTAATTGTATTGTGTTCACAGAGCTCACAAGCTATCAGAAAGTTGTATGGCAACCACCTCCGGCGCCAAATAGAACTGGCAGACATAGACATTCAGTACAAGAAGAAAAAGATGGAAAATCTTGCACTGGAGTCCGAAATAAAAAAGAGGACAATTAGGAAACTGGACCTTGAAATAAAAAAACTTGAGAGGGAGGTGAGATATGCCTTCAATGTACACTGTATGCTAACTGTAACACAAATGTATTAATCATTATTTTTCTTTCCTCCCCCAGCTCCAAGAAGATGACACAGCTCAAAATAAAAATTAGGTATATTCTCGTAAAGTCAAGTGAGCCATGACATATGAGCTCTTATTGTGAGCACACAGGACGGTGACATCTTTCTAAGGTTTTTTTTATTTTCCCAGCAATCAGTACAACCAAGTCATCGTTATAAGGCATCGCCCTCTTTTGCCCACCCCCCCAGCACCAGGTGTGGCCACTAGCCTATATGAAGGCCCAAAATTGTGTGTTCCTTTCTGCTCTGACAATGGCATGCCCATTCGTGCGAGATGTGGTGGATGAAGAAGCACTTGTGCTGAGGAGAGCCTTCAGGCGAGAAAGGGTCTTCAGGGACCGGTTGGACCCACTGGCCTTCCCTGATGACCATCTATATGAAAGATACAGGTTTTCTGCAGATGGCATCAGGTATCTATGCAGACTACTGGGTCCCAGGATTAAGCACCGCACTGCACGGAGCCATGCACTGAGTGTGGAGCAAATGGTTTGTGTGGCCTTGCGCTTTTTTTCTAGTGGAGCCTTCCTGTACTCAGTGGGGGATGCAGAACAGCTGAACAAGGCCACAATTTGCCGCACAATAAGGAGTGTGTGTCTGGCTATCAAAGCATTAGCAGATGTCTTCATCTCCTTCCCTGGCCACAGAAGACTCTGTGACATCAAAGAGGAGTTCTATAGGATTGCAGGTAAGAGGATCTACAAATTACAGGACAACTGTTAACACATAGTAGGATACTCATTACTTTGTGTGACAGGTTTCCCCAATGTCATTGGTGCAGTGGACTGCACACACATAAGGATAAAAGCCCCCTCAGGTGCCCATGAGGCCGATTTTGTGAATAGGAAATCCTTTCACAGCATTAATGTTCAGGTGAACATAACTTTTTGATATTGTCCATTGACGAACACTCTGCATTGCCAGTGATGTGCATTGATTGGTGTAATATTCCTCATCTTATGATTTCAGATGGTCTGCAATGCTGACTGTGTGATCAGCAATGTTGTGGCAAAATGGCCTGGCTCAGTCCATGACTCCAGAATCTTTCGGGCCTCTGAAATCTATCAGTGCCTATCACAAGGTAAGCCACACAACCCCTATTTATAACCATCATGGCTGTGTCAAGAATATCACTGTGTTTATGAGGTAGTAATGATGAGATTTTGTGTTGACAGGTGAATTCTCTGGTGTGTTGCTGGGAGACAGGGGGTATGGCTGCCAGCCTTTTCTCCTGACACCTTTCACAGACCCCCAGGAAGCACAGCAGGCCTACAACCATGCCCATGCCAGGACCAGGGCCAGAGTTGAAATGACCTTTGGCCTCCTGAAGGCACGCTTTCACTGCCTTCACAAATTAAGGGTCAGCCCTGTTAGGGCATGTGATATTACTGTGGCTTGTGCTGTCCTCCACAATGTGGCCTGCCTGAGGAAGGAGAGGGCCCCCAGAGTGCCACCAGCCATGGACTGGGACAATCCGGCAATCTTCCCTGATGACGACAGTGGTCGGCTGCTGAGGGACCAATATGTGTTGAATTATTTTAGTTAGTATGTGTGCTTTCAATTTTGGTTAAATATGTCCTGCGGTGGCAGAGGAATTGGGTTTTTTTTGGGTTCGTTTTTTTACGAATTTGGCCTCTTATGATGTTTGTGCGGTATACTGTGTGTAATACAAGGCTGCAGGGAGGCTACTGCATCCATTCATTTGTCTGTTCAGTTGATGTGTATGGATTTGTCCTGCATTTATTTTAGTGTGCAGACATGCAGGGTGTGTTATATACAGACCTTTGAATGTGTATGTATCATTTTGTATAATATGCTTGGATTCTGTGCTTTCCATCTTGTAGTCACTGTGACTTCAGTTTCGAAAGGAGCTGATGGTTTACCTGCTTTGTTTTGTCCTTATTCAATAAAGGAACATAATGTTACACATTGTGTTTTTATATTCATATGGAATGTGTATTTGTTTATATGACAGAGTACTAGGGCCACACTGAAGAAAAATGATAAAGTCATAAATTTATGAGGCTGGTTCTTTCTGCAGAAAAGCTACATATTGTTTTTACAGTTTTGATACTTATGACAATGTGATACTTAATATTCTGGCACATCAGCATGTCTTTGTTTATGAAACCATACTGAAGTACAATTTCACGAAATGCCCCACATCTGTCATTTTAACAACTGTCCTCCTTTAAAACAACCGGTTACAATATTATTACTTGTGTTTTTTTCCCCTCTGTGGCCCTAATATTCTATCATTTTATATATAGCCTTATAGTCTATGGGAAACTGTAAATTATCTAATGATAGCAACATAATCTAAAAATTATTTTTTATCCAAAATCATTGAAATTAATGATCACAAACGTTTAAATAATGACAGTGGGTCTAGTTATATGTGATAACAATGTATAGTGAGCAGTGAAATAACTATTGGTTTCCATTTGTGGTGACTGCTGACTGACATTAGGGATGAGATTAAATAGATCCTGGAATTTAGCCTGGTCTGGAGCAGGCTAGCTCCACAGAATAAATCTCCATGGTAATTTATACCATAACATATCCTCCTGCCCCCTATCCATCTTTAGTGCAACCGGATTACGGATCAATTGAGCCAGGATCACCAAGATATCCTGGCTTAATCCCTTATCCTAGTTTTGTGCAACAGGCCCCAGGTGAAAGGAGTTCCTAACTAATCTGTGACCTTAAAGCGACAATCAGCGTTGAAACAATAACAAAGTACCTTCCCACCACGGTTTCAGAAAAAGTGGGGGAATGCAGCTGGAGAAATGTAACCACTATTCAATTCAAAGACAGAGCTACGGATTCAAGGACTGACCATCCATGATATCAAAATTATAGTTTAACCATGTTTTTAGGCTATACATTTACTTTGTTTACAAACAATGGAGTTAAACAAGCTTATAGTTTGGGTTCTGGTGGGGTACAACAGTTGAACTAAACTAAGCTCATGAGTCTAAATTATTCAATCAATGGGTAAATTTTCATTTACTGTAGGCTATAAGTAAAACAATGGATGTAGAAACCTCTGATCGCTTCTTTAATTAATTAAGTATAAGGGAGAAGTGAAATCCTGCAGATACTGCCCTCTATGGAATGAGTTTGACACCTGTGGCTTAGTGGAATCCTTGAGACGACCAACTGACATCACGCTATTGAAGTTTCAATTCAAAAAGTTAAGGTAAGGTTAGGGCAGTGGTGGAGAAAATACACAATTATCATACTTGAGTAAAAGTAAAGATACGTTAATAGAAAATGACTCAAGTAAAAGTCACCCAGTAAAATACTAGTATCAAAAGTAAAATTATAAATAATTTAACTGCTTATATTAAGCAAACCAGAAGCCACAATTATTTTGTATTTTTTTTAAATGTATTTAGATAGCCAGGGGCGCCCTACAACACTTCCACATAATTTACAAACAAAGCATTTATGTTTAGTGAGTCCATGCACAGACCCGCCTTTTGAAAAGTCGGTTTAATAATAGGCCTACCTTCCTGTGGATATTTTGTCTCAAATGTCAATGGTGGAAGGACTAATTCAATGCACAACCGGTAGAGTAAATGAAATTCTGACTTGTAGTAGGGACTGTTCTGTCTTCTGGAATCTAGAAACAAGTGTCAATTCAGGAACTCCAAGCTCAAAAGCATATAGGCTAATTTGGCGCCAAACTCAGATTGCTAATGTTTGTTCTAGCCCAACCGGTCGCCGGATAGCACTATTTATTTTAGATAGTTTGTCATCTGCATCCAACTTTAATGTGCCCAGCCGGCTATACAGGATCCTGTCCCTCAGCGATAGGCTCATACGTAAAACATCCTTCATTCAGGCTGCAGAGGCATCAGTTTCCTCCTTAACTCAATTTAATGGCCCTCTGATCTAAACAAAAGAAACGGGAAAATATGCGTAGTTTTAATAAAACACCAATTTCCAACAACATTTTTGGATTTTGGACAACTTCCTGATGTTGCACACTGCCTTCAGCCAATCAGGTTGCAGCAGTCTGTTGTTTACGCCTGGCTGAACGTGGTGCGCAACAATTTTGACAGATGGGAACATAGTGCTCTGCATATAAAAAAATTAACAGACATTTACCGCTATTCCTCAGCCCCAATACCAATATGCCTCAGCCCCAATACCAATATGCCTATGCCCACTTACTTGATTTGAATGGGCAATAGACGTTCATCCAGACCCATTACCAGTATGAGCCTTGTGTATCCCTACACCACAATACTCAAACCAGGTAAATCCATGGGCATACTCATAAAACAGGTCTACCTTAAGTTACCTCTTGACGGTCTCGTCCCGTAAGCGGGATCAACATCCAGCGAAAAACTCCTATCGACATTAGCATAACGAAATGTAATATATATATTTTTTCAAATATAGGACTGTCTCATATCGTTATATAGATACACCTCTCCTGAATCGACCCACGTCGTCCGATTTCAAAAAGGTTTTACAGGAAAAGCAAAACATTAGATTATGTTAGAGGAGTACATGGTAAAAGTAGCAACAGCCATTTTCCGACCAACCACATGATTCACAAATAACCAAAAAACAGCTAAATGCAGCACTAACCTTTTACAAACTTCATCAGATGACACACCTAGGACATCATGTTACACAATGCATGCATTCTTTTGTTCAATAAAGTTCATATTTATATATAAAAACAGCATTTTACATCGGCGCCTGACGCTGACTAACTATTTTCCCTCAAATGCATCCCGGGAAACAGTGCTACAATTTACTCAATTACTATTCGAAAACATTTTTAAAATGTAATATTGTCATTCTAAGATTTATAGATGAATATCTCTTGCAAGCACCTGTCATACCAGATTTAAAAATAACTTTACTGGGTTATCACACTTTGCGATAAAATGGGATGCGATACTCAGAAAATTAGCTAGTAAATCCAGCTCGGCCCCATCTTGGAACAATCGCATATCACATCTAATCATGTATACTATTGTCAATAATCCCTTACCTTTAGTTGTCTTCATCAGAAAGCACTTCCAGGAATCCCAGGTCCACAACAAATGTATTTTCGTTCGAAAAAGTCCATCCTTTATGTTCCATTAGCTTGCTGTTGTTAGCGCGTCTGAAGGCTGTATCCAAATGCTCCGTCGGGCGCGGGACAGCCGTTTAAAAAAAAAAACATTTTCCCCCCATTTAGGTTCGTTCAAACATGTCAAACGTTGTATAACATAAATCTTCAGGGCCTGTTTCAACAAGAGAGCCAATAAGATTCGAGGGGGACGATTGTATTGTGTTTCAAAACGTTTCGAAAGGAGGGGGTAGACAGGGGCGCCGGCATCATAATGGTGATGGCCCTCCCCCTGTGACCAATTTCCACAGCGTCTCATTCATTCAATTTTAACAGTAGAAGGCTCAAACCACTTTGTAAAGACTGGGGACATCTAGTGGAAGCAATAGAAAGTGCTCAATGAACCATAGCTCACGGTGTGATTAATAGGCAAAGATGTGAAGTTGAGTCCACAATTCAGAATTCCACTTCCTGTTTCAATCGGTCTCGGGGTTTTGACTGCCATATGAGTTCTGTTATACTCACAGACACCATTCAAACAGTTTTAGAAACTTTAGGGTGTTTTCTATCCACAGGTATTAATTATATGCATATCCTAGCTTCCGAGTTTGATTAGTAGGCCGTTTAAAATGGGCACGAATTTTTTTCAAAATGCGCTGTGGCGCCCCCTATCCTAGGGTAACGTCAAGAGCCTCAACATTCCTACGAACCAGGTCTACACTTGTACTTCAGCCCCAATATTCTTACAGACCTTCTTGCACCCCTTCTGAAAAAACCTACACTCGATCCCGCCGATGTCAACAACTACAGACCAGTATCCCTTCTTTCTTTTCTCTCCAAAACTCTTGAACGTGCCGTCCTTGGCCAGCTCTCCTGCTATCTCTCTCAGAATGACCTTCTTGATCCTAATCAGTCAGGTTTCAAGACTGGGCATTCAACTGAGACTGCTCTTCTCTGTGTCACGGAGGCTCTCCGCACTGCTAAAGCTAACTCTCTCTCCTCTGCTCTCATCCTTCTAGACCTATCTGCTGCCTTTGATACTGTGAACCATCAGATCCTCCTCTCCACCCTCTCCGAGTTGGGCATCTCCGGCGCGGCCCACGCTTGGATTGCGTCCTACCTGACAGGTCGCTCCTACCAGGTGGCGTGGCGAGAATCTGTCTCCGCACCACGTGCTCTCACCACTGGTGTCCCGCAGGGCTCTGTTCTAGGCCCTCTCCTATTCTCGCTATACACCAAGTCACTTGGCTCTGTCATATCCTCACATGGTCTCTCCTATCATTGCTATGCAGACGACACACAATTAATCTTCTCCTTTCCCCCTTCTGATAACCAGGTGGCGAATCGCATCTCTGCATGTCTGGCAGACATATCAGTGTGGATGACGGATCACCACCTCAAGCTGAACCTCGGCAAGACGGAGCTGCTCTTCCTCCCGGGGAAGGACTGCCCGTTCCATGATCTCGCCATCACGGTTGACAACTCCCTTGTGTCCTCCTCCCAGAGTGCTAAGAACTTTGGCGTGATCCTGGACAACACCCTGTCGTTCTCCACTAACATCAAGGCGGTGACCCGATCCTGTAGGTTCATGCTCTACAACATTCGCAGAGTACGACCCTGCCTCACACAGGAAGCGGCGCAGGTCCTAATCCAGGCACTTGTCATCTCCCGTCTGGATTACTGCAACTCGCTGTTGGCTGGGCTCCCTGCCTGTGCCATTAAACCCCTACAACTCATCCAGAACGCCGCAGCCCGTCTGGTGTTCAACCTTCCCAAGTTCTCTCACGTCACCCCGCTCCTCCGCTCTCTCCACTGGCTTCCAGTTGAAGCTCGCATCCGCTACAAGACCATGGTGCTTGCCTACGGAGCTGTGAGGGGAACGGCACCTCCGTACCTTCAGGCTCTGATCAGGCCCTACACCCAAACAAGGGCACTGCGTTCATCCACCTCTGGCCTGCTCGCCTCCCTACCTCTGAGGAAGCACAGTTCCCGCTCAGCCCAGTCAAAACTGTTCGCTGCTCTGGCACCCCAATGGTGGAACAAGCTCCCTCACGACGCCAGGACAGCGGAGTCAATCACCACCTTCCGGAGACACCTGAAACCCCACCTCTTTAAGGAATACCTGGGATAGGATAAAGTAATCCTTCTAACCCCCCCCCCCCCTTAAAAGATTTAGATGCACTATTGTAAAGTGGTTGTTCCACTGGATATCATAAGGTGAATGCACCAATTTGTAAGTCGCTCTGGATAAGAGCGTCTGCTAAATGACTTAAATGTAAATGTAAATGTACACATGCACCTCTAACTCACTAATGACGTCAGCCCCAATTGTCACAACAATAGGTGTACCTCTGAATTTCAGCCCCAATATTCATACAAACCAGGTCTGTACTTCAGTTCCAATTTACATACCTACAAAGTCTGCACCTGTGCTTGAACCCAATTAGCCAACTAAGGCTATATGTGCCGAAGCCTAAAAACCCATAATCGGTAAACAAGGTCTACCCCTGCACCTCAGCACCAGTACTCCTACACCTTTGATTGAGTCCCAATATTATTATAAACCAGATCTACACCTGCATATCTCAGCCCAAATATCCATACAAACCAGGTTTACACCTTTGGCTATGTCCCAATAATCTAATAAACCAGGCCTACCCTTGTGACTACTCAGCACAACTCACACATACCAGGTCTACAATGTGCAAGAGACGCTGAACAATGCTATTGACATTAAATATGTGTTAAGTTATTACACTAATTTGGTGTATCGGTCTATAATTCCCCCTGAAATAACAAAATATGACGGTTTACAGTCAATCACTGATTTAAACACATGTAAAGGCTAATGGATAATGGTAAAATCATCTGTAAGATCATCTTGATCAAGTACACTGAGTGTACAAAACATTAGGAACTCCTGCTGCTCTTTCCATGACAGACTGACCAGGTGAATTCAGGTAAAAGCTTATTAACCTTATTAATGTCACTTGTTAAATCCACCAATCAGTGTGGGTGAAGGGGAGGAGGCAGGTTAAAGAAGGATTTTTAAGCCGAGACAATTGAGACATGGATTGTGTATGTGTGTCATTCAGAGGGTAAGTGGGCAGGTAAAAAAAAACAGTTAAGGGCCTTTGAACGGGGTATGGTAGTAGGTGCCAGGTGCACCGGTTTGAGTGTGTCAAAAACTTTAACGTTGCTGGGTTTTTCATGCTCAACAGTTTCCCGTGTGTGTCAAGAATGGTCCACCACCCAAAGGACATCCAGCCAACTTGACACAACTGTAGAGGCATTGGAGTCAACATGGGCCAGCATCCCTGTGGAACGCTTTCAACACCTTGTAGAGTCCATGCCCTGACGAACTGAGTCTGTCTGAGGGCTAAAGGGGATGCAACTCAATATTAGGAAGGTGTTCTTAATGTATTGTACACTCAGTGTATATCCATAACGCAACCATAACGCAATGACTAAATATATACAGTATACATTAGAGACACTATTTTCCCATTGATCACAAATGTGACCACTAAGATATTTTTATATACCACGAGTATCATAGATTCAATGTATTGAAATTGAAGGCGCATATGCAAACTAGACCCCTTTAAACATATTTACCAAGTAAATATTTTTACATTTCAACAAAGTATTTGTTTTTTTAAGCTGTTGAACACAGTCTTCTAGTGCCAAATTCATCTGTAAAAGTACACCTCAGAGATTTATGCTTGTGGGCTTGACCATTTTGAGACATCGTATGAAACTTCTCTGAGTCATACAAGACTCCTTAACAATGCATAATATGGCTTTATTTGTTAAGTACAACTTTAACTTCTCTAGAGCCTGTAAAGTACCATTGTTTTTTTTCTCCATTTCTGTGAACTATTTTTTTAGGCGGTGGGCCATTAAATCGAGTTAAGAAAGTAACAGATGCCTTTGCAGCCTGAACGAAGGATGTTTTATGTAATCGCCGGGGGCAGAAGAGTGTATAGCCGTCTGGGCACATTAAAGTCGGATTCAAATGACAAAACGGAAAAGGAATAATAGTGCCATCTGGTGGCCAATTTCAAACACTTGTCCTCTTACTGCTATATACAAAAGTATGTGGACACCCCTTCAAATTTGTGAATTCCGCCACTTCAGCCACACCCGTTGCTGACAGGTGTATAAAACCGAGCACACAGCCATGCAGTCTGCATAGACAAACATTGGCAGTAGAATGGCCTTACTGAAGAGCTCAGTGACTTTCAACGTGGCACCGTCATAGGATGCCACCTTTCCAACAATCAGTTCATCAAATTTCTGCCCTGCTAGAGCTGCCCTGGTCAACTGTAAATGCTGTTATTGTGAAGTGAAAATATCTAGGAGCATCAACGGCTCAGCCACAAAGTGATGGGTCACACAAGCTCACAGAACTGGACCGCCGAGTGATGAAGCGTGCAGTTTGAGTTCCAAACTGCCTCTGGAAGCAACGTCAGCACAACAACTGTTCGTCGGGAGCTTCAAGAAATGGGTTTCCATGGCCAAGCAGCCGCACACAAGCCTAAGATCACCATGCGCAATGCCAAGCGTTGGCTGGAGTGGTGTAAAGTTCGCCGCCATTGGACTCTGGAGCAGTGGAAACGTGTTCTCTGGAGTGATGAATCACGCTTCACCATCTGGCAGTCCGACGGACGAATCTGGGTTTGAAGGATGCCAGGTGAACGCTACCTGCCGAATGCATAGTCCCAACTGTAAAGTTTGGTGGAGGAATAATGGTCTGGGGCAGTTTTTCATGGTTCGGGCTTAGTTCCAGTGAAGGGAAATCTTAACGCTACAGCATACAATGACATTCTAGACGATTCTGTGCTTCCAACTTTGTGGCAACTGTTTGGGGATGGCCCTTTCCTGTTTCAGCATGACAATGCCCCCGTGCACAAAGCGAGGTTCATACAGAATGGTTTGTCGAGATCGGTGTGGAAGAGTGCTTGCACAGAGCCCTGACCTCAACCCCATCGAGTACCTTTGGGATGAATTGGTACGCTGACTGCGAGCCAGGCCTAATCGCCCAACATCAGTGCCCGACCTCACTAATCCTCTTGTGGCTGAATGGAAGTCCCCGCAGCAATGTTCCAACATCTAGTGGAAAGCCTTCCCAAAAGAGTGGAGGCTGTTATAGCTGCAAAGGGGGACCAACTCCATATTAATGCCCATGATTTTGTAATAAGATGTTCGACAAGCAGGTGTCCATACTTTTTGTCATGTAGTGTATGTCACACAGTTGTTATACAAAATATAATACGCAAGTAGAACTCTTTAACAATGTTAAATTTAAGTTACACATTAAGTTACACAAATTTAAGTTACACATTAACGTCGACCTGTAGGCTGCTCACCACTGAGTAGCCTACAGGAAAGGGCAAGCCGGGCATGTCCACTACTTACCCAGCAGATGTGCGCGCTCATTAGCCCTAATTATAATGTACAGTCTATGTTGAGTTGTGTAAAATATTTTTATTCATTGAAGGTATGTGATATTATGTCCTGATATGATTAAATGTATTTGTCAAGCCTACTCCTCTCGCTCGACCTCGCCCATCTACTAACCACCGGTCCTGGCAACCCACATTAAGCACACCTGGCAACCATCATTACGCACACATGGATTTCATCATTACCTTGATTACTTCCCCTTTATTTAGCCCTCAGTAGCCTCAGTCTTCAGACAGTAATGGTTTTGTTTGTGTTCAGTATGCGGCGCCTGTTTTGTTTATTGGCTTAGGCTCATTATTAAACTCACCTGACTCCTAGTGTATACTTTACAGAATACTGCCTCTGAAATAATTGAAGCAGCTTCTGGATGGTCGAGGAACAGGGTCATCTATTCCACCAAGACCAGCTGGCTCTACTGGGTACAATCATGAAGGATGTTCTCCACTGCCTCGACAACCCCAGGCGAGGTTCTCCATACCTCTGACGGAGGGCCTTCTGCCACGGGTCATCACAGTGAGCCAGTCCCCCAGCCTACCCAGCCGTCTGTCCGCCCAGGTCAGGGATGCCCAGGTCAGGGATTTCCCTGCTGAGAGGATGGGCGTTGGAGTGGGCTACGGCTGTCTAGGAGAGAGGAGTGGAGGAGCTGGGTTCCTATGAGAGGTTCATGGCTGTGTTTCAGGCTTTCTTCGACCATTCTCCAGATGGCAAAGAGGGAGGTGAGTGACTTTTCCAACACCAGCGGGTGCCCAGACCGCTAAGGAATGAGCCCTCCCCTTTCTGACTGTGGCAGCCTCCAGCTGGAATGAGCCAGTGTTCCGCAATCTATTCCACAGTGGACTGCGCAAGGAGGTCCAGACAGAGTTTGCATGTCAGGATGACAACATATCCTTGGACGCTCTCATCGCGATGGCCAGCCGTCTAGATAACCTTTTTCGGGAGTGCCTGTGTCCACCTTGCCACTTGCCTCCCTCCTTTGGCTGTTCTGAGGCAGAGTCTGAAGCCATGGAGGTAGGGGCCACACACC
Source organism: Salmo trutta (assembly GCF_901001165.1). Lineage (NCBI taxonomy): Eukaryota > Metazoa > Chordata > Actinopteri > Salmoniformes > Salmonidae > Salmo > Salmo trutta. The sequence continues at coordinate 30,013,331 of NC_042981.1, forward strand.
TTTCCGCTGCAGAGCGGTGTTGTCGGAGACAGCTGGGGCCCTGTCCATATTGCGGCCAGGAGGGGCACCAGCTTCAGTGGTGTGTGTGTGTGTCCCAACCCTGGGTCCACTAGAGCAGAGGGGTGCCCCAGTGACCTTCCGTCTCCCAGGGTAGGAGTAAGTATTCATTATCATTGTTTCCTGCTAAACCCTTTCTGGTTTCCATTTCGCTGGCTGTCCCTCAAGTGTTGTCTCTACAGCTCTAGTGGACCGGTGCTGCTGGGAACTTCATCGACCAGGCCCTCGCTTCCTCCCTGAACTTAACTTCATACCTGCTCTCCTTTTCCTGTCCAAGCCCTGGATACGCAACCGTTGGGATCTGACACAATTGCACACATCACAGCACCACTTTCCCTCACCGTGGGACCCATGCTCCAGGAAAGCCTCCCCTTCCTCACCACCGCACCTGTACATAGTCATCCTCGGCCTCCTGTGGCTCCAACTTCATAACCCCACCCTCTCCTGGTCGAGGATGAGAATTGCCGCCTGGGGACCAGGATGCCGGAGGATCTGCTTTCCCGCACCCTGTGGTTTCACGTTGGTGGAGGAACCCGCTCCTGCTACCTGCCCTCCAGAGCGCATCTACATCCTCACAGGGGTGAGAGATTGGCTGTTGACCTGGACACACACATCCCTCAACACTGGACACCCAGGGATCACCCACACCATCAATCCCTTTCCAATAAATACTTCTATAAGTAGACAAGAGCCTGCAACCATGGAGAGGTAAATACTTGTCTATTTATGGAAAACTTACACTGATTAACTCCTTAGTCATATCCGTTTATTCATGGCGCTGCCTACTCCTGATTTGCTTTTCAAATCATGAGCAACAAATATTAAGCTGGGACGCTAAACCAGAAAAGATAAAGCGTGCCTATCTACATAATGAATATGAATTGGGTGGGTTGAGATTATTAAATATAGCACTAAACATCTCACTAAAAGCTTCACTTATTCAAAAGTTTTACTTGAACCCTAAATGGTTCTCCTGTAGATCATGAAGAAAAGCTCATCCATTGTTTAAAAATTGCCTTTGTGCAGATTGCCATTTCTCTTTTTCGATGAATTGAAAACGATACTTTTTCGAAGTGTCTCGCTTTGCAGAGCTGGCTACAATTTCATCCCCCTGAAAAGAGAACAAATATTACAACATATTATGGCTGAACTTAAATGTGCTGGTTAATAAAATGCCTGTGTTCATGGGAAAGATTGAAAAGGGTATTTTGTTTTTAAATTATATGGAATGGTAGTTAGACTTGGTCTGGTCTGTCTGCCAAATATAAAGGATCAACTGCCAGAGGAATGAAAACAGCATAAATAGGGAAGTATACCAGTTTAATTTGAGGACCAGGATCTTGACAGCTGTACCACACAGATTGCAAAATAGTTGAGATTTTTTGATGTACAGATTACAGGGTGTATGAGTTGATATATAAAACACAAGATTCAAGACTTTGTGCTTTTAAGATTCTTGCCACCAACAAAATGTTGAATATTTGGGGCATTCAATCATCGAAGCTCTGCATATTTTGTTGTGAGGATACAGAATCAATAGACCATTTATTTTGGGATTGCCCTCAGGTAGCCGGTTTCTGGTCTCAGGTTCAGGAATGGCTGACGATGCATAACATTGCTCTAAAATTGACCCTAGAAATAGTACTGTTGGGATATCTGGAGAGACCAGGTCAGTCAATTACTAATGCTCTTAGTAAAAGTATTTATCTTCAACTCGCAATCTGTGAATTCTATTCAATGAAATTGTATGTTAAACATCACAGCATAGTTGCAAGATATGGTGCGTCGAAATCCGAGATGGGTGGGATGGGCTGAGGGTTGGATGTGGGAGTGGAGTTGCTTGGCAGAGGGAGAATGACGCTCGAAGACAATAAAAATAAAACGTAACAAAACTAAGTTTGAATAACACTGAGGGGCAATGTTCCAGCTAAAGGCAGTTTTGCCTGAGGCTTATGCCGTGCAGGTGTTTATATTCAGTTGACCTTGCTGTTATGATTTTGTTGTCCTTTTGTTTTTTGCATTCTGTTTTCCTTTGTCTTTTCTGTTTTCCTCCGAGGCCCCTGCAGTGGACGAGTGGTTCCGACAGGTGTGGAACGCCGCCCACGTGAGGCTCAAGCGCGCTGTCCGCAATAAGGCAGACCGCCACCGCAGTGAGGCTCCCATGTTACATCCTGGTGATCGTGTCTGGCTCTCCACCAGGAACCTCCCGCTCCACCTGCTGGAAGCTGAGCCCCCAGTTTTTGGGGCCTGTCATGCTAAAAAGTGTCCCCCTCTGCGTCACAATAGGATTCGATAAACTATTAGTGTCCATTGCTATATCAACGGTGACACCTAATGATTTGAAATGTGGTAATCATTACAGCCTAAATGTTATTTTCATCATCGCTATGCAAACAAGGCTGATTCCCGTGACAATTTTTCTGTTTAAAAAAAAAGTTGTTTTAGCTAATAAACATTACTTCTAACTACATTTGGGTACCTTGTTAACATTACAACAAAATCCATGTCTTACACGTTGCTACGTTTTGGAAATGGCAAAGTAAAATGTGTAATCTGCATGACATATTTAGTTAATTACCTTTCAAATCAAAGTCTCCATCCATATGCAAATCTGTTTGCTTCATACACTGTGTGAAGACATTGTCTGGCTGTCATGTTTTCATTTGAACCTGCCTTTCTCTTATCTACACTGAAATTTCACTAGTTCTCTGATACTTTTTTCTCTCTCACATAGCTCATTAGTACAACCTTGTGGCTGAATATTTAGGTATCCATGGTAGGTCCTAGGATACAATTAATAAATGCCATCAAAGGATACCTTACACCTTGTAAAACTGTTAAAACAAAAAAAAAATGTGTTGGTGCCGTTGAGTCATTAATTTATTTTCTTTTTTTTTTGTACACTCACATGGCAATCGGATTAAAACACTGAATTCTGGTGTGTGGAATATAGAGGGTGGTTACTGTGTGGGAGGTTCTGTATCACTTGTTCTCAACAGACCGGTCTCAGAAGACTTGAAGAGGGAGACTGCAAAGTCCAGGCAGAACCTCTCTTTGTTCTGAGTGTTGTCAGTGGTATTGTTTTGAGTTGATCTGTGTATCTCACATGTGCCCAGTATGATAGCAAGAACTTTCTTAGCAGATAATGACAACAGTAGCTGCAGATGATGTAATGGACATCAGGTGGCTCCACGTCTGGGTGTTGTTGCAGAACCCCTAGGTCCTAGTTAAAAGGAGGAGATGGACTTAAACAAGCAAACACACAGGTTACACTGTACTGGGAGAAATTGATAGATTAGTGCAGTGTTATAAATGGGTGATTATGTACTTTTCAAAAGTTTTGGAAGGTATAGCCTACCTCAAGATGGTCCCCCTCCGACTCAGAGCGCACAATCAGTCTAATCCAAACTCACTGGCTCTGGTGGATGGCATACCTCCTGGGGGGCTCGGCCAGTCAATTGGAGAGGTAAATTGAAGAGGTACATTTTTATAAGCTCAGCATAACTACCATTTCTTGCTTTCTCAAATGTCAACCAAAGCTTAATATACATTGTCTATTGGGCTTCACCGACGTGTAGGGCATCAGTGCTTCCAGTGGTTGACCGTCCAACTGGAGAAGATTGCTGGCTTCCACCGAGGTAACCCTAGGAAGACAAAAATGTTAGTGTTAGGGGAAACTAAAACTAGCTTCAGGTTATTTTGTGTGCAAATGCAAATAGTTATCTGATGTTCTATATTCACCTCAACAGATGGTGACCCCAGCTGGGAGCGAAAGAACAGCGAGGTTTCCCAGGTCTCACTTTTTGTCCTTCTTCCAAACCAAGTAATTCGTCCGGATGTCGTAGCACTTGGTCCCCTTCTTGATTCTGCTCCGATAGCTCTCCTTCTGTTTCTCCTGCTCCTTGTCGATGCTCAGTCTCACCTTGATTGATAACAGGAAAAAGTGCAATTATATTTCATATTACAAATACATCTTACAAATCTCTTGGAGGGCCAGAAAATAAATTAACAGGGGACAATCATTTTTACCTGGTCAAAAACCTTCATCCTTCTCAGTCCGTGCTTGAAGGTGGTCCTCAAAGGCGTTCTGATCTGGTTCCACAACTTCCACCATATCAGGTGGGGTTTCAGTGATCTGAAAGTACGTTATATAAAAATAGCAATAGACAAACAACACTAAGTCAATCACAAATTTGAAAGACTACAGTATAAGCAATAATTGTATATACAATTACATTGTTTACCTCAGTCAACAGCTGCGGCTCCCGTCCATACTCGGTGGAGGCCTGGATGCTGCTGTTGTGTGCAAAGAGAATTACCTTCAGGTTGTTCTCCCACCGTTCAATTCACCAAACATGGAGGAGGGGGTAGGAAAGTGATATCTAAGATGAAGATATAGTAATATTTCTGATTATGTACCATGGAAAACCCAAAAATGTAATAAAACAAAACAAACCAGTGGTGACAGAATATAAGCTTTAACATCCGTACCTTGTTCCAGCATTCATCACCTCGTTCACTCAAGATGGCCTCAGGAGAACCGTGGGTGTTGAAGATCTCCTCCATCGCCTTGATGTGGCCTCACCAGTCTCGTCCTTGATGGGTAACATACAAAACAAAACACATTTTTGGTTCCAAGCACCCTTTTTAATGGGTTACAGAAGGGAATTTAGAGTTAAGCACATTCTCTTCCTTTACTGACCTTAATGAGTATTGCCTCCACCCACTTGGTAAAGTGATTGATCGCCGTCAGACACCAGCTTTTGCCATTCCTGGATTTCGTGAAGGGTTTGATGTAGTCCACCCCTAATATTTAAAGTGTAAGAGAGATTACTTTATTCTTACCCGTATCTGTGTTATACAGTATGCAGATTTTCATATTTGTAAGGATACTGACACACGCACACACTTTCTATAAACTCTACTATAGTCAAATTAAGCAACCATTACAAGACAACTTATCAGGGCAAAATTTGAATTGGGACACTTACCATGGTGAAACAACTTTGATGGGCTTCAACTCCGGTGCCACAGTCTTCGCCCTCTCAAACTTCTGGCAGGCTAGACAGGGTACTTACCTTTAAGCAAAAAGTGACAAATTGAAACAGTGAGCTCTCTGATATGACATTCATTGAAATAATAATGATTTCAGATATAATAGAATGTGATTTATAAAAGGTTATTTCAATTCCCCGTCAGAAGAAGCGTAGGTTGATTTTGCTTGTCATGCGCTTCTCCCCGGAATGGCCAGCATGCATCTCGGTCAGCACGGCCGCCTCCTCCTCCTTAGTAAAAAGCACCCTCCTGCGTGGCTGACCATCCTTCCACCGTAGGTACATGTAATTGCCTAACAAGTTGGAAGAGAGGAGTTGCTGAAATACTCAAGTCTAAGTACATTTGCACTGCTGTCTTTCTCTGTAACTCTCTCTGTCTTCCACTCTTCCGACCTCTCTCACTTTCACGCCTACATACACCTAGGTAAGGGCATTTGGAATTACCATAATTGCTTACACCTATCTATTTGATTGATCAGGTTTAACTTATAGCTAGATACCTCAATATGACAGACATATAACTATAATATACGTATAGCTAGCGACATGTACAGTTGAAGTCGGAAGTTTACATACACCTTAGCCAAATACATTTAAACTCAGTATTTCACAATTCCTGACATTTAATCCTAGTAAAAATTCCCAGTCTTAGGTCAGGTAGGATCACCAATTTATTTTAAGAATGTGAAATGTCAGAATAATAGTAGAGAGAATGATTTATTTCAGCTTTTATTTCTTTCATCACATTCCCAGTGGGTCAGAAGTTTACATACACTGGTAGCATTGCCTTTAAAATGTTAAACTTGGGTCAAACGTTTCGGGTAGCCTTCCACAAGCTTCCCACAATAAGTTGGGTGAATTTTGGCCCATTCCTCCTGACAGAGCTGGTGTAACTGAGTCAGGTTTGTAGGCCTCCTTGCTCGCACACGCTCTTCAGTTCTGCTCACAAATTTTCTATAGGCTTGAGGTCAAGGCTTTGTGATGGCCACTCCAATACCTTGACTTCGTTGTCCTTAAGCCATTTTGCCACAACTTTGGCAGTATGCTTGGGGTCATTGTTCATTTGGAAGACCCATTTGCAAACAAACTTTAACTTCCTGACTGATGTCGCTTCAATATATCCACATAATTTTATTTCCTCATGATGCCATATATTTTGTGAAGTGCACCAGTCCCTCCTGCAGCAAAGCACCCCCACAACATGATGCTGCCACCCACGTGCTTCACGTGGGATGGTGTTCTTCGGCTTGCAAGCGTCCCCTTTTATCCTCCAAACATACCGATAGTCATTATGGCCAAACAGTTCTATTTTTGTTTCATCAGACCAGAGGACATTTCTCCAAAAAGTCCCCATGTGCAGTTGCAAACCGTAGTCTGGCATTTTTATGGCGGTTTTGGAGCAGTGGCTTCTTCCTTGCTGAGCGGCCTTTCAGGTTATGTCGATATAGGACTCGTTTTACTGTGGATATAGATACGTTTGTACCTGTTTCCTGCAGCATCTTCACAAGGTCCTTTGCTGTTGTTCTGGGATTGATTTGCACTTTTCACACCAAAGTATGTTCATCTCTAGGAGACAGAACGTGTCTCCTTCCTGAGCGGTATGATGGCTGCGTGGTCCCATGATGTTTATACTTGCGTACTATTGTTTGTACAAGTGAACGTGGTACCTTCAGACATTTGGAAATTTCTCCCAAGGATGAACCAGACTTGTGGAGGTCTACAAATGTTTTTCTGAGTTCTTGGCTGATTTCTATTGATTTTCCCATGATATCAAAGAGGGACTGAGGTACACCTCCAATTGACTCAAATTATGTCAATTAGCCTATCAGAAGCTTCTAAAGGCATTACATAATTTTCTGGAATTTTCCAGCTGTTTAAAGGCACAGTCAACTTAGTTTATGTAAACTTCTGACACACTGGAATTGTGATACAATGAATAAGTTAAATAATCGGTCTGTAAACAATTGTTGGAAAAATTACTTGTGTCATGCACAAAGTAGATGTCCTAACCGACTTGCCAAAACTATAGTTTATTAACAAGAAATTTGCGGAGTGGTTGAAAAAACAGTTTTCATGACTCCAACTTAAGTGTATGTAAACTTCCGACTTCAACTGTAGATGACCAAGTAGCTAGATGTAAAATGGTTGTACATTTACATTTTTAAATGTAAGCTTTATTTAACTAGGCAAGTCAGTTAAGAACAAATTCTTATTTACAATACATTGCTAAATCTGTCCAGTCTCTAATAGAAGTTAACTGCAGGGGGACACTATTTGGCATGATTGGCCCTTCAAGGTCCTCTGGAGAGTTAATGAGGTAACTTACTGTTTACAACTCCCTACCAACTACTGGATCTCACCCTTTTGTCATGTTTCCCTCCTCAGGCCGGTGGTTCCTGGTCCCCTTGCTGATGCCGTCCTCCCTCCACCTCCCCTGGACATCGATGGGTCCCCTGCCTATGCCGTCAGGTTCCTACTGGACTCCCGACGTCGTGGGGGCTGGCTTCAATGCCTGGTGGACTAAGAGAGGTACCACCCAGAGGAGCACTGTTGATTTCTGGCGGCCGCTATCCTGCACCCCGACAAAGATTTCCATCTATCCTGGCCGGTGTCGTCCTGTGGTTGGGGGGGGGGGGGGTACTGTCATGCCTACTCCTGTTCCATTTCTCCGGGGCTCGACATAGCCGGTCTACTAACCAATGTTCCTGGCAACCCACATTACGCACAGCTGCTCCCCATCATTATGCACACCTGGACTTCATTATTACCTTGATTACTTCCCATTTATTTGGCACTCAGTAGCCTGAGTCTTCAGACAGTAATGGTTTTGTTCTCCTGGTTAGAGCGTTGGGCCAGTAACCGAAAGGTTGCTGGATCGAATCCCTGAGCTGATAATGTAAAAATCTGTCATTCTGCTCCTGAGCAAGGCAGTTAACCCACTGTTCCCCGGGCGCCGAAGACGTGGATGTCGATTAAGGCGACCCCCTGCACGTCTCTGATTCAGAGGTTGGGTAAAATGCGGGAGACACATTTCAGTTGAAGGCATTCAGTTGTACAACTGACTAGGTATCCCCCATTCCCTTTCCTTTCCTGTTTTGTTTATTGGCTTAGTCTCATTATTAAACTCACCTTCTGCACCTGCTTCCTGACTCCTATCGTATACTTTACAGTATTATGTGTTCACCAGTTGTAGCTTCTGAATATTGGCCATTTAGATTATTGTTTCTTATTTATTATATTTTGTAAGGCTATGAACTCGTCCCCAGGCTAATTGCAATTATTTTGGATCTACTTTTTATTCACCTTCTGCACCTGTAAATGAATCACACCATTTGCACCTGAATCCTGCCTGACTCCTGATGCTTTGCACTGCACTGCCCTGACCAGACAGTAAGGTTCACTATCTTACACACATTGAAGTATAGTCTAATTTAGAGGTAGGCCTACCATAATACACAAGGTATATAGTTAAGCAACAAGGCCTGAGGGGGTGTGGTATATTGGTCGTGTACCACAACCCCCAGAGGCACCTTATTGCTATTATAAACTGGTTACCAACATAAATATAACATGAAACACTTATTCAGCCAATAAGCATCCAGGACCCAAACTAACCAGATTGTAATGCTGTTAGGGCTTGCGCAATTATCGCAAGTATGGACAATAACAGTGAACTAAAACCAAACGTAATTGGCTAAATGCATTAATTTTAGGAGGAGGGATTCAACTTTATATTCAAGTAGATCTAGTTTACCCAATAGCAGTTTTTAATTGTTAGAGGAAGTGGGTAAAGTTGGTAATCATTTTATCAGCAGAGAGGTATGGTCAGAAGAGAAGCTCAGTTTCCATAAGTTAAAGCGGTCAAAACCATTCATTTTTGAGACAGGGGTGTTACCAAAGCTGTTTTGTCTTCATTAGTTATGTTATAGCTAATATTCAAAGATGCATTACAAGCTGAAAACATTTTTCAACTAAAATAACAATTATGACAATAACCATAACCATTTGCATGACAATTAATCGTTACCCAAAATGAATCAACGCCCTTCATGAAGGAAGCAATGGGATTCTCGCGGAGGGCCATGCAGGAATGCCCACATGCAGGAACGCCCGATTTGCAGGCTGCAGTTGCACACTATTGGAATAATTCAGTGTAAGACGTCAGGCTACCTGAGAACTGCTGCAGCTCTGTTTCAGGGTGCTAGGGTGCAAAAGTAAGAGAGCGTCAAAAGAAACGCTGAGCTCTCCAATTGGCCCAAACGCGTGTCTGTCAAGAAGGATAAACGCTGCTATCCGCCGGCTGCAGTGGTCGCTGGCTCCAGTGAGAAGAGAAGATGTGGAGAAAATATTTGTCATGGAGCTAAAATTGGGAAATCGCAGTTTATTTGCCAAAGCATAAATCTGCGGCAGGTGCGTTGGATATCTCCATGCTTTTGACTATTGAATTAGGACACTGGAATCCTTCCTATTAGAGAACATTTAGAGGAGACGCTCAACTTATTGCCATACAGTTTTACCTCGGGTATGGAATCTAATAACGTAACGCAGAATGGAATAGTTTATTTTGAAGATAAATATTGTGTATAGTTTGTGAAACACGATAGAGACGCATGTATTAAATGGCTTGCTGCTGCAAGGTGAAATCCTACGGAGGCAGTGATGTACGCAGTTCTGCTCCGTGATGTACAGTACAGATACATTTATTTAGAGGGGAAATGATCAATCTTTTATATAATCATGTGGTACTAACATATTGCATATGCCTATGACTCCTATCTTCATCTTGTGGGACATCCTTGACGCAGCTTGTGAAATGTTGATGGAATGACTTTTAGTAGGGTTGTCAGTGCTTCAATAAACAATATAGTTTGTTTTGATTATGATGATGATGATGATGATGTGGGTGAAGACTTCAACAATTGACTAGTGCAGTGATGAGAAATGTTGTCTGTCTTTCTAGGTATCAGTCAAATATTTTTGTGGCATTTTTGTTGGTAGATTATGATTACATTAGATTTGAAGGATGGCCCCGCGAGACTAGGATTGCATTGGTAAACAATACATAATGAATAGATCTGCTGTCCACCAGAGACGAATTTCTACGATGTTAATTTACTAGATCCTGACTGCTTTGTACTCGTGAATGAGCCCACTTATTTGACCAGCAGCTTATATAATGCATGGCCCCATGCTATGATCTGGTCTAATGTACAGTACGGTGGATATCAGAATGATCTGTGTTACACCAGCTAAAGACAATAATCCATGAGTTTGCTGTAGGGTCATATGTAGAGTATACTATATATATATATATATGATATGGAGATTTATCTCACAAACACCTCATCTGTGCAAATGCTTAGCCTAAATGTAAATGAAGTACATCCCTATTCAAGGTTACATTCAGGACTGCGGCAGTGGAGTGCATTAAATAATGAAAGTAAGATGTATTACTTGATGTAATGCTAAAGATGTTTTGTTTAAAATGGTCTGGCTTGTGTTCCTTATTTGTCAGAAGCACAGACTTCTGTTGTGCTAAGCATTTCCAAGGGTGCACCTGTTATTTTCAATGGAAAAGCAAAGCCTTAAAGATTTTGTTCTTTCTTTTTGTCCTTTTGTTCTACCTTTATGTTGTATTCCCTCATAACAAAGCAATGTTTACTCTGTGAACACTGCCCTGTAGGACTTTTAAAACATGCTTCTTTCTGCCCTTTGTCTTGAGGGACCATTGATGGTAATATTAGACTATTGTGTTGGTGGTAGTTCAACTTTCAATTTGAAATGTCTAACAAGACGCATTCATTTTGTATCATGACTTAAAATTGATTGACAGCTGTTACTGCATAGTTATTAACATGCTTTACATTTACTCAGACATATTTATGACTGTTTGTTTCAATGAAAGCCTATTTGTCTTTGACAGGAGTTCGATCAGCCAGGTGATAAACACTGAGCTCCTCAGACTCTTCCTCTGCAGTCCAACTCCAAACACACCAGCGTCAGGGGACAGCAGTCCATTTAATTAAAGTGCTTAAGCAATTAGCATGGCGCCCATAATGGAGGACAGGCATACTGTCCTGCATCTCTACGAGCCCATCCGCGAGCTGTGCAGTATCAGCCTCTATCTCCCCAAGGGGAGGGCCCCAGGGTTTACATCCAAGAGCCACGCCCCTCTGTGGGCCCATCCCAGTAATGACCAAGACCAGGGAGAGGTGGATCCCACGGCAGCCAAACAAAGAGGCCAGTCTTATGAGTCCGCAGCCGAACTCCTCAACTCCTACCAGGCAACAAAGGAAGCTGTTGCTGAGCTCTGCTGGCTGGCCACAGAGCACCACCAGTTGCTGACTGATCTCTTATCTCTGTGCGGAGACTGCGCCAAAAAAGTCAGGATGGGTAATCAGGATGGGAAGCTCCAGGGTCACAGGGAGGGTTGTGGGAGCTTCTCAGGACAGGTCCTCAGCAGTAATGCTCAACATGCTCTTTCCATGTCCCCGGAGCACAAGAGAGCCTCCTCACGGGGCAGAAAGCTGAAGAAGCTGGGTGTGAAGAAGTTAGACAGTGCAGAAGAGTTCCTGCATAGCAAGATGAAGAAGAAAGTAGGGCTAGGGAGCACTGCAGTTGAGTCTTTATTTGTCCAGTCCTCAGCTCAGACCCGGAATCAATCCAACCTTGTCCCAGTGGTGGAGGAGCAGAGAGTTCCTGGGACCCTAGCATCTCTCCGAGCTCCGGACACGCCAATGTCAGGCTCCTATGTCAGTGTGGCCAGCAACCCCATCCTCCCTGTGGAGGAGCACTTCCATATTGCCAGGGAGGGCTGGGACTTCATGGAGGATGACTCTCGAGCCTCTGAGCCAAACCTGGACTACACTGACATGTCTGAGTATGACAGTGAACTCTGCTTGGGCTACGAAGCGTCGTCCTGTAGTTTATTGGAAAACGTTCAGGATCATATCGAACGGGAGTATATGCTGAGTGGGAACAACATTCGTCCCGTGCGGTCTGAAGACAAGTCAGCCCACCAGCTCTATGATGAGATCAACAGGAGGGACACAGGGGTTAGGGTGGTGGCCAAGGTGCAGGAGGTTGAGGACACAGTTCAACGTGCTAGCCATATGAGCCCAAACAGGTCCAAAGAGTTCTATCCAGAGGCTGAATCAGCTGTACCTCAGCCGTGGACCAGCAGCTGTCAGCAGGAGTTTGGGGAATGGAGGAGTCTAAACGGGGACATTAGGGATACGGTAGTGACCAAACCTGCAGAGGGGCTAAGGCTGCCTCTCTCACACCCTACTGAGGACTCCTCTACCAAATCCCACAGTAAGAGTCCCTGTTCACCCTCTCTGTGTGGGGTGTTCAACACCTCATACCCTGCCACCAACAGTCTGCAGAGCATGTCCCCAGTGCTATCCCCTCTATTGACCAAGCTCCCCAGCCCCCAGCTCAACCACCGCATCCTGCTCCTTTCTGACGAGGACGTTGGCCAGGGGACGGACAGTGACAGCCCCCGGACTGGATCCAAAGAGGCGCCCAAAGTCACCACGGAGGTCATAGATAAGAATGGCAACAAGCGGACCATCACACGGCTGGACCTGAACCTCAGCAGACTACCAGCGACTTCCAAATGGAATTCCACCAGCCTCTCCACGGCAACAGGTGAGTTAGTGTTATTAAACATCACAACAATCCTCCCACCGCTCACATTCTTTCCTGTAATGTCCCCCCGTCTTGACACTAACGTTGACATCAATGCTTCACTCCTCCGTGCGACGTGTCTCTCAGAGTTTGTCCTTGATCTGGCTTCAATACAACACTGGAATGGAACGGCTGTTATGTTTACTTAGCTGTAAGAGAGATTATAGAATGATGTGTAGAATACAGCACCTGATCACTATATCTGCAGTTTTTCACCCAGCCCATACAGCCTGGGGATGTTTTGGAAATGGTCTGTTATTGCTGTCAAACAGCAAAATAACTGTTTCTACTAAACACTGTGGGAGTTTTCGCACTGACTAAAGCTATTTGTTCTCTTTATTTCCCTCCTCTAGGAGACAGACAGAGTAAACAGTGTCCCAGTGCTAGCTGTCACAGTCATCACTTGACAATCTGTCTAAATAGTTTCTGATCATCCTGTTTTGGTTGTGACTGGCCTGATGTGCTTGCTTTGTCCTTGGCATGTGACTCAGTATGAAAAGCTGCCCAACAGACAGAGAGAGAGAGAGAGAGAGAGAGAGCGAGTGAGAGAGAGAGAGAACAGAGCCTGAGACTGATTTGATTTCTATCCCATGCTGATGAGCCTCTCTTAACCATTTCATCTCCGGGGGGCAGGAGTGGTCGGACGGGGTTCCAGATCAAAGGCTCTGGGTTGACATGCAGTTCAAATCCACTACCGCTGTCATGAAAACAATGTTAACTGAAGCATTTCCAATTTGTTCTCTTAGTGCTCTGCACCTCCTCCTAAACCACTCCCTACTGAGTTCACAGGCTGCCAGCTGACAAAGACTCACCCTCAACAGGTGCATGGGTTGCAGAAAAAATAATTAGGATTTGGGATGTGGCTTAAGAAGCAGAAGTGCAGCAGAACTTCAGAATTGCCTGACAGTCTCTTAATCTTGCCCTAATAAACGGTATCTCATGGTTACATTGACAAGCCTTGAGTCGTTAAATAATGTGACATTGACTGTTAGCCATTGCATCCCATATGTCACTACAGCAAAGAGTTGCCTGCTCTTACATTGTACACTGAGTGTACAAAACATTAGGAACATCTGCTCTTTCCATGACATAGACTGACCAGGTGAATCCAGGTGAAAGCTATAATCCTTATTGATGTCACCTGTTAAATCCACTTCAATCAGCGTAGATGAAGGGGAGGAGACAGGTTATATAAGGGTTTTTAAGCCTTGAGAGAATTGAGACATGGATTGTGTATGTGTGCCATTCAGAGGTTGAATTTACAAGACAAAATATTTAAGTGCCTTTGAACGGGGTATGGTAGTAGGTGCCAGGTGCACCGGTTTGAGTGTGTCAAAAACTGCAACGCTGCTGGGTTTTTCACTCTTAACTGTTTCCCGTGTGTGTCAAGAATGGTCCACCACCCAAAGGACATCCAGACAACTTGACACAACTGTGGGAAGCATTGGAGTCAACATGGGCCAGCATCCCTGTGGAACACTTTCAACACCTTGTAGAGTCCATGCCCGATGAATTGAGGCTGTTCTGAGGGCAAAAGGGGGTGCAACTCAATATTAGGAAGGTGTTCCTAATGTTTTGTACACTCAGTGTATAACCAGGATGTCTGGTAGTGTCATTTGACCTCCAATCCTTTGATCAGTGTAAGAGTGCTGTAGCGTGACCCTGGCTTAGTGTTTGCCTGCATTCCATCAGTCCAAATTGGTAAGGGAAAATACAGAGGTCATGGAACAAGTTTTTGCCTAGTGCTTCAATTAGAGCAGTTACATTATTATTACATTAACCTGTAACTACATTGTAACTACATTGATGACCTCACCAATGTTGCTCGTACTCTCTCTCTTTTCAACAGCAATTGCCCGCAGTTAGCTTTTTTACTGTCCACTTAATTTGTTTATAGACTGTGAAGAATGGTTAAGAAGCCTTTCTTGGTCATGGATTCTGGACCAGTAAGCAGTGTTACTCCTGTCAGGATTCCACTACAACGCAAGAAAACTAGTTGTGGTAAGAGACACAGACTAGAGGACCAATGTTCAGCCTAGTATAGTCATGGCTGGACGGAGGCTGGTGTATGCAGGCGGATAGATAGTGTTACTCATGTGGGAATAATCTGAATCAATTCTCATCGCGGTAATGTCCCCCCATTCTCACACACACACACACACACACACACACACACACACACACACACACACACACACACACACACACAATTTCCCTCTGAGCCGGCTTAAGTCTACACCTCATCCATTTTTTATTAATCTTGTGAACCTCGATCGCCAGGCTTCCCAGAATGCAAGACTACAGAGACTAGATTCAAACAGACAGAAATCTTCTTTTTGCTTAAAGCTGCAATATGTCACTTTTTAGGCAACCCGACCAAATTCATATAGAAATATGTGTTATAGATCTGTCATTCTCATTTAAAGCAAGTCTAAGAAGCGGTAGACCTGTTCCATGTGCACTATTTTTATGCTTCTCGTTCTAAAGTTTGGTTTTTGCATCTTATTTTCTGTGTTGCACAGCAGCTTCAAACAACTGAAAATACAATATTTTTGGTTATGGAAAAGTTATTCCACAGAGTTTTCGATTGTACAAAGATTCTCCACAAAATGATTGCTTGTTTTGTCACATAAACTGAAATTAGGCGAACTATTTTTTGACCTTTTTCATCCAGAAAAGGGTGGAGGGATTTCTGCATATTGTACCTTTAAAGGTCAAAATTGGCTTCTTCCTTTAAAACAATACGAGAAATATGATGTTGATAAGAATTCAAAGTAGTAGAATGTTAGCCTGTCTGTGTGCTGTTGAGGCTCATGATTAATCGATATGAGTTCTGTAAATAACTCTTCTTGGCCTTTAAGGACTAAGTGAACAGGATACAGTTTCATCTACAGGCATAGAACATGAAGACTGGCTAGTGTTGCATTGCATGAACCATGTTGCAAAGTGTTCCTTCTAAACCTCCCCTTTGATAGAGATGTGAGAACAGTCTCATTTTTCATTTGGCAGGACCTCAGTGTGTTCCGAACCATCCTTTGTCCATGTTCAATAATTCTTTACACTTGAAATGTTAACAATGACAAATTGACAACAGAGAGGCTGGAAGAGCTACTATCTGGGTCAGAATGAAGGCAGCCTTCATAGTTTGGCCGACCAATAATATCCTCATTTAGATACAATCTCTGTCATCTCTGTTGTCTGTGTGACGTGCATTCATCAATGTTTCATTCGAAGAAGGAAACTGTACATTGGGGAGAGAGTATAAATGAAAGTTCAATGTAGAAACCTATTGTCCTATGTTTCTAAATACTCTGTTACTAAATGCTCTCTATGTTTTACACTTAAAGTTTGTTTATGGATTTTCAATCGGGAATATTTAAGAATCGATGTACATTTGACATTTCTGTTCTGATTATCTACATTCTTTAAGCTCCTCTCATTGCAGGGGAGGTTTGTTCAAGAAACATTAAATCTCGCCCCCATCCTAAATCCAATTTTTAAATTACCTTCAGGAATGCCAGAGACAACAGCAACTGACACACATAGAGCCTGAGTATCAGTGAATATCCCTTACTCAATCTGAAAGACCGTAAATAATACCTTAATGACATAAACCAATCAAGCCCCAGGTCATATGAAACTGATCACTCCAGCCCGGGAGTCAGTCAGTCAGTTGACATCTGTCTTTACTTCCCTCTCCTAGCGTCCAACACAAAATGCCGGGCATGCAACATTACCCTTCTCACTGAGGACAAGGGCCAGCTCTATTCAGATAATGAAATAGATTGTGCCGAGTGTGTGTGGGTAGGAGGGTTTGTGCTCTGCTCTCACGCTGCCTGTCTAAGCTGCGTCACAGCCAGAGGAATAGTTCTGCACAAAGGCCTCTTTCTACTGTGGAACTGATTTTTCTTAATAAGTCACTGTAGGAGCTCTTGAGAACAATCTTACCTGCACATGCACTGCATCGTGGTCATATTCATGTCATTTTAGGTTTATGTTATAGGTTGAAAACCTATTTGATTTATATTTGTTTTGTGTCGTACACCAATTGGTGCCCAGCCCAGGCTTATTAGACACAATATCAAGTTCATGTATGTGTGCACAAAAGATGTCGTTTTTTTTAACATTAATCAAATTAAATGCATTTACCAATTTAAATGCACAATTAGGCAATGATAACAAAGTACAGTTTTAACCTAGTCCCATTACACAAACAATACACTTCTCCTTCTCCCTCAGGCTTTGAGAATAAATTGCTCAATGTCAAAAACTCCCTTTCGGAAAAAGAACTCCAGCCTGTGTCCATTCTGTAGCCAGAACCCTTCAGGGTGAACGCCAAACAGAACATGTCTCAAGTCATCATACAGAGGGCAAGAAAACACAAAATGGACTTCACTTTTTATTTCCCCAAGATCACACAATGCACACAATCTTTCCTCTTCAGGGACTATGTTGAATCTACCTCTCTCTAGTGTCAGAGGGAAGGGGGTGGATCTTAGCTGTGCACAAACTGACATTTGGCCTATTTGATTGCTGGCATCTGTTATTACAATGGTTGTTTAGCCTCTAGTTGGTGTGCTTCATGTCGAGAGAGAGCTCTCCAGTCTCCATGTTCCACTACTGTATGCCAGGGCCCAGACTGCCAACCAACCAACGGCCGACAGAGAGCAAGGGGAGCAGGCCTAAACCATGCAGGACAGACAGGAAATGAAGATTTACAAAGCCTGCTTCCAGCACAGAGATGATGGAGTTTCTAGTTAACCAAGCACATGGGTAAAACCACATGGCTCAGTCTTTATATTAGAATAATGAGTTTATAGATTTTTGTTTAGTAAAGTAGAAGTAGGTCACTGGGCACCACTGTGAGTGGGTGAAAGAGAGGAGAGTGTCGAAGAGGGAGAGAGGGATTGAGAGAGACTGCACTGTTTCTAATGCATGGCTTCAGCCTGTTGGATGGAGTGCCTTCAGAAGAGGGTCATTCCTGCTCACCTTGAGTGTTGAGCAGTGACTTGCATATTTTCTGTAGTATTAGTCTTTTATCACACCTGACACGCTAAGATTAGCCATGAGATGACCTCTCAGCACCATGTGACCTAACTAACACAGGCCCTGTTTTTTTTGCTCCCCACTCTCTTTCATTCTCGCTTTCTGTCTGACAGCTGCTCAGTTCACACGCTCTGATTTATACACTGTCACATCACAGCCCTGTCAATCAACACCTGCAGGTCCACAGTATTCCCTGCCTGGCCTCCACCGAGGGGGATGAAGTGTGGAAACACACCTGTGCGTATAAATTACATTATATAAGTCTTTGGCAGTAGCTACCAGTTTGGTAGCTAGAGCAGAACAGTAGCACTGTGTAGTATAGCAGAACAGTAGCACTGTCTAGTATAGCAGAACAGTAGCACTGTGTAGTATTTCAGAACAGTCTAGTATAGCAGTGTCTAGTATAGCAGAACAGTAGCACTGTCTAGTATAGCAGAACAGTAGCACTGTCTAGTATAGCAGAACAGTAGCACTGTCTAGTATAGCAGAACAGTAGCACTGTGTAGTATAGCAGAACAGTAGCACTGTCTAGTATAGCAGAACAGTAGTACTGTATAGTATAGCAGAACAGTAGCACCGTATAGTATAGCAGAACAGTAGCACTGTCTAGTATAGCAGAACAGTAGCACTGTCTAGTATAGCAGAACAGTAGCACCGTCTAGTATAGCAGAACAGTAGCACTGTCTAGTATAGCAGAACAGTAGCACCGTCTAGTATAGCAGAACAGTAGCACTGTCTAGTATAGCAGAACAGTAGCACTGTATAGTATAGCAGAACAGTAGCACTGTGTAGTATAGCAGAACAGTAGCACTGTCTAGTATAGCAGAACAGTAGCACTGTATAGCATAGCAGAATAGTAGCACCGTATAGTATAGCAGAATAGTAGCACTGTCTAGTATAGCAGAACAGTAGCACTGTATAGTATAGCAGAACAGTAGCACTGTATAGCATAGCAGAATAGTAGCACCGTATAGTATAGCAGAACAGTAGCACTGTATAGTATAGCAGAACAGTAGCACTGTATAGTATAGCAGAACAGTAGTACTGTATAGTATAGCAGAACAGTAGTACTGTATAGTATAGCAGAACAGTAGCACTGTCTAGTATAGCAGAACAGTAGCACTGTATAGTATAGCAGAACAGTAGTACTGTATAGTATAGCAGAACAGTAGCACTGTCTAGTATAGCAGAACAGTAGCACTGTATAGTATAGCAGAACAGTAGTACTGTATAGTATAGCAGAACAGTAGCACTGTATAGTATAGCAGAATAGTAGCACTGTCTAGTATAGCAGAACAGTAGCACTGTCTAGTATAGCAGAACAGTAGCAGTGTCTAGTATAGCAGAACAGTAGCACCGTATAGCATAGCAGAACAGTAGCACTGTATAGTATAGCAGAACAGTAGCACTGTCTAGTATAGCAGAACAGTAGCACTGTCTAGTATAGCAGAATAGTAGCACCGTATAGTATAGCAGAACAGTAGCACTGTCTAGTATAGCAGAACAGTAGTACTGTATAGTATAGCAGAACAGTAGCACTGTATAGTATAGCAGAATAGTAGCACTGTCTAGTATAGCAGAACAGTAGCACTGTCTAGTATAGCAGAACAGTAGCACCGTATAGCATAGCAGAACAGTAGCACTGTATAGTATAGCAGAACAGTAGCACTGTCTAGTATAGCAGAACAGTAGCACTGTCTAGTATAGCAGAATAGTAGCACCGTATAGTATAGCAGAACAGTAGCACTGTATAGTATAGCAGAACAGTAGCACCGTATAGTATAGCAGAACAGTAGTACTGTATAGCATAGCAGAACAGTAGCACTGTATAGTATAGCAGAACAGTATTAGTGAGTTTTGCAAGGTGATCATATTCTCTTAGGTTCAGTCCAGTCTAAAGGCTGTTGTTATCATTTTTAGAGCGATTTACAGTAGTGAGTGCATACATTTTCATACTGGTCCCCCATGGGAATCAAACCCACAACCATGGGGTTGCAAGCATCATGCTCTACCAACTGAGCAACACGGGTTCTGTTATCAGAGCTCATATCGTCATTAATAAAGAGCTGTGTGTGTGTGTGTGTGTGCCTGCCTGTGTGTGCGTGCTTGTGTAATGAAGTAACTGTCAAGTGATCTCGTAGCACAAGCTAATGAAGTGGATTCATTACCTAATGCAGCGGAGTGCTTTCTAAATCATATTCTAGTCATCACTTTCTCTTCGAGTTTAACTTTCAATTATGATATTGGATTGAAGTCTCATTCCTAACGATGAACTTGTGAATGTACTATGTCTACAATGTTTACAGTACATTAAACTAGTCCAAAGTATTTTCTCAATGTTGATATTTTCTCAATGCCTTTGCTTGAATTGAGTTAATGTATTATTTGTCAGTCCACGTGTATTGTGTTATTCATCTGTAATACACAAAATGTAAATAGATTAAAGTCTATAACATGTGATGGCATACGTATCATTTCAGAAAAAGACATAAGATCCTCTTAGGGTGCCGTATCCAACATTCCTTATGTATCTTTGTATTTAGTGTGGTCTTTCTGCTCAGAGCCAGAGAGAGAGACAGCCAGAGCTGCACTGCAGTGTGTCTACAGGGACCCTAAACCTCTCCACCTATTCCTGTCCAGATGGTGGCAGCGTGGCCCTCTAAATGCATTTTAACACTGCTGCCTGTGTCGTCACAGCTAGAGTATATGTGGACAAACTAGTCTCAAAGCTCAGTAAATGTTTCATATTTCGGAGATGGAAAGATGCAAGAGTGCTGTTGTTCTGTACTCTATGCAAATTGTTTCCATGTTTCTTGAGCATTGAGAATACACAGTAATCGACTGTAGTGTTGGGTTGACAATGTCAGTATTCTTAAAGGAAAGGGGGATACCTAGTCAGTTGTACAACTGAATGCCTTCAACTGAAATGTGTCTTCCGCATTTAACCCAACCCCTCTGAATCAGAGGGGTGCAGGGTGCTGCCTTAATCGACATCCACGTCTTGGTCTTGTCTGCTTTGAGTTGTCATAGTAACACTCTCATTATGCTCACCACCACCCTGCTAACAAGATGCCAAATACAGCTGAAATTAGAGTAGATTTGCTGTAGTTGATAATTACACTGGAATACAGCTGGTGCAGGGGAGAATACAGCATTTGCTGCAGCTGGGCCTGGAGTGGGCTTGACTGTGCATTTGGACTCATCCCAAACAGCCCCAGAATTACCCGGCTGGTGTTGTGCTCTGCAGTGTGCTGCTGCATTATCTTAATGAAAAGTGATTTATCAAATCAATCGCTCCCTGCCAAAGACTTTTCCTTTCAGTCTCTGCCGTGTGGATCCGCAGTGCTGTCTGTCTAGTAATGGCTTATTCCTTAAATACTGAGGCTGAATACAAATCTACAGATGCATGTCTGTGTGTGTTCTTACAACTGCATTGAAACCATTTGTCTCCGACCTAAACTGGGGTTGAGGACACTCAACCGTATTTGAGGTATTTTACTGGGTTACTGCTGCAATTTAGGAGGTTATAGTGTGGCTACAGTAGCTCAAGGGTGTGATGACACTACACTGAGATGTGATATTTGAGCATCTAATGCAACAGGAGGTGAGATGCCTCTCAGTTCAATCTCATTATTTATCCAAACAACAGGTTGAGGTGATAGCAGTGTGACCCTCCTGGGAGGTGTATTACAGCATGAGAAAACCCAAAATGGAGGTCACTGAGCATCAAGTTCAGTGTGAGCTGCTTTGCTGTTTCTCTTTCTCCTCTACCACTCTTTATTTATCTTGCATGAGTGCTTCTCCCAAGGGGAAGAGTGCAGGCATATTTTCACTGTGTCTGAGAGTACCGCGTGTGCGCATCCATGTGGATGTGAGAGTATTTTTAGCGAGATGTACTGTTGTGTTATGTTTATTTTCTGGGGGAGCACACTAAACTAGCCGACCCTTGACATTATTTGTGCTCATAGGCTGGAGGGGGGATGGACTATGGATGAGGTTGTCTCTGAGCTCTGAATCACAAAGCTTATACGGAAGTGGACAAACTGAATCCATTCTCCCTATGGAAGGTTAACCTCTACTCACATTAGCCCTGTTCTAGCTGCTCTGTTCCACCATAGAACATAGCCTGCTCCAGTCAGATTCAGTCAGGCTTAGTCTCTCTCTGAGGGGGCTAGATATCGGCTCCTCTGCTCTCCAATCCATAGCAACGTCACCCTCCACCACAGAATCCATGTGTTACAGTGAGTGAACAGAAACACACAAGCTGTCGGCCTGGTTTCTTTAGCCAATTGTTTTAGAGAGAGTAGTACTATTCCCTAGGATGGCCAATGCATCAACTCATACGCATAAATCCATATTGGATATAGTGGTATTTGTTTATCAGATCAGTGCATGTTTGGCGGTCCTCAAGCTGAAGCGAGGCTAGCTAAGGACAGTATATACATAGGCATCTGTAACCTGCAGCAGAGTGGCTTTTAGAAGGTGTCTTTTAGAAGGTGTCGATGCCTGCTTTCTACCTCCACCCACCTGATCCATTCAGGATACATTATGGCTCTGTTGCTTTGTAAAATCCCCCCTAACGGATGGTGTGTTTCAGTCTATCTTAATACACCTGTTATTACATGTTACAATTCATAACAATTCATTATTGTGTGTGTGTGTGCCTGTGTGTGTGTTTGTGTGTGTAGAGGAGGCCGACATCTGGATGCTGGACGGTGATGATGCCATCTCCCAGACCCAGAACTCCCTGAACCCCGCCTCCCGTCCTGACCAACTGGACATCCTCAGGATCACACCCCCAGAGGATGACATCATCGGAGATACCCCCTACTACCCTGGACTGGAGTGCACGGTGAGAGCAGCAATACATCATACTTAGAGTCATGTGACCTGACCAGGAAAAAACTGGCCAAATTGCAAATAGGGCCAAGAGTATTCCCTGGTCAGGTCACATGGTCAGGAACAACTCTGGTCAGGTCACATGGTCAGGAACAAATTGGGGCCCTATTTGATACTCTATGAAGGCTACTACACATTAGCAGTAGTTATCATTACGTATCCGCTCTCAGAGCAGTGTAGCAAAAACATTGCTGTTCCCTCATGGCTCCAAGCCAGCGTGTACTCCACTCTACTGAAGTGCTTAACCATCTGAATTCCTCCAGTTGCATTAACATTACAAGATCTGGGATGTGGTGCTGTGTACCGTGTACCCTGTACCGTGTACCCTGTACCGTGTACCGTGTACCGTGTACCCTGTACCGTGTACCGTGTACCCTGTACCGTGTACCCTGTACCGTGGCGGTTCCCAGAGCCCAGGACTTACTGTAGCCACTCTGCTAACACCTTCACATTCCACCATTTTTACACTCTTCAAAAAAAGGGTTCTAAAATGGTTCTTCAGCTGTCCCCATAAGAGAACCCTTTAAAGAACCCTATTTGGTTCCAGTTAAAAAACATTTTTGGTTCCATGTAGAACCCTCTGTGGTAAGGGTTGTACATGGAACCCAAAATAGTTCTACCTGTACACAAAAGGGTTCTACCTGGAAACAAAAAGGGTTCGTTAATGAGTTATCCTATGGGGGCAGCCCTAGATAGCACATTTTTTCTAAGGGTGTAGTGCCCAGTTGTCAAGTCACTGTAAACCATATTAGAGTGGATTGATTGTGTCATGCACAGTATTTAGCTCCCTTCCTCTTAGTAAGTGAGTAGAGCTAAGAACCTCAACTATGTGTTTGCTACAGGCCAGGGCACCTGACTTGTGTGGGTCTGCCAAACACGCTAACACACATAATAAAACCTACTTTGGTACAGTGTGTCTCAAGGTGTTTTCACTCTGTACTGAAACCAAACAAACGGACTCTTCAGGGCTTGCCAAACATCTCTACAGCTGAGCGAGAGATCCCACAAACAAAGTCTACATATTTAATCTACCCAAACACCAGCTGTTTGTCACAGGCAGGGTAGTATTGTCAAGTTTCAATGTTTTACCTAGCATGGTACATCTACTGTTAACATGGTGACCCAGTATCTAGTCATCACATTAGACTACCGTAAATTCCGGACTATAAGCCGCAACTTTTTTCCCAGGCTTTGAACCTCGCGGCTTAAACAATGACGCGGCTAATATATGGATTTTTCCCGCTTTCAATTTTTTTTTCTCCAAAAAAACATTCTTTGACGTGCTCAGTTTTTTGGCGGCATGAAGCTTTCATTAGACCAATGAAATTGCCGAACGGGTTAAGGTCAAACAACTTTTTGTTTACTTTTTAGATTAAATCGAGCGCTCTCAAACTTCCCATCATTCTGATTACGGTAGTCATTTTGTCACCCTCATCATGGCAAAGACACGGAGAAATGCATATGATGCAGCTTTCAAGTTGAAGGCGATTGATCTGGCTGTTGGAAAAGGAAATAGAGCTGCTGCACGGGAGCTTGGTCTTAATGAGTCGATGATAAGACATTGGAAACAGCAGCGTGAGGAATTGACTCAGTGCAAAAAGACAACTAAAGCTTACTGCTAATTTTTAATTTTTTAATACAAGCCGTGTTTTGTTAAAGCCTATTTATTTTTGTTACAAGCCGTGTTTCGTTAAAGCCTATTTATTTTTGTTACAAGCCGTGTTTCGTTAAAGCCTGTGTAAAGTTCATTTGTTTCAATGTACCGGTAGGCACCTGCGGCTTATAGACATGTGCGGCTTATTTATGTTCAAAATATATATATTTTTTAAATTCAGTGGGTGCGGCTTATATTCAGGTGCGCTTAATAGTCCGGACATTACGGTAGATTGATTTACCAACACCTGCCAGCATATCTATTATTTTGGGTAAAGTGTCAAGAGAAGGTCATATAAATTGTAACAACTAAACAATTACTGTGCCAGTCTGTCAAGATTCCATCATGCTATTCGACTAAGTTAAGCAACAGTACATTGTTTTGTGTGGTTGTCAGACAGAGTAGCATAGCATAGTGTTATCAACAGCCACTTCTCGATCTCTGTTGCAGCCATCATATCATAACAAAAGTAATCCCTGTTGTGTTTTTCCTCTAGTGGTAGACTGTCTCAACATAAAGATACCGACAACCTGTGGTGTGGCCTAACCTGTCATTGTAGTCATGGACTCCATTGGGGGGACTTGTTTTTCAAGTCACGTGTAGTTGTGATCAGTGTGGGATTTGTAAAAGGGCCCTCCTCTAGCTGTCTGTCATTTTTTTGTGACTCAGCTCCTCTCAGCCCACAGTACAGCGTAAGTCCAGCTGAGACCTGGCTATGCGGTTAGCTGATATATTTACACTGAGTAAATGAAAAGCCAATGCTATTACATAATGGGCCAGGGCTCAGGGCGCCTCGCTCCATGCTTGACAGAGAACCTCTGACTGACAATCTGTGGATTTATTTGAATCCTCAGAAGATCAGGGAATAACACTTACAAACAGTTAGAGACACTATGTTTAAATACAATAGTGTTTTCTAATACATTATACATATGATTATTTAATATCTAATAGATTATTAATGATTACAGATATGTATTGTTAATGTCAAACATTTTGTCTTTGAACACAAACCTCATGTCTGGTTTGGTATGGGGCTCTAAATCACCTTGACAACCATTAGTCATTCTTAATCTTCCTGTGTCCGGAGGAATGCATTGAGGAGTGGACTTTGGCTGCTAAGGCCAAATAGGGCCTTAATAGGGCTTTGAGTTCCGTCTGAAAGCTCAATGAACAAGTAGCCCTAATTTCACTAAGTACTTTTCAGGCCTACGTGCTCTGTTTTGTGCTAAAATCGGTCAAGTGCACATTGTGTTCATATAAAGGGGGCATGGTACTTGACAGATTTTTGAACCCATCGTATTTGAAGCAGCAGGTTTTGTAGACTACAGACAGAGTACAATGTTACTTGTCTGTGTAAACTTACTATAAACTCACTGTACTAGAAAACAAATGTGTGTATATGTATGTGTTCAGTTTATGATTTAGTGTGAAGACAACCTTATTCTATTCTAATGACATTCACACTCTGAGATGAGGGAATCAAAACCTATTTTCCTCTCAGCAAACGGTAGCAGTGTTAGCCCCTTGGCGTTAGCGGAGCTACTGACGACACAAGATTGCAGTGCTGGAGTGCTGGTCAGGGCTGGGCAGCAGCAGCAGCAGTTCCAGACTGACTAATCACCACAGCTTAAGCTCTGTGCCTTAATAGTATAGAGAGCACTGTCAGCTGTAACACTGGGCTGGACCTCCTCCACTGTCCACCTAACCAACCAGGAGATTAGCTAGCTAACTAGCTAGCAGCCCCACTCTGTTTACAATGCACTCAGAAAGGATAGTGCTAAGCGACAGAGAGCTCCAGCTACCTGTGACTGACATTTTGCGGAAGTAAGATGGACTAATCGGACACCTGTTCTGCTTGCCGCCACAGATCCCTCCCAGGCAGGGCAGGGGAGGGAGGGGGGAGGCGGGGCCAGACTGGGTAGACCAGTGAGGCACATTTTTTTCCAACCTGGAGGCTTTTCTCAGGGACACAGAGCTCTCCTGTACACATACAGACACAGGGAAAGAGGGGAAAGAACCACGCCAGGAGGGCAACTCAGACAGTTGCTCTGAATCAGGTCTCTCTACCTACACATAGAGGGGAAGTGGAACCTTCCTGACCACCCTGAAATCACTTTTAAAACGGGTTCTAATGTTTTCCTGAGAAACTGAAAATGAGTTCCTCCTGGATTCCCAGGGAGATTATTCCAGGACATGCTTGCTGCCTCTGAACAGTTTGACTTGACTGGGAAAGTCATTGGAATTTCACTCGGCTTTACATCACTGGAAGTGACATTTAACGTACAGTGGAGTCGAGGCTGTTTGTGATTGGAGAAAGTGATCTATATGTGATCTATATGTTGCCATACAGGATTACAGGAGATCAGGGGTTATACCTGGAGCCCTCCTGGAGAGGTTAAGAAGAGCTAGGGGATTTGTCCTCACAAAGGCCTTTTGTTCACTGGAACCAGTAGAAGTGGAACACAAATTGGCAGGTCGAGATTCCTCTCGGTGTAGAGATGAGCCTTTTGTGACACCCTGAATGGACACACTGTGCTCGGGTAGCCTCTACCTGCTGGCTAGCAGTTCACTGGCCTAAGTACATGCTACATGACAGTTAAGGGTTCTGTGAAAATGGACAGTGTAAGTAATAGCTCTAACGGTCAGGGGAAGCAGCAATCCAGTTTGTTCCGCAATAAGATCTCCGCTATGTTTACACGTGGCGACAAGCCTGAGCCTCAGAGGCTGGCGGGAGAAACTGCGGTGCTGACGGCTTTCAGGACCCTGTCTGATGAAGATAACTATCTCACAGGGGTCCATGATAAAAGTGCTCTGGATGTTATCAGTGTAGACAGACTTCAAGTGGGGGGAGATGTGAGGGGTAGGCGTGAGGTTCTTCATAATGGAGAGGCCACCTTCCTTGATACGGAGGACAGGATGGAATCATGGGAGAATGAGTCCAGTAGGAAGAGTAGCTCTGTGACCTCTCCTCCTAACCCAGGCCAAGTGTCTGT